>NC_084557.2:41028191-41348191 GCF_033978685.3 Nerophis lumbriciformis
ACCCTAAAGAGTATCTTATTCACCATTTGATTGGCAGCAATTAACGGGTTATGTTTAAAAGCTCATACCAGCATTCTTCCCTGCTTGGCACTCAGCATCAAGGGTTGGAATTGGGGGTTAAATCACCAAAAATGATTCCCGGGCGCGGCTCCCACTGCTGCCCACTGCTCCCCTCACTTCCCAGGGGATGAGCAAGGGGATGGGTGAAATGCAGAGGACAAATTTCACCACACCTAGTGTGTGTGTGTGACAATCATTGGTACTTTAACTTAAAATTAACTTTACACATACAAAAGCACATTTAATTAAAAAACCGTTATTATGGTCTTACCTTTTACTTATAAATGAAGTCCATGCGCAGCTCCTTCTGAACAAAAGCATCGATAACTTGTTTATAGAAGTCTTCCTTATCTCTCTTCAGTTTTAAAAGTCTCTCTGTCTCGATGGAGATCTTCTTTAATTATTACCTGCTGCATTTATTGATTGAAAGTCCAGTTTAGAAAACTGTTTTATTTTAGATATGTAATCCTCCATGTTAGGCGAGAGGAAAAAATAAACGATCGCTGCTAAATGTCGCTGCTTGTTGTCACTTATTCTGCAGCCGAGTAGTCCAATGAATGATCTCTGGGATCACTAGTGCCCTCTACCAACAGGAGGCGGGATTACTGCGAGCCTCAGCCAGTGCGTCTTCGCAGACGTTTTATGATTGCTCAGCACAAGAAATACGTTACACACATACAGTTGTTGACAAAATACACTGTACATTATATACCTCAGCTAACCAAACTATGGAAATGTATAATATAATTCATATAGCAATACGGTCTCACTGCACAGCAGGCCAGCAGTTAGCCGAGTCATTGTGCAATCCATGGTGAGGCTCAACTGGCTGGTGACTCACCGCAATTCTCTTCTCAGTATTTGAACGGCAAATGTGAAAATTCAGCGATTTTGAATAAAAATAATCTAAAACTGGTGAAGTTAAATGGAAAATAACTTTATAGTATAATCACTGGATACATATAACAATTTAATTAATTTTTTTTCTTTTTACATTTTTTTTCTTTCCATGGTGGCACGTGAGGCCTCGCCTCACCTGCCTCCCCTGACTGCACGTCACTGATAGAAATGCATGAAACATTATGGTCTTCCACACCGACAATACACTTTCTGGTCCAACATAAATAAGTTGGGAAATAAAATTTTCGGACAGAAAGGAATTTAGGAGCTCAGTGTTGAGTTGCTTTGTGACTTGGGCATCTGGTCCAGATGACTCCCGGACACCTCCCTAGTAAGCTGTTCCAGGCACGCCCAACCAGGAACAATTTCTGGAGTAAATTTACCAGACGTTATCTATCCATCTAAAACGGATCTACTAACCTCGTGATCAGATGATGGTGTCTCCTAAATGAGCAAAATATAGAACGCAATACATTCAGAGTGTCCGTGCACCTGTATATGGAGAATATACGCTGATTAAAGGGGAACATGATCACAATTTCAGAATGGTTAAAACCATTAAAAATCAGTTCCCAGTGGCTTATTATATTTTTCGAAGTTTTTTTCAAAATTTTACCCATCACGCAATATCCCTAAAAAAAGCTTCAAAGTGCCTGATTTTAACCATCGTTATAAACACCCGTCCATTTTCCTGTGACGTCACATAGTGAAGCCAACACAAACAAACATGGCGGAAAGAACAGCAAGCTATAGCGACATTAGCTCGGATTCAGACTCGGATTTCAGCGGCTTAAGCGATTCAACAGATTACGAATGTATTGAAACGGATGGTTGTAGTGTGGAGGCAGGTAGCGAAAACGAAATTGAAGAAGAAACTGAAGCTATTAAGCCATATCGGTTTGAACCGTATGCAAGCGAAACCGACGAAAACGACACGACAGCCAGCGACACGGGAGAAAGCGAGGACTAATTCGGCGATCGCCTTCTAACCAACGATTGGTATGTGTTTGTTTGGCATTAAAGGAAACTAACAACTATGAACTAGGTTTACAGCATATGAAATACATTTGGCAACAACATGCACTTTGAGAGTGCAGACAGCCCAATTTTCATCAATTAATATATTCTGTAGACATACCCTCATCCGCGCTCTTTTCCTGAAAGCTGATCTGTCCAGTTTTGGAGTTAATGTCAGCAGGCCAGGGAAGCTAGGGTCGATAGGGGGTTTAGCTCGCTCGTCTGCGGGAACAAACTGCTGCCATTGCTTGCCGTGCTACCGAGGTCCTTTGTCCCTGAATTGCTCACACACTCCGGCAGATTCAATGGGGGTCTGGCGGCAGATTTCTTTGACTTTATCGTTGGAAATGCATCTGCTTTGAGTGTCGCAGGATATCCACACATTCTTGCCATCTCTGTCGTAGCATAGCTTTCGTCGGTAGTGTGCGGAACAAACCTCCAATTTCTTGCCACTTTCGCATCTTTGGGCCACTGGTGCAACTTGAATCCGTTCCCTGTTCGTGTTGTTACACCCTCCGACAACACACCGACGAGGCATGATGTCTCCAAGATACGGAAAACAGTCGAAAAAACGGAAAATAACAGCTGATTTGACTCGGTGTTTGAGAAAATGGCGGCTTGCTTCCCGATGTGACGCCACGTTGTGACGTCATCGCTCCGAGAGCGAATATTAGAAAGGCGTTTAATTCGCCAAAATTCACCCATTTAGAGTTCGGAAATCGGTTAAAAAAATATATGGTCTTTTTTCTGCAACATCAAGGTATATATTGATGCTTACATAGGTCTGGTGATAATGTTGTCCTTTAACATAACGGCCACAATACTGGCAGTAGGTGCAAATAGAATCATATAGCACTCGCAATGTGATTAATCAAGGCTAAAACTGTTTTGCGTTTTTATTTAAAATGTGCGTGCAAACTGCTACAGTAGAGGGGTAAAATAAGTTGATTTCATATGCTTATTTGTGTTTCATTGTATCCATTAAACCATATTCAATTGTATTTACAATCTGCATAGTATGTCAAAACACCATTTAAACATCGAAAAATGCCACAAATTCAGTCAGTCATTTTGAATATTGCGCTCCGAATACCTTCGGCTATTTTCGGAGATTGACATCACATTAGTAACACTTCTCCACTCTGCAATGTTATCAGATCAGTCATACTGGAAATACACAAAAACTGGAAAGAGATGTGTTGTTTATCAGTCACAATCCTTATGTAAGACAAGAACACAAATACTTGGCTTTCTTTATGCATTCGAAATCGTAAATAAATAGTCAACAATCGAGGGTCCTCTGTTGCACTCATTATACTCTCTAAAAACATCCAGTAAGTGCTAATAATATTCCATTTACATGTCGAGACCTGAAAATGAACCAAATATGAGTGATATTGTTATTATAAGCGCCATCGCAGACAGACTATTTTAGTGGCGCATTGATAGCAGTGAGGTAATGGTAGCTTACGCTGCTGTTGTTGACACACTGAGTTATATATCAATATAGATCAAAACAGTCAGCAGGGATAAGCACACATGATTGTATTTTTTAATGACAAAAAAAAATTAAAAAATACACCACTTTTGCACTTTATACCAATTGTACAACACCCCCACTAATAATACACACAATTTTATAGTTTGTTTGGCGTGTAGAATATGAAAATCAATTGTGTAACAAGTTAATGTCTTTCTTTGAAGAAGTTGTGGCCATCATGCATTGTTGCCAGACAAATTCCTTCATTTTACGCTCACATATCTGACCAAAATGTTTTCATCACGGCCTAGTTTGCCATTTCTCATTACATTGTGTTAATTGCGTCCTCTCATCATCTGCAAATAAGCTAATCAACTGAGGACACGCCGCCAACAACGTGAGCTTCCTGGAGCTCCTAAATGCGCCTGCCCGGGCATCTTGCATGCATCCCGTGGCTGCAAGTGAACCTGCTGATGTGATTGCTTCTGAGAAATGTCATCATTTATTGATGTCTCCATTAAAGCGCCATTGAAGTCGGAATAGAGTTGGAGACGCGGAGCGGGTGGGAATGGCGAGCCTACAAGCTAACTGCAACTGAAAAAGTGGTCCGTCACACCAGAAGTGTGACCCCCCTTTCAGTTCTTCTCCTTGGCTCACTTCAGAGTGTTGGAGCAATTATATGTCAGTCAAGCAATAACATTTTTTGAGCATGGATTTTGACATTAATGAATTCACATTCAACCACAGTCACAATAAAAAGCATGTCAAATATTCATAGCCCTAACAAGAAGTGCAAAAAAAGACCCCTTTTGATGGCAAGTTTAAAAAAAATGCCAGGTCGTTTACATCTCAACATATTTTAGTATCACTTTGTTATATGTCGCCGGCAATAAAATGTTTTCTATAATTACTCCTTCCTCCCCCTCATTGTTTAATAATGTAAAGAGAGCATTAAGTTTGAATACCCTTGCTTCTGGCAGAGCATCTATTGTGATCTATCGCCGCTGCGTTTGCATGGCACTCATGCAAGATAAATCTATTACATAGAATTGAAGGAAAATAGCTACAGAGTACAAAACTACATGGAACATCGAGCAACATCAAAGGATGTGTGTGGTTTTCTTTGGTTTTTGTGGCTTTTTTTTTTTTTTTTTTTTGCCTATGTCAACTTTTTATACACTTGTATGACTGTTAAAAATGTTATTAAAACATTGCTCTATCCCAGGGGGGCATGGAGGAAAATATTTTCCCATGTGGGCCGGACTGGTGAAATCACGGCATATCCATCCATCTTCTTCCACTTATCCGAGGTCGAGTCATGGGGGCAGCAGCCTAAGCAGGGAAGCCCAGACTTCCCTCTGCCCAGCCACTTCATCCAGCTCTTCCCGGAGCATTCCGACGAGTTCCCAGGCCAGCCGGGAGACATAGTCTTCCCAACGTGTCCTGGGTCTTCCCCGTGGCCTCCTACCGGTCGGACGTTCCCTAAACACATCCCTAGGGAGGCGTTCGGGTGGCATCCTGACCAGATGCCCGAACTACCTCATCTGGCTCCTCTCCATGTGGAGGAGCAGCGGCTTTAGTTTGAGCTCCCCCCGGATGGCAGAGCTTCTCACCCTATCTCTAATGGAGAGCCCCGCCACCCGGCGGAGGAAACTCATTTCGGCCGCTTGTACCCGTGATCTTGTCCTTTCGGTCATAACCCACAGCTCATGACCATAGGTGAGGATGGGAACGTAGATTGACCGGTAAATTGAGAGCTTTGCCTTCCGGCTCAGCTCCTTCTTCACCACAACGGATCGATACAGCGTCCGCATTACTGAAGACGCCGCACCGATCCGCCTGTCGATCTCACGATCCACTCTTCCCTCACTCGTGAACAAGACTCCGAGGTACTTGAGCTCCTCTACTTGGGGCAAGATCTCCTCCCCAACCCGGAGATGGCACTCCACCCTTTTCCGGGCGAGAACCATGGACTCGGACTTGGAGGTGCTGATTCCCATCCCAGTCGCTTCACACTCGGCTGCGAACTGAACTTTTGCCGCATAAATGTTGGAACATATTCCCGCTTGAAGCCAAACCACCGCCGAACGATGGATTCCGTGCTGTTTTGCTTGGTAATTAATTCTTCCTTCATTTGTTACCAGATTCGCAACTTCTCTCTCTCGAATTACCTCCCGCACCTCACCGTTAGCATCACAGCTAACGTTACCATGTCGCTACCTCTCTGCTCCGCGGGAGCGTGTGACGTTGCACACGTGACGTGTGTAAGAAGGTGCGCTTGGTTTGCGTCTCTGTGAGAAGGAGAGACAAGAAAGAGTGGGAAACGCTTGTAGTGTAATGCCCGCAGCTAAAAGCAACTACGACAGAACGTATACTCGAATATCACAATATAGTCATTTTCTATATCGCACAGAGTCAAACCCGCGATATATCGAGTCTATCGATATATCGCCCGGCCCTAACTCCACCTATAACTTAAAAATAAAGACAACTTCAAAATTGTTGTTTTGTTTCACTTTGGCCAAAAATAGAAGACACACATTCTTAAAATTTACACATTACAAGTAATCCTCTTGGCAAAACACTTCAGGTTAGTTGAACATTCTGAGGAGAAAATTGGTGCGGTTTCAAAAACACCATAAAGAACACAATGAACTTAGATTTTGTCTGTTTTTTGTTTTTTTTTACAAAGCCATTAAACTTTAAGCACTAACTGTTCAACACTCATGTTGGCAGTTCACCAATAAAGACGTGTTTGGAAACGCAATCAAGTGTTTCCTCAAACTGCCACATTAGTGAGATTTACAACTGCCACAACACACTCATTTATCATCATTCAAATACATTGATAATATACTCAAAACAAAATAAATGACACCATTATAGCCGAATTAAAGGTAACATCGGATAAGCGGAAGAAAATGGGTGGATGGATGGATAACTATAAACTTAAAGGCCTACTGAAATGCAATTTTCTTATTTAAACGGGGATAGCAGGTCCATTCTATGTGTCATACTTGATCATTTCGCGATATTGCCATATTTTTGCTGAAAGGATTTAGTAGAGAACATCGACGATAAAGTTCGCAACTTTTGGTCGTTGATAAAAAAAGCCTTGCCTCTACCGGAAGTAGCAGACGAGTAGCGTGACGTTACAGGTTGTGGAGCTCCTCACATCTGCACATCGTTTACAATCATGGCCACCAGCAGCGAGAGCGATTCGGACCGAGAAAGCGACGATTTCCCCATTAATTTGAGCGAGGATGAAAGATTTGTGGATGAGGAAAGTGAGAGTGAAGGACTAGAGGGCAGTGGGAGCGATTCAGATAGGGAAGATGCTGTGAGAGGCGGGTGGGACCTGATATTCAGCTGGGAATGACTAAAACAGTAAATAAACACAAGACATATATATACTCTATTAGCCACAACACAACCAGGCTTATATTTAATATGCCACAAATTAATCCCGCATAACAAACACCTCCCCCCTCCCGTCCATATAACCCGCCAGTACAACTCAAACACCTGCACAACACACTCAATCCCACAGCCCAAAGTACCGTTCACCTCCCCAAAGTTCATACAGCACATATATTTCCCCAAAGTTACGTACGTGACATGCACGTACGGGCAAGCGATCAAATGTTTGAAAGCGTACTCTCGGTACCGTGTCTGCGTATCCAACTCAAAGTCCTCCTGGTAAGAGTCTCTGTTGTCCCAGTTCTCCACAGGCCAATGGTAAAGATTGACTGTCATATTTCGGGAATGTAAACAATGAAACACCGGCCGTGTTTGTGTTGCTAAAGTTGGCCGCAATACAACGTTTCCCTCCTACAGCTTTCTTCTTTGCTGTCTCCATTGTTCATTGAACAAATTGCAAAAGATTAACCAACACAGATGTCCAGAATACTGTGGAATTTTGCGATGAAACAGACGACTTAATAGCTGGCCCACATGCTGTCTCAAAATGTCCTCTACAATCCGTGACGTCACGCGCTGACGTCATCATACCGAGACGTTTTCAGCAGGATATGTCGCGCGAAATTTAAAATTGCACTATTGGCATGTGTTGCAATGTTAAGATTTCATCATTGATATATAAACTATCAGACTACGTGGTCGGTAGTAGTGGGTTTCAGTAGGCCTTTAACCAATGTGAACTTGGTAGATTTAAGCATAAAATAAAATAGAACAAACAACAAATGTAGAAACACACATTTTTGCAATGGAGTTCAGTATGCACATCGTGCATTCAAGCAATTGCGAGCACTGCACGGAACTTTAACTACAAAGATCAAGTTGACTTTAGTCTTTGCATCTTACCGTTTCATTATTTTATCTGTAAGTGGGTAATTTACAATTAAAGAAGGTATTGAGCGGCGATACCGTCGCTATCTGCTGCCAGCCAAAACAGGAGCAGCCGATTGTTTGTACCTGCACTGTTTGGGGTAGCGGCAGCTAATCCAGAGAGCGCTTACAGTCATCTGACATTTCATCTTAAACAGTGTGATGTGTGATGTGAGTTAATTGCTATTTCAAACATCCAGTGGACACATTTAGAACAGCAGTTTCTTTCATTAAAAAATTGCAGTTCATTTTTATACTCTGCAAACTCATTTTGCAAGCTGCAGTCTGGATTAAACCTGTTCGTACGTTTGACACCCCTCCTCTATCCTGTTGGTAAAATAAACCATGGAACTTTATATTTTTGTTGTCATTATATTTCATGGAAAAACCTGTTTAGTATTTCTTACAGATAGACAACCATTGTTCCTGACCTGAATAGATTGTAAGGTTCTACTCTCCCTCCAGTAATATTGTGCTAAATAAAACAAATTGTACATACTGTAGAATCCATTGTTAATACTTGTTGTTTTCAATAGCTGAATATTTCCTTATATAAATGCGTTAGGCTAATCAACATTTTTATTTTTTCAGGCTCCTCCAGGGAAGTAAAAGCTCCGGACAAGGTCTCGGAGCAAATTGTCCAGAAGCTGAGAGGCAAGAAAGAGTTCACTGTGCTGGTGACCCTCAAACAAGAGCACCTCAACTCAGGGGTCATCCTCTCCATCCATCAGTCGGAGAACAGGTTAGCAATATCGGAGCAAGTCACACATTACGCTATTACACAGGAGTACTACTCAAACAAATTGTTCTTCGGACCGGATTTTCAGAACGCTAAGGACTAAAGGGTTCGGACATCTCCCATAACTATTGGTTCTATTTTTAATATGTCAATGCAAAGCTCTGCTGTACTTTTAAATTGTTTATGTCACAAATAGTCCTAAAAAAGTCATACTATACCAGGACTTGAATTTTAACTTTTTAAGGTCACTTGCCTTAAAGAGGGCTCATATTTTAGGGCACCAAGGCAAGTTGGAAGGGCACCAAGGCAAACATAATTATATATATATATATATATATATATATATATATATATATATATATATATATATACTAGGGTGCAACAACTAATCGATTAAATCGATTAAAATCGATTATAAAAATAGTTGGCGATTAATTTAGTCATCGATTCGTTGGATCTATGCTATGCGCATGCGCAGAGGCACATTTTTTATTTTTTTATTTTTTATTTTTTTAATAAACCTTTATTTCTAAACTGCAACATGTACAAACAGCTGAGAAACAATAATCAAAATAAGTATGGTGCCAGTATGCTGTTTTTTCCCCAATAAAATACTGGAAAGGATAGAAATGTAGTTTGTCTCTTTTATCCGATTAATCGATTAATCGAAGTAATAATAAACAGATTAATCGATTATCAAATTAATCGTTAGTTGCAGCCCTAACATATATATATATATATATCAGTGACGTGCGGTCACACCTGCCATCATGGAAAGAAAAAAAATGTAAAAAGAAAACAAATTAATTAAATTATTATATGTATTCAGTGATTATACTATAAAGTTATTTCCCATTTAACTTCACCAGTTTTAGATTATTTTTATTCAAAATCGCTGAATTTTCACATTTGCCGTTCAAATACTGAGAAGAGACGGTGCGGTGATCAGCAGCCAGTTGAGGCACGTCACTCAGTTGTGCCTCAACATGGATTGCAGACTCGGCTAACTGCTGGCCTGCTGTGCAGTGAGACCGTATTGCTATATGAATTATATTATACATTTCCATAGTTTAGTTAGCTGAGGTATATAATGTACAGTGTATTTTGTCAACAACTGTATGTGTGTAACGTATTTCTTGTGCTGAGCAATCATAAAACTGCTGCGAAGACGCACTGTGTGAGGCACGCAGTAATCCCGCCTCCTGGTGCCGGTTAATGCACCCCCGTGCAGAGTGCACCCCCCGACGGGAGCGCCACACCAACCAAAGCCCACACCCAAACCCTCCACGTGCAAGACCGAATCCACCCAAAAAAAGTCACTTAACAAGAAGCCAAAAAGTGCAAAAACAACAATGCTCGCGCCGGAGGAGCCGTGAACGACTGCAGGAACACAACATTAGGTACACCTGCAGACTGCAGCACGGATTTCATATTGCATTCATTCACAACTCCTCCAACACGAACACCACTGTTCCCGTACTTATAAGTAAAGGTAAGACCATAATAAGGTTTTTTTAATTAAAAGTGCTTTTTTGTGTGCTACAGTTTGTATGTGTAAAGTTAAAGTTAAGTTAAAGTACCAATGATTGTCACACACACACTAGGTGTGGTGAAATGTGTCCTCTGCATTTGACCCATCCTCTTCTTCACCCCCTGGGAGGTGAGGGGAGCAGTGGGCAGCAGCGGCGCCGCGCCCGGGAATCATTTTTGGTGATTTAACCCCCAATTCCAACCCTTGATGCTGAGTGCCAAGCAGGGAAGAATGCTGGTATGAGCTTTTAAACATAACCCGTTAACTGCTGCCAATCAAATGGTGAATAAGATACTCTTTAGGGTTCATATGTTTGTAAATCTGACTGTGATGAAGTCAGTGCCTCACCAGCCATCAACCTCACCGCACGTCACTGATATATATATATATCCATGCATGCATGCTTTGGAGCCCCTGCCTCAAAAGAAAATAATAATAAACCTTTTTTTTAATTTAATTAATTATTAATATCAAATTGTCAGCTTTTTCTCATTACATGATGCCTTTATCTCTGATTTTACATTTTTATAGAGGGAGGTATTTTATTATTATGTATTTATTTTTGTAAGTTATGTACCGTACATTCATATGTACATGTAGATGCTGTATTGGGACTGATCCATTAAGAGTTTGAGCAGAAATATGTTGTATAAGAATTAACTATACACGATAACACATTAGCAACGTGCTATGTCACATGAATGGTTTTTGAAATAATACCTTTGTGACATGAAAAAAACACAATTAATGTAAAAAAAACATGGCGTTTACTTTTTGATATCAATATAAAACACAAAGCAGTTTGGCTAATGAAGATGAAGTCTAAAAACAAACTTTGTTCTTCTCCGACGCCCCCTTGTGGTTCAGTGCAACAGTTTGGCCAACAAAAATAAAGAGGAGTTATACCTCTCACATCGAATACATAATCTTCACAGACTGCGTTCAGTTCGATAAAATGACATAACATTTTAGCTAGTACTGATGTTATTTGAACACTGATACGGTTAGCAGTTAAATAAAGGAGTGAACATCCCAGTAAACAAACTAAAGACTTTACAAACAAGTTGTGACAACGTTCACGACACATCACCTGCTCCATGTTTCCTCACCTCATTAAGTCTCAGTCACAGCAGCTGATGGACGCTGCATTGAGAAAATAAAAGCAACATCAAATCGTTTTCTCCTTCGTATACTTTTAGTGTAGGGACAAGTGCGTCTGTCTCCAATATTATCCACACCTGTCTCCATCTAAACACAGCAGTGCGCTCTTAAACGCACGGCGGGAAGCAAGGGAAAATGACATTAACTCCGAGGGGAAATTTCCAGAGCAAAGTCTGTGTCCCTTGTCCGTCATGATAATCAAGCCAAACGAGGCTAGTGCGCATGTGCCTGACTTCGTGTTGCCTAAAATGCATTAATAAATGACGGGGTTTTGGTAATTAAAAAATTAGACTCATTACTAACTGTTGGGAATTTTATAGCAAATTATCATTTATTGCTACATCCCTAGTCCATTAACAAGTAAAAAGTCAAGGACGGCCACCGCATGTTCTTGCCGTCAGATGTTGGTCAATTTTTTTAAGGCATTACGGCAAGTGACGAGGGCGGTCGCGGCAAATGCCGCGGTTGCCGTGGTTAAATTTGAGCCTTTTATGTACATGTAATAAAGCACAAGCCATGTGATAACGTGAGTAATAGATCGTCATAGTCTCGTCATAGTCATAGTCTGCTGTTTTCTACCGTAATGACCTACAGCCATAATAGTCAAAGATCATCCATATGACAGGAGTTAATGCCAAAATGCTCCTTACAGGCGCTTTTAAGCACCTAATACAAAAACGTTAGTAAAAGATTCTTTATATGACAGGGATGCCCCATTGTTTTTAGAGGCTAATACAAAAAGGCTAGTCAACAAATGTTTTTATGAACCTACAGCCAAAATCAATAGTCAAAGATCCCCTATACAACGGGACAACTCTGCTATTTTTGAGCAGCTAACATTGCTAATCATAGATCCTCTATATCAGGAAGCAAGGACACTTTATTGTCATTGCACAAGTACAACAACATTTCATTTTCAGCACAGACAGGTTCAAGAGCAGACATACATTGTACAGGGTGACAGAACAGGAACACTGATGGGTCACCACTTACGATGTGTGGGAGGGCCCCTTTTAGCTCTGCTCCAGTCATTTGTCGGACCGCAGGGTGATAAGAAGAGGCAAAGGCATAGGACGGGGGAGGGGCTACATGTGCATATGTGCAGTCCAAGGGGTGTTTGTGTTATGTCTGTAGACCTGGAGTTGCTCTGCAGGCACGGCGAGCAGAGCTCACCTCCACAGGTGTTGTTGACAGAGAAGAACGTTGTTGCGTCTTCGCTGCACTGTCCTCCAGGGGAATCTCGAAGTAACAACCTTGTCAAGTCGCTTGTAGCCAGGGAAAACAATCGAGATTAGAATGTTTGTGTTTGAGTGAGCGAAAACAAATTTTTCATTCTAATTGTTTATTTCTGATCCTAATATTAATCTTGCAGAGCAGACGTCGTCTCCAAGATTTTGTCTAGTTTGCGATTTAGTGGTCCTCAAGCCCCGGTCCTTGGACTAGTAACCGGCCGCTGACGGGTTCATACAAGCCTGCAAAGAAATGTGTTTCAAATGTTATTTTTTGTCTTCCGGGTATCTTTTTTAGAAATAATCCCCATTTGCGCCCATATGTCACACTATCGCACTTGATTGAGCTTTCTCAATCATTGCGCGTGGTTACGGTAAGCTAACAAAATGAGTTGCAGGGAAACAAGGACAGTAAGTCTATATATTAAGATGAGTTTATTTTGGTGTGATAATACTATAGTGCCGTACCATAGAGCGCACCAGATTATAAGGCGCACTGCCGATGAGCGGGTCTATTCAGGTCTATTTTCATACAAAAGGCGCACCGGTTTATAAGGCGCATTAAAAGGTCATATTATGATTTTTTTCTACATTGAAAACACTCCCTTGTGGTCTACATAACATGTAATGGTGGTTCTTTGTTCAAAATGTTACATAGATTTTGTTTTACAGACCATCTTCAAGTCGCTCTCTGACCGTCGCTTATGTGGGCGGTCTTATTTACATGGCTGCACTTCCACAGCGTCTTCCCCCTGTCATCTTAGTTATATCGGTAATTTCCACTTCCATAGAGAGTCTATTGACATATATAAGTTAAAACTTTATGTTACTTTATGGCAACAGCGGAGAATGAATGCCCCACAACAAGAGGATAGAAAAAAAGAGGCTTATCGACGACGGCGTCGGCACAGACTACAATGGTGGACACATGTACATTTTCAGGACTTATGCAGATCCCAAATACACATCAGTAGTTACCAGAAGGTAAGACAAGTTGGTTTTTCATAATATTGCAAAGCAAAACACCAGATAATATCTCTACTAATAGGTGCTATTTTGGGGTCCTTATACACACCATAATAATACCGTATGTTGAAGCAGAGTACGTCTGACTATGGTAGCCGTAATGCTGCGACAATCCATCAAGTGGTGCAGCTTAATAGCTTACCAAAGTCGTACTAAAAACGATTTGACAGATTTTTGAGTGTGTTGTGTAATGTTCTATATTCTCATTGAAACATTTAAAGTTTTGGTGTTGTTTACTGGCCTCATCTTGCAGTCTACACGTATCTCTTATGTCCGACTGCCATCTACTGGTCACACTTATCATTACAACCTGTACCAAATAAAATAGTTTCGAGGTCGGTAAGCACAGCCAGAATTATCCCGTACCGTAGGCGCACTGTTGAAAGGATTTTAAGTGCGCCTTATGGTCCGAAAAATACGGTAACTGGTGTGATATGCGTAAACTGCAATAGTTTTCCCCCTGCATTCATATTACATTATTGTTTTTATTTTACCGTCCCTCTCCACCATTTGAATAACCCTGCGCTAATAGCTTGTGCACATTGTGCGTCCTCACCAAAGTAGAGAATAATTACAGCCTATCAGCACAATGTCTCACATATTGATTGAAGTTTTAATATCTTCATTTGCTTTTTTTCTTCATGTTTTACACTCTCGCCCGAACAAACAGAGCAAATCACCCCCCGTATGCTAATGTATTATTCACAGTCCATCAACGAGCCAAACGCGGCGCTCGTAATCGTGGATGGAAAACTGATGAGACCGTAACTGCAGTTAGCGGGCCGATGTTTCCCATTAGTCGGAGCCAGCCGAGCCGGCGGGTGATCACAACGCGGCCATCCCGCATAATGCCCCCCCCTACAGATTGAGCAGTTTGTACATTAAAGTCAGTCCTGAGAAGACAGAGCTTGCCGTGATGGTAATGACCTTCCTCGACGCTGATTAGCCTTCCCGGGAAACATTTGCATGCAACAAAAGCACAAACTAATTCCAAGGAGCGTCCGTAAGAAGAGCGTGTGAAGAGTAAATCTATCCAATAAATCAACCTCGTTTTTACACTGGCACGTGTGTCTGTTAATCCCTTTGAACCTGTGCACAGTCAAGGCAGAGGCGACGAGCTGCCTCCATTACTGTCACTCACTTCAACGATCAAAATGCTGCGCGAGGTTTCGCTATTATTTTGCTGATGCTGCACTTCAAAAACCATGCTTGAGTACCCTCGACTAATACAATGTAAACGGTTGACAGTCACGCTTTTGGATGTTTGCAGGTTCCTGGAGCTGGAGAGCAGCGGGCAGCGTAGCGAGGTGCGTCTTCACTACCGGACCAAAGGCCAGCAGCCCCATACTGAGGTGTTCCCCTACAGCCTGGCTGACGACCAGTGGCACAAAGTGTCTGTCGCCATCAGCGCCTCTCATGTCATCCTGCACGTCGACTGCAACAGGTGAGTTGCAGGGAAACCAAATACCCTCATGACAACCAGCTTTTGGTCTACTTTGGGTGCTGGTTAGCGCCTTGCATGGCAGCTCCCTCCATCAGTGTGTGAATGTGTGTGTGAATGGATAAAATGTGGAAGTAGTGTCAAAGCGCTTTGAGTACCTTGAAGGTAGAAAAGCGCTATACAAGTACAACCCATTTACTTTTGCCATAGTTACACACAATTTTATTAAATTATTTTATATTAAAATATTTTTTTTTCTTTGAATACCGTATTTTCCGGACAATAGGGCGCACCAGATTATATGGAAAAGAGATATTTGATCTCAGTGGGATTTTACCTGGTTAAATAAAGGCTAAATAAATTGTTTTTTATTTTAAAAAAAATAAATAAATAAATAAGGCGTACTGCTGATGAATGGTCTATTTTTGATCGGTTTTCATATATTAGGCACACCGGATTATAGGGCGTATTAAAGGAGTCATATTATTATTAGAAATGTCCGATAATATCGGACTGCCGATATTATCGGCTGATAAATGTTTTAAAATGTAATATCGGAAATTATCGGTATCTGTTTCAAAATGTAAAATGTATGACTTAAAGGCACTGCCTTTGCGTGCCGGCCCAATCACATATTATCTACGGCTTCTCACACACACAAGTGAATGCAATGCATAATTGGTCAACAGCCATACAGGTCACACTTAGGGTGGCCGTATAAACAACTTTAACACTGTTACAAATATGCGCCACACTGTGAAGCTACACCAAACAAGAATGACAAACACATTTCGGGAGAACATCCACACCGTAACACAACATAAACACAACAGAACAAATACCCAGAATCCCTTGCAGCAATAACTCTTCCGGGACGCTACAATATACACCCCCCCCCCGACCCCGCCCACCTCAACTTCCTCATGCTCTCTCAGGGAGAGCATGTCCCAAATTCCAAGCTGCTGTTTTGAGGCATGTTAAAAAAAATAATGCACTTTGTGACTTCAATAATAAATATGGCAGTGCCATGTTGGCATTTTTTTCCATAACTTGAGTTGATTTATTTTGGAAAACCTTGTTACGTTGTTTAATGCATCCAGCAGGGCGTCACAACAAAATTAGGCATAATAATGTGTTAATTCCACAACTGTATATATCGGTATCGGTTGATATCGGAATCGGTAATTAAGAGTTGGACAATATCGGAATATCGGATATCAGCAAAAAAGCCATTATCGGACATCTCTACTTATTATAATTTTTTTGTAAATGTAAAACACTTCCTTGTGGTTTACATAACATGTGATGGTGGTTCTTTGGTCAAAATGTTGCATAGATGATGTTTTACAGATCATCTTCAAGCCGATTTCTGACAATCGCTTCCAGATGCGCCGTTTTGTGGGCGGTCTTATTTACGTGGCTCGCCTTCGGCAGCGTCTTCTTCTCGTCATCTTTGTTGTAGCGGTGTAGCGTGCAAGGACGGGAGTGGAAGAAGTGTCTAAAGATGGCGCTAACTATTTTAATGACACTCAGACTTTACTTCAATCAATAACGGAGCAGCATCTCCTCATCCAGAAACAACAACACAGGAAATGTGTCCCGTGAAAAACCGTCTGATCGGAACCCTAATAACTAAAGTTCCTTGGGTGAATAATGTAAACTCACTACACCGGTATGTTTTAGCGCTTTCATGGCGAGTTTACTGACAGATATAAGTAAGAACTTTACACTACTTTATATTAGAAATGGCAACAGCTGAGGATGAATGTCGCATAACAAGAAGATAGAGAAAATGAAGAAACTTATCGACTGCGGCGTCGGCGCGGACACGCGCAATTTTTCAGGATTTATGCAGATCCCAAATACAGATCAGCAGGTACCAGAAGGTAAGAAAAGGTGCTTTTGCATAATATTGCAAAACAAAACGCCAGATAATGTTTTACCTTATACACACACCATAATAATACTCGTATGTTTAATGCTTCATAGCTTACCAAAGTCGTACTAAAACATTTTGATAGATTTTTGAGCGCCGTGTGTAATGTTCTATATTTTCATTGGAACATTTAAAATGTTGGTGTTGTTTACTTGAGACATATTGCCATCATAGTGCAGCCTACACTTATCTCTTATGTTGGACTGCCATCTACTGGTCACACTTATCATTACACCATGTACCAAATAAATTAGCTTCGAGGTGGGTAAGCTCAACCAAATCTATTCCCTACATTAGGCGCACCAGGTTATAAGATGCACTGTCGTGTTTTAAGTGCGCCTCAAAGTCCGGAATATACGGTATGTTTTTTTTGGTGAAATTGTTTTATTTATTTAAAAAAAGAAAAAAGTTACATACAATGGAAAAAAAATTGCCCTGTTGCTGTTTCTCAGGAAGTTACGGCTTCAAAGCGGCGATAGTACGTGATATGCTGCATGCTGGTACGCCTCACTAGACACAGCAACAACATAAAAAGGCTCTCAAAATTTGCACAGATTGAGTTGAAGTGCAGGTATTACTTGATGGACACATGACACTACTACGTGACTTACTATGCTGCTGTGTTGTGATGGACTTGTTTTTTAAAATCAAGATTTTCTTACGGTACATGGGAAGAAGAAGACGGCACAGAGGCAGGGACGTCGTTTAGCTCTAGGCGTATTTATTAATATAATAAAATGACGTGTGTAAAATCAAGATACGTATGATGTGACTATGTGTTGTGTTTAACTGAGTGTTACCAGGAGTTGTTGGAGGTGCTTGTTGAGCGAGATGCGGAAGTCAGGGAGGGCAAGGCAGTCTCGGAGGTCCGTGGGCAAGCAAGAGGTCAGGGGCAGGAGCGAGGCGTCAAGGTCCGTGTCCAGGCGAGAGGTTGAGATCCAGGAAGGCAGCCAGAGAACCAGAGGGAATTCAGGGAGACGAGACACACAGTTCGAAACCAAGAAACAGAGGATGACAACACAGGATACAAGACGAGGAAGAGAAACACAGAGAGAGCGAATGCACATAGGGAGAGAGCGAGAGACGTGTAGGCTTACTGTACCATACAGGGAGCTATGTTCTAGCCCTGGAACGCAGGTTGCGCTGGCTTAAGAAGCGTGGAGCCTCATCAGCGTCAGGTGTGTAGATTGCAGATTGAAGAGATGCACGCGTACGGGCGTGCCCAGAGATGCGCTTAGCGGAGTGCCCTGAGGAATGCGCAGCGGCATGCTCTTGCGCCGTGACAGATTTTGCTGTAAGCAAACGTTGATTATAAGGTGTCTCTCCATTGGTGGCTGCTGGTCTTTCAAGTTGGGTAAGCTCATTTTCAGCTACACTTTAAACACCAGTACAGTATCCAATAGGTAGGTTGCAGTCACATGACCTAGAGGCACATCCTGGCACTTCTGGGTTTCAGGCGACGGTCTAAGCCCCATTAGGCTACTGTTTATTTACCTGAATCAGTGCAGTTTTAGGGTTATTTGGAAAGTTTTAGAGGCAAATATAAAAGCGATCATGAAAAAATATTTAATATGGGATGGAGTGGATTTTTACACTCTTAAGAAGAATATAAAAAAAAAAAGATTTAAACATTTTATCATCACCAAGAGGTTACTGCTACCTCACTTCACTTGACACTTACGGTATTTAGAGAGAAAAAGATTGGAGGCATGTCTTCACATCTGAGGGTCCACAAATTAAACATGAATCAGTTAGAGACTGAAAAGTTGGATTTATTCGTGCATCGCTAATGAGAAAAAGGATACGTTTGTTTGAAGTTGATTTCCTGCTACAAATATTAGTCTCATCTACAATTCATGTCTGCAGTTGTTTTTATGATGTGAACATTTATATATATAATATATATATATATATATATTATATATTTTCTCTCATTATTTAGCTATTTACCTGTTGTTCAGCAATGTTTGCTAGCAAAATCAAGATTTAGTTTATGCTGTTGAGATTTATTCATCTACTTTTTTAATTATTAAGGATATTTTCTAGATGCTTACAAATATCACCAAACACACTATAATGTGGACATCTGTGTAGAATAAAGCACTTCAGGCTTTCCTGCTCAACAACAACTATGTTTTTAGTTTCCGTTATGGAAATGGACAATGAAAATACGACGGATTGGACCAACAATCACAATATTTATTACTAGGACTAAACAGGACGTTAGTTTATTTGCACAAGCAGGTCTTGTAGTTATATTTAGGTATAGCAACCAATAAACTCGATTGCATCACAGAAAGTTTCTCAAACAAATCAAATGTTCAAACAAAATATTTTACAAAGTGATTACTGCAGACACAAGCGACCGACTGTATTTCACAAGATGATGATGAAAGTGATATTTTTAAAGAGCCATTTCCTTTGATGCGCTTTTATGACCTTTAAGAACCACTTCTTTCAGGACTCTATGAAAGCTCTTTCCTATCTCTCTGTCTGAATGACTGGAACAGCCAAGAACAGAACATCAACACTACATTTTTTGCTGAAACTCTACACTCACTCTCACTTGTTCAAATGCTACGCTCAAGCTGCTTGACCATCGTGTCAATTAAGCCGCCCAGAAGAAAAACGGCTGTGACGTCATATGCAACCCTCCTATAGCAGATACAAGATATTAGGGTTGTATGGTTCACAATACGAAGGTCCTAAGTATCACATCCACACACTAGGGCCAATTTAGTGTTGCCAATCAACCTATCCCCAGGTGCATGTCTTTGGAGGTGGGAGGAAGCCGGAGTACCCGAAGGGAAACCACGCAGTCACGGGGAGAACATGCAAACTCCACATAGAAAGATCCCGAGCTCGGGATTGTGAATGTTGTCTGTCTATCTGTGTTGGCCCTGCGATGAGGTGGCGACTTGTCCAGGGTGTACACCGTTTTCCGCCCGATTGTAGCTGAGATAGGCTCCAGCGCCCCCCGCGACCCCAAAGGGAATAAGCGGTAGAAAATGGATGGATGGATGGTATACAGATACTGGATAGTATCGCGATACTATTGAATCAAAAATGGTACTATACTCACGAGCAGAGGAGCATGTTCGGCAGCACACGATCACAGAGTACTTACAAGCAGAGTCCTTTCTCCCTTTTCTGAAGACAGAAAAGGGAGAACGGACACGTTTTTGCTTAAAAACTAATGATAAAGGTGAAGTTATAACACTGAAACGCCCTCAGGAAGAGGTGTTTTAAGACATGGCAGCTAGCTAGCGGCGAACGTCCATCCGCAGTCGGCAGTGTTTTAGCTACTTCTAAATCACTAATCCTCACCTCCATGGCGACGAATAAATATGTTTCTTACTGCAGGATGAGGAATAGCTAAACATGCTTCACTACACACCGTAGGAGGATACGATAGCTAACCGCTAACAGCTGGCTAGCACCCTGAATGTAAACAAACGGCATGGGTGGATCTACACCTGACATCCACTGTAATGATACCAAGTACAATAGCGTATCTAGTCGATACTACTATGATTACATGGATATTTTTTATCGTCACAAAATTTTTTTCCTTTTTAAAAAAAATCATGTTTTGTTTATAAACTCAGGAAATATGTCCCTGGACACATAAGGACTTTGATAATGACCAATGCATGATCCTGCAACTACTTGGTATCAGATCGATACCTAAATTTGTGGTATCATCCAAAACTAATGTAAAGCATCAAACAATAGAAGAATAAGTGATTATTACATTTTAACAGAAGTGTAGATAGAACATGTTAAAAGAGAAAGTAACCAGATATTAACAGTAAATTATTAAGTCGTGCATTAATAATCAATTTTTACAGCTTGTCCCTCATAATTTTGACAAAATAGAATGAGAAATGACACAATATGTTACTGCATATGGCAACAGACTAATTAGGAGCCTTTGTTTGCTTACTTACTACTAAAAGACAAGTTGTCTTGTATGTTCACTATTTTATTTAAGGACAAAATTGCAATAAGAAACATATGTTTCATGTACCCTCAGATTTTTTGTTAAAATAAAGTCAATAATGCAATTTTTTGTGGTCCCCCTTATTTAGAAAAGTACCTAAAAGTATCAAAATACATATTGGTTTTGGGACAACACTGCAATATATTAAGATGCTAGATTTTACAAAGAAAATGTCACTTACAGGATTAGAAAGTTCTCCATATCAACTTGGAACAACGGAGTGAAACTTGAAAAATGCTCTGACTAATTCGCTAGTTTTGCGGTCAGTTAAAAAGGGATTCAGGCTTAGACCGATCATCCAATCATCATGCGGAAGCTCGGCATCCAGGCCAGCCAAGCCCACTTTCCATACACTTTCAGGACTGTCTTGTTTGGTTGCAGTGGAACAACACACTCTCTGCTCCCCTATTGAAGTCACTGGATGTTAAGCTTCAGCACCTTTTAATGCACTGTGATGCCACCACAACCGCAATAATCGAGAAGAAAATTGTGTCAGCTGTCACGAAAGTAGCTGATTCTGAACAGAAGTCAAACACTTTCTAGGGCATATTTAGTCAATGAAACATTTGAGCACTCATTTTTTTGACATTTTGGGGGAAACTGAGGCTTTCCTCGCAGTCTTGGAGCAATCGCCACTGAGTCTCTCTCAAGGCGAACCTTTTTGTTTGCTTTTCACATCAGGTGAAAAAAAATAGTTCAGCGACAAAAAAGGCCCGCTGCACATTTCGCCGGCAGTTTTGTGTCGTGATCACAAAGTACTTACTTCTTTAAGTGTATGCTCGGTGCGGAGTGAGTCACGGTTCCCCTCCGTGTCAGCGTTTATTGCCACTGCAGCACTTCATGACCAAGCGTTACCTAACATAGCGTCACTCAGATTTTGAGTGTTGCTATTCTGAAGAGTTAAACACTGATTTTCCAACGGGCGAGGACAACATTTCTACAGACCAAGAAAGAGCTCCTGTGAAAGGGGTGAGGTGACATTTTGAAATTGTCCTGAAGCTCCCATTATATTTTAACCAATCTAAGTAAGTTCCACAATAGTGCAATGAAAATGTTTTGTCTAAAATGTTCCCTGAATGCTACTTTTGGTATTTAGACAGTTTAAGTGTGTCAAACTTGTTTTCATTGCAGTTATGGCTGCCGGCCGCTTGTAACAGTGAATAATATATGAATAAAAGACTACATTCAAACTGGGGTGTCAGATTTCCAATTCTGACATTTTTGGCAAATCCAACCTTCGTGGTGGCAAACCAAAAAAAATTAGATTTTTAATGTGAATGCAGGGTTTCCCCCGAACTGCTAAGATACCTGTGGCTGTTGGGGCGTGGGTATGGTCGTGGTCACCACGACGTCGTTGAGTAATTTGCATAATTTGCTATGATGATATGATTTTCTTTAAAAGGTCTCAGAAAATGTATAAGTCGCTCCGGAGTATAAGTCGCACCGGCCGAAAATGCATAATAAAGAAGGGAAAAAACATATATAAGTCGCACTGGAGTATAAGTAACATTTTTTGGGGAAATGTATTTGATAAAACCCAACACCAAGAATAGACATTTGAAAGGCAATTTAAAATAAAGAATAGTGAACAACAGGCTGAATAAGTGTACGTTATATGAGGCATAAATAACCAACTGAGAACGTGCCTGGTATGTTAACGTAACATATTATGGTAAGAGTCATTCAAATAATTATAGAACATGCTATACGTTTACCAAACAATCTGTCACTCCTTTTTTTTTTTTTTTTTTTTTTTTTGTGTCCTGTCCAGCTTCTCAGGCAAATCATATAGTTGATGTAGATGCCCATGTCGGCTGTTCAGATTTACTTTACAAAAGAGAAGTGTAGGATACTTCTCTTGTTGCCTTATTTGTATTTGACTTTATTAAATGTATTTATATTATCATTTAGTGCAGCCGGGCCGGAGCAGGAGGGGATAGAAAAAGAAAAAAAGAAGACAGAGGGGGAAATTGTGGGGACAAGAGGGGGATTAGACAGAGAGACAAAAACAACAACAGCAAACAACAACAACAACAATAGAGCAACATCAGCAAATACGACATGTACAAATATGATGGTAAAAGTAATAGCAAATAAGCAGTTAGCGAAAAATAAAAAATAATACAGAAATGACAATGAGCATTATTACACTACAAATGGATCAATACAAATACCAATAGAAATAGCGCTATTGATAATGAACAATACCAATAATTTACCTTTATTATCAACAATACAGTTGTTTAAATGCAACAATACATATACGTAATGATAACTTGAGATACGAAAGAATGCAGAAAAATGGAGGGGGAGAAAGAGAAGCAACCTACATTAACCTTGTAGATTGTTATAGTCACAATAGGTTAAGCTTTGTCAGTGTGCCATGTGTTACACCCAGTTTACCCTAGGGCAACAACGTTAATATATGTTTGATGAAACGTGATTATGTGCATGAGTGTAAGTATGCATATGTACTTGTATATGTACAGAATGTGTATATGTGTTTGTACAATGAATGTATATGTACAGAATGTGTATATGTGTTTGTACAGTAAGTGTATATGTACAGTATGTGTATGTGTATGTTTGTATATTGAATGTGCGTGTGGATGTACGAACTTTAGGTAGGTAAATATGTACTGTATTTGTGTATGTATGTGGGAGCGTAGGTACCTATGTACGTATGTGAGCATATGTGAATTTGTATGTACAATACATTCGACTCCCAGAGTGCGTGGGAGCCAGAGCACGGCCCCATCACCCCCGAGAGCCCAACCCACAAACAGTAGGCGTGGTGCCCAGGGAACCAGGGACCACCGCCCCCACGCAGCCAAGCCGGCCAGCGACAGGAACCCCAGAGCCCGGCCCACCGTACCGCCCACAAGGGCCAGCAGCAGGCCGCAGACATACGCACCCGGCAGAGGACAGGGCACGAGAAAAGCAGGGGACAGCCAGACCCCAAGCCAGCGAGAGACCACACCCCACACGGGCAGAAAGGCGAGACGCCCCACCCGAGGGACCCAGAGACTCCCCGCAACCGGACGGGAAGACCGCCCCCGCCCCACCGGCAACCGGGCCCCCACGAGCCCACCCCCCACCCCCAATCTGTCACTCCTAATTGCTAAATCCAATGAAATCTTATTCGTCTAGTCTCTTACGTGAATGAGCTAAATGATATTGTTATATATTTTACGGTAATTTGTTAATAATTTCACACATAAGTCGCTCCTGAGTATAAGTCGCACCCCCGGCCAAACTATGAAAAAAAAACTGTGACTTATAGTCCGAAAAATACGGTACATTTAAAAATCTGTTATTATTAATTAGTATAAACATATTTTTTTTTATCGTTTTGCCATATTTTCAATGGTTGCTGCTTTTTGTACAAGGTACATACTTTTAATGACTTTCTAAATTTAAAACAACTGGCAACAAATCTAGCATCTTCTTCTGGTGTTATCATAAAATGTACTCGTGTTTATGAACTCTACTTCTGTCCCTCCATGTCCCTGACTAAAGCGGCTGAAGCGAACATGACGTCACACTTGCTTGGCGCTGTTGCTCTAATTTCTCTTTTTAAAAGCAGCCACTGTCCTCTTAATATCTGCACATTTTGTAGATGGCTGTCTGAGGGTATATCTACAATATATATAAAAATCAGGTCCACATCACAGACATGCTGACAACGCTCCAGACAATGTCGTGCGTTTTGTTTACATCCGTTTTTTAGACATAAAAGTGTTTTTTTTGGTGGTCGAGTTTTTGATACATCACTTGTCAACAGTGTGCAAATAATAGGCTATATATATCAGTTCATACTGTAACGACCAGGTAATGTTAATATTTTATGTTTGTGTGGTTTGGATTTGATGTTAGTTTTTCTCATGTTTGCAAACACAACGTTCGTGCCTGAAAGGTGATTGGCGGAGAATTAGGAAGTGTTGTTGTGTGTCCGGCGGTGAAGCGAAGACTCACAAAACGAAAGTATTTTCATGGGAGGTAAAACCTGTTGGAATTGTGCCATTTGTTATCATAAGATTGGTAAGAAAAGTTAAAAATAGCGTCAGACTTTCTGTATTTATTCTGGGGGCTATAATTTATTATATTACTTTAATTTGTTGTCAAGAGAAAAAAAAACTTATTTTTAAGGTGTGGCGGTAATAAAAATACTGTGGCGACGCGCTACATTCAATTACATTGCATGGAATGCAATCTGACCCGCATGCAGACATAACACAACATTGCACGCAATGCAATGTTTACGGAAGTAAACAGGGCTTCCCCTCTAGTCGTCTAAGTACTGGTGCATTTGTGGAATTTCAAAGTTTGTGTACAATTAAAGTCAATATTTTCTGATCTAAATTTTTGAGCGTAGAAGATTAAGAAAGAAGTATTTTGGTTTTGGCAGTTTCACGGGATATTTTGCTCCGCATATAAATCCGATTTATTTCCACATACGAAAGAGGCCTGGGTCGGATATGAAAAATGTGGAATTGCACTGTTCACAGGGACATGAAAAAAATCTTTAACAGGTCGCGTGTGGGCAAAAAAAAATCCAAATTGACCTACAGTGTGAACAAAACCAAAATGTATCGTATTTTTTCCGACAATAGGGCGCACCGGCTAATAAAGCGCATTAAAAGGGTCATATTTTGATATTTTTTTTCAACATCTAAAACCTAGTGTGTGAATGTGAGTGTGAATGTTGTCTGTCTATCTGTGTTGGCCCTGCGATGAGGTGGCGACTTGTCCAGGGTGTACCCTGCCTTCCGCCCGAATGCAGCTGAGATAGGCTCCAGCACCCCCTGCGACCCCAAAAGGGACAAGCGGTAGAAAATGGATGGATGGATGGATAAAACACTTCCTTGTGGTCTACATAACATGTAATGGTGGTTCTTTGATCAAATTGTTGCATAGATTATGTGTTACAGACCATCTACTTTTATGGGCGGTCTTATTTACGTGCCTCCACTTTGACAGCATTTTCTCCCAGGCCTGTGCTTTTTAGCATTTCCATAGCAACTCTACTGATAGATATAGGGTAAACTGTACGCCACATTGTATTAGAAATGACAACAGCGAAGGATGAATGCCCATAACAAGAAGATGGAGCAAAAGGAGTATCGTCGGACTACAAAGCACTTTGGGTAAACTTTCACCATATATGGATACTAGAACAGGCGTCATCCTGCAGTCCACACGGATCTCTTATGTGTGACTGCCATCTACTGGTCACACTTATCATTACACCATGTACCAAATCAAATTGCTTGGAGGTCGTGAGTGTCAGTGTGTCCCTAACAAGCGAACAAGCTTATCATGTCCATGAGGGAGGAGGTTTTCCCTTCACGATGTCATGAAAAACCGCACCTTCAAAAGCGACCGTTGGAGCGCCTCTTCTCTGAAAAGAAACAGACGATATTGAGCAGTCATAAAAAATGCTACGGGGTCATATATTACTCTTATAGCATTATTAAAAAGTCAATTTTGCATCACAGGGGACCTTTAGGAAGGACATATGGTTGGACCACAGAGACCTAGAAAGATCTCATTCAGAGATATAACAGGTCAAGGCCTGTGGGGAAATAACCGTTCTAGATTGGTAAAGCAAGTTAATCCCACTGCATCACTTCTTGTATGTGTTTTCTAGGATCTACGAGCGGGTGGTGGAAGCCCCCTTCATGGACATACCCAAGGACGCCTCCTTCTGGCTTGGACAGAGGAACACTGCACATGGGTTTTTCAAGGTCAGCATTTCTCCCCAAATATCGGATATTTTGTGTTACTGCGCCATAAAGAAAATGAGCACGCCCGAGTCCTTTTTATAACTCATCCCCGCTATCCTTTGTGTTTGTTTTTATATTAATGATGGAGCTGCTGAATTTAATTGCATGCGTTGCCATTTTTAATATTCGAGTGTTGCTGGGCCGTCCATCCCGATCGGCATTTCTTTCATGTCATTATTTGCTTCCTCGTCCTTAAGAATGCAGCTAAGCCCAATTATCTCAGCAAAAGCCTGACATTGCTGATTTAGGAGAAGTCAGTGAGTCGCCTCTGGACCATGCTCATTAGATTGGTTCTGTGCAGGTATTGTTTATCAATCGGGCAGCCTCCCAGATTGGACTGCACAAGACGAGGCAGAATGTTTGTCACATTTCCTCGGGTCCAGACCTTTGTCTGTGTTCTTGACATGAAACAGCAGTTTCTTGGTCGATTCAATGAGCTCTGCAGGGGAATAACGATTAGCCAATCAGCACCACAGGCAGGACCACTCACAAGTCTTTTGGAGCTATGAGACGAGTCTCAACATTGTACTTTGCTTTTTACGACTCTCCAGTGCATTTTTGCAGTAAAAAAGAAAGAAAAAAAACAGCAGGCCGGCGCCAGCTTCTAAAATGATGTTAGATTAAAGCGGAGGCCCGGGCTCTTCCGTGATTTATGAGAGAAAAATGAATCCAACTCACAGCAAAGTCAGACGGAAGACGGAAAGCGAGTGGAACGCCGTGACAGATCTGACTGGAATCACAGTGCATCTTATCAGCGACTAGAACTATTTTAGTCTGTCTGACAGTGACTGGCAGGCATGGCATCTTTGTGTGCGTGTGTGTAGTCAGGTGTATCTTACATTCTGGGGACTTTCCTCCCTTTTGCTATTATACTATATAATAGCATCCAATGCAGTATGTCATTTCTCATGCAGTTTTTCCTCCTTTACTAAACTGGAGAGAGTATCCAGGGTTTCCCCCAGCTTGAAAGCTACATGTGGGGCGCAGTCAATGTGACGTCATCATATCATTCGCATTATTGTTGATAATGCATATATATATACACCGTATTTTCCGCATTATAAGGCGCACCTTCAATGAATGGCATATTTCAAAACTTTGTTCATATATTGTCAAAACGTGGACTATGGAGTGATTGTTTTCCCGAGATGCAAGTGAACTTGGATCGGACATGGCTTGATGGTGGGTACATGATTTATTTTAAACACTAACAAACTACAAAACAGAAGCAAACAAAAGGCGCGCACAATGGCGGAGGTAAAAAACTTGGCGAATGAAAACAAAACTTTGCACAAAGGCAGAAACTGTGAACACGAAATAAAAACACTTACTGTGGCATGGGACTGTGAACATGGCTTGATACAAGAGGATAGCAGGGTTAGAAAGGATATGACACCAGGACGAACAACAGAAAATGAAAAGCTTAAATAACACAGACATGATTAACAACAGGTGCGTGACTCAAAACAGGTGCGTGACATGACAGGTGAAAACAATTGGGTTGCTACGGTGACAAACAAGAGTGCACAATGAGTCCAAACGTGGAACAGGTGAAACTAATGGGTAACCATGGAAACAAGACAAGGGAGTGAAAAGCAGGAACTAAAAAGAGTCCAAAACCAAACAGCACATGGCCAAACAAAAATATGATCAACACAGACATGACATATATATATAAGGCGCACCGGATTATAAGGCGCACCTATGCATCCATTAGATGGAGCTGCGCTAAAGGGAATGTCAACAAAACAGTCAGATAGGTCAGTCAAACTTTATTAATAGATTACAAACCAGCGTTCTGACAACTTTGTTCACTCCCAAAATGAATACACAGCTGTTTTATTATTTTCCCCGAGGTAAAGTCAGTGACGTGGTGTTTTGTTTATCTTTTAACAACAGCAAGGTATAACATGTAGTGCAACATTTATATCACATAGTGGAGGGGAACTTTTCCCTGATTCAATAAATACCTAAAAAAACAGTGATTCTGTTACGGTAAATCAAACGTTAGTGCAATCACAATATAGTAACACTCAATAGTGCAGAGCAATAACAATATATCAATAACTCAACGTTGCTCAAACGTTAATGTCACACAACGCAACACACAAAATAAACATGTAAAGCTCACTTTATGAAGTTATTCCTCATCCACGAATCCCTCGAATTCTTTTTCTTCAGTGTCTGAATTAAACAGTTGGGCGAATACAGCATCCAACATCTTCGTCGAAGTCGTCATTAATGGAGTCAGTGTCGCTGCTGCTCTATTCCCGTGTTCTACTGCGTGACTGATCGTCTTAAGTTTAAACTCTGCGTCTTAAAGGGGAACATTATCACAATTTCAGAATGGTTAAAACCATTAAAAATCAGTTCCCAGTGGCTTATTATATTTTTCAAAGATTTTTTCAAAATTTTACCCATCACGCAATGTCCCTAAAAAAAGCTTCAAAGTGCCTGATTTTAACCATCGTTATAAACACCCGTCCATTTTCCTGTGACGTCACATAGTGAAGCCAACACAAACAAACATGGCGGAAAGAACAGCAAGCTATAGCGACATTAGCTCGGATTCAGACTCGGATTTCAGCGGCTTAAGCGATTCAACAGATTACGAATGTATTGAAACGGATGGTTGTAGTGTGGAGGCAGGTAGCGAAAACGAAATTGAAGAAGAAACTGAAG
Source organism: Nerophis lumbriciformis (assembly GCF_033978685.3). Lineage (NCBI taxonomy): Eukaryota > Metazoa > Chordata > Actinopteri > Syngnathiformes > Syngnathidae > Nerophis > Nerophis lumbriciformis. The sequence continues at coordinate 41,057,530 of NC_084557.2, forward strand.
CTATTAAGCCATATCGGTTTGAACCGTATGCAAGCGAAACCGACGAAAACGACACGACAGCCAGCGACACGGGAGAAAGCGAGGACTAATTCGGCGATCGCCTTCTAACCAACGATTGGTATGTGTTTGTTTGGCATTAAAGGAAACTGACAACTATGAACTAGGTTTACAGCATATGAAATACATTTGGCAACAACATGCACTTTGAGAGTGCAGACAGCCCAATTTTCATCAATTAATATATTCTGTAGACATACCCTCATCCGCGCTCTTTTCCTGAAAGCTGATCTGTCCAGTTTTGGAGTTAATGTCAGCAGGCCAGGGAAGCTAGGGTCGATAGGGGGTTTAGCTCGCTCGTCTGCGGGAACAAACTGCTGCCATTGCTTGCCGTGCTACCGAGGGCCTTTGTCCCTGAATTGCTCACACACTCCGGCAGATTCAATGGGGGTCTGGCGGCAGATTTCTTTGACTTTATCGTTGGAAATGCATCTGCTTTGAGTGTCGCAGGATATCCACACATTCTTGCCATCTCTGTCGTAGCATAGCTTTCGTCGGTAAAGTGTGTGGAACAAACGTCCAATTTCTTGCCACTTTCGCATCTTTGGGCCACTGGTGCAACTTGAATCCGTCCCTGTTTGTGTTGTTACACCCTCCGACAACACATCGACGAGGCATGATGTCTCCAAGGTACGGAAAACAGTCGAAAAAACGGAAAATAACAGAGCTGATTTGACTCGGTGTTTGAGAAAATGGCGGATTGCTTCCCGATGTGACGCCACGTTGTGACGTCATCGCTCCGAGAGCGAATATTAGAAAGGCGTTTAATTCGCCAAAATTCACCCATTTAGAGTTCGAAATCGGTTAAAAAAATATATGGTCTTTTTTCTGCAACATCAAGGTGTATATTGACGCTTACATAGGTCTGGTGATAATGTTCCCCTTTAAGCGTGTCTCTTAATAGGAGCCATTTTGGGGTCTTTACATAAACAAACAAATGGAAATCAAAACGGCACGCCACGCGCAGTCATATATCCCAGCATGCACCGCGCGCTTCTTCTTCTTCTACGGGGGCGGCTGCTTACCATAGAAGAACTTCTTCCTCTACGGGGGAAAAAGAAGTTGGCGGCTGTTTACTGTAGTTGCGAGACCTAAACTTTATGAAAATGAAGTTTAGTTTTGTTGTGGCTCAATATTGGTCCATATATAAGGCGCACCGGATTAAAAGGCGCACTGTTAGCTTTTGACAAAATTGGAGGTTTTTAGGTGCGCCTTATAGTGCGGAAAATACGGTATATTTTATTGCAAACATTTAAAAAAAAATAAGTATGTCTTATTAGTAATTAGTATTAACATATAAACCCCAAAACCAGTGAAGTTGGCACGTTGTGTAAATCGTAAATAAAAACTAAATACAATGGTTTGCAAATCCTTTTCAACCTATATTTGTCAAGACTTGGACTCTGGCGTGGTTTGTTTTCCCATGGTGCAAAGGATTTGGACTAGACATGGCGTGAAGTTAAATACATGATTTAATAATAGATTATAAAAAGTATAAACAAAAGGCGCGCACAAGGCGGGGAACAAACTTGACTAATAAAACAAAACTCGCACAAAGGCAGAACTATGGAAAAAAGGAACAAACAAAAGGCGCTCACAGCGGAGGTACAAAACAGTGGCTTGAATAAACAAAAAACTTACGTGGCAAGAAAAGAGCAGCATGGACTATGACCTGGACAGAGTAAGCAGCGTGTCAAGAGTGCAGAGCATGAATGTGATGTCGCAGGCCGACCAACAGAAAATGAAAAGCTTAAATATAACACAGACATGATTAACAACAGGTGCGTGAGTGCAAATGAATCAGGTGTGTGACATGAGGACAGGTGAAAACTAATGGGTTGTCATGGAAACAAAACGGGGAGTGAAAACTGACAAAATCCAAAATAGCACATGGCCAAACAAAACATGAACACACAGACATTACACTTTGTGTAAATGGTAAATAAAAACAAAATACCATGATTTGCAAATCCTTTTCAACCTATATTCAACTGAATAGACTGCAAAGACAAGATACTTAACATTCGAACTGGAAAACTTTGTTATTTTTTGCAAATATCAGCTCATTTGGAATTTGATGCCTGCAACATGTTTCAAAAAAGCTGGCACAAGTGGCAAAAAAGACTGAGAAAGTTGAGGAATGCTCATCAAACACTTATTTGGAACATCCCACAGGTGAACAGGCTAATTGAGAACAGGTGGGTGCCATGATTGGGTATAAAAGCAGCTTCCATGAAATGCTCAGTCATTCACAAACAAGGATGGGGCGAGGGTCACCACTTTGTGAACAAGTGCGTGAGCAAATTGTTTAAGAACAACATTTCTCAACAAGCTATTGCAAGGAATTCAGGTATTTCGCCATATACGGTCCGTAATATCAAAAGGTTCAGAGAATCTGGAGAAATCGCTGCACGTAAGCAGCAAGGCTGAAAACCACCATTGAATGCCCGTGACCTTAGATACCTCAGGCAGTACTGCATCAAAAACCGACATCAGTGTGTAAAGGATATCACCACATGAGCTCAGGAACATTTCAGAAAACCACTGTCAGTAACTACAGTTCATTGCTACATCTGTAAGTGCAAGTTAAAACTCTAGAATAAAATAGAATAGAATACAAAGTACTTTATTGATCCCTGGAGGAATTTCAGCACCACAGTTCGCTCACAATAAACACTTAAGTATTTTTTTTACATGTGAATAATATAAATACAGTCTATTATACAGCATTATTCAAATGTGAATAATATAAATACAGTCTATTATACAGCATTATTCACATGTGAATAATATAAATACAGTCTATTATACAGCATTATTCACATGTGAATAATATAAATACAGTCTATTATACAGCATTATTCACATGTGAATAATATAAATACAGTCTATTATACAGCATTATTCACATGTGAATAATGTAAATACAGTCTATTATACAGCAAATATTCACATGTGAATAATATAAATACAGTCTATTATACATTTAAGTACAGTCAAAAAGGAACATATGCATTATACAGTTTGATGGCTGTCGGTATGAAGGACCTCCTGTGTCGTTCCGTGTTGCATTTTGGGAGTCTGAGGCTTCCACTGAACGTGCTCATTCTCTCCACCAGGTCCGAGTGTAGTGGGTGGGAGGTGTTGTCCATAATGGCTAGGAGCTTTGCTAGACTTCTCCTCTCTGACACCACCGCCAGAGAGTCTAGCTCCACTCCCACCACGTTACTGGCCTTCCTTACCAGCTTGTCCAGCCTGTTTGCGTCCCTCGCTCTCAGCCCGCTTCCCCAGCAGGCCACGGCGTACAAGAAGGTGCCCGCCACCACCGACTCGTATAACATCTTCATCATCTTTGTACAGATGTTGAAGGATCCTAGCCTCTTTCTTGTAGAGTGCCTCAGCGTGTTTTGACCCATTCAGCTGGTTGTCCATGTGTACTCCGAGGTATTTATAATCCTCAACCATGTCCACCTCGACCCCCCTGATGGAAACAGGGGTCGCTGGAGTACTCCTCCTCCTTCCCAGGTCCACAACTAGCTCCTTGGTCTTCGTCACATTAAGCTGTAGGTGGTTCTTTCCACACCATGTGACAAAGTCCTCCACCAGTGCCCTGTATTCCTCATCATCACCATCCTCAATACACCCCACTATCGAAGAGTCATCAGAAAACTTCTGAAGGTGGCAGGAGTGATAGTGGAAATCGGTGGTGTAGTTGGAAAAGAGGAAGGGGGAGAGGACTGCCCTGCGGGGCCCCGGTGTTGCTGACCAGCCTGTCAGACACACAGTCCTGCAGTCGCACGTACTGTGGTCTGTCAGTCAGGTAATCAACAACGCAGGACACCAAGGGTGCCTCCACCTGCATCGTCTCTAATGTCACACTCAGTAGCCCCGGTCGTATGGTATCGAAAGCACTGGGGAAGTCAAAAAACATGACTGTGGAGGTTTCTCTCTTGTGGCTTCTCCTGACCGCAATAGACCGTCTCGGAAGCCCTCTCTGGGTTGAACAATCTGTTATTGTCGTATGCACACGCCAGGACAGCACTCTGCTCTACAACTTTTCAGTCTTTCTTGTGGGTGCGTGCGTCTGCTTAACTCCAACTCCAACCTCGTGTGTCGGCGCGGTTGGTGCTGATAAGCATGGCAGGTGATTGGATGATCAGCCCCAGCTGGGTAATCCAATCACCTGCCAGCTGTGCTCCGAGGCCGGTTCATACACACCCCGCTCCGCGGCAGGCCCGCAGACCACGCCCCCCTCCACAATGACCCTCACACTGCTCGCAGGCTTGTCTAGGTGGGTGTGGGCTCGGTTCAGCAGGTAGATGACCGCGTCCTCCACTCCCAGTCGGGGCTGGTCGGCGAACTGGAGTGGGTCCAGGTGGGGCTTGATCGTCGGGCGGAGTTGTTCCAGGACCAATCTCTCCATGGTCTTCATGATATGGGAGGTTAAAGCCACCGGCCTGTAGTTCTTCGACATGCTTGGTCGCGTGCACTTGGGGATGAGGACCACGCATGAAGTTTTCCACAGTGTGGGGACTTTCTGCAGCCTAATGCTCATGTTGAAGATGTGCTGGAACACACCACACAGCTCTACTATGCAAAGCGAAAGCCATTTATCAACAACACCCAGAAACGTTGCCGGCTTCGCTGGGCCTGAGCTCATCTAAGATGGACTGATGCAAATTGTAAAAGTGTTCCGTGGTCTGACGAGTCCACATTTCAAATTGTTTTTGGAAACTGTGGACGTCGTGTCCTCTTGAACAAAGAGAAAAATAACCATCTGGATTGTTATAGGCGCAAAGTTCAAAAGCCAGCATCTGTGATGGTATGGGGGTGTATTAGTGCCCAAGACATGGGTAACTTACACATCTGTGAAGGCGCCATTAATGCTGAAAGATACATACAGGTTTTGGAGCAACATATGTTGCCATCCAAGCAACGTTATCATGGACGCCCCTGCTTATTTCAGCAAGACAATGCCAATTCACGTGTTACAACAGCGTAGTTTCATAGTAAAAGAGTGCAGGTACTAGACTGGCCTGCCTGTAGTCCAGACCTGTCTCCTTACTTGTACATCAAGCAAGAATGGGAAATAATTCCACCTGAAAAGCTTCAAAAATCGGTCTCCTCAGTTTCCAAATGTTTACTGAGTTTCGTTAAAAGGAAAGGCCATGTGACACAGTGGTAAAAATGCCCCTGTGACAACTTTTTTGCAATGTGTTGCTGCCATTAAATTCTAAGTTAAAGATTATTTGCAAAGAAAAATGAAGTTTCTCAGTTCAAATATTAAATATCTTGTCTTTGCAGTCTATTCAATAGAATATAAGTTGAAAAATCATTGTATTCTGTTTTTATTTACCATTTACACAACGTGCCAACTTTACTGGTTTTGGGGTTTGTAGTATGGCATGTATTTTCTATAGCTTTTCTTATTTCATTCACAAATGTCATTCATTTTCAAATAGCTAGAAGGTTGTCAACTAAGCCAAAAATGATTGAATTAGAAGAGGAATGGGTAAAGTGCCTGCTATTGAAATGTTTTTTCTCTCAATAGTTCCATCACAAATTAGACACAACTTTTTCTATTCAAGCTTCCCATGTCATTTATCAAAACATTTCTACAAGTGTTCTTTTTAAATTAAAGACCAATAAATTGGAGTGACACGAGCTTGTTGAGGAAATAGAAGCACATGCGTATTGAATGGTGGTTGCCTTGGAGACACAGTATCAATGCTACTCTGTGTGCATAGTTGTTTTTTCAAGGGTTTGCACACACAGGATGGAAAGCAATCAATAGATTCAAAACACGCTGAAATTGAATTTGTGTCCGCTGTTTATACAAGAGACGACCTGAGGAAAACATGCTGGTCGGTTCTGATGTGATTTGTGATTTGCTGTCGGACTCTTTTATTGTTATTATTATCATCTCACACTCCAGAAGAACAACATTATTTGTTTGCGCTTGGTTTACTTTTATAGTCTTTGTGTGTGTGTCTGTGTATGTGTTCAGGGGGTGATGCAGGACGTGGAAATTGTGGTGATGCCGCAAGGATACGTCTCTCAGTGTCCAGATCTCAACAGAAGTGAGTGCTCCATGTTGTTATTGCTGGGCCCTATAACTTTAAAATATAAATATAATGGATAGATAGATATAGACAGAGACTCATAACAGACAACAATGTAAGAAAAAGTAGAATTTAGGGACACTAAGTATAATTTGGAGAGGTACATTAGTGATAGTAATGAAATGAATGCATACAGTATAAGGAAGGTATTTTCGAACAGTTTTAGTGTCAGCGGTTCTTTAATAGTAAATTGGAAATGTTGTCCAAAATCTAGCCTTATAGCTGGAATTTTAAAAGCGCTTTTAGTAAGCCCTGACATACTTGCCAACCCTCACGAATTTTCCGGGAGACTCCCGAATTTCAGTGTCTCTCCCGAAAATTTCCCGGGACAATCATTCTCCCGAATTTCTCCCGATTTCCAGCCGGACCAGGGTGAGGACAGCCTGTTGTCACGTCCACTTTCCTCCATATAAACAGCGTGCCGGCCCAGTCACGTTATAACATCTCCAGCTTTTGGAGCTCAGTGCGCAACTGCACACAAGAAGGAGTCTATTATATATGTCTCCATTATCCATAGGTTTATCTATAACCCATAAAGTAGGCAGGCACGGAGCTATTTCTCAGCGTGTGTTTATTCCACCCGGCACGTTAATACACTGACACACAACATCCGGATTCCCATCATGCATTGCTTCAAAACTACGGCAAGTAGTAATGTCCAAAAAAAGATAGTGACAGAGAATAGAACAAGGATGGACAATTCAACCCTAAACTCACTCCTTTCCTGCAAATTAAATTCCACAGATGCTGCCCATACCTATGCTCCTTCAAAGGCTGCGCTATGGCTGCAAAGCATTGCACTTTCAAATACAACAATGAGTAGAGAGGAGTGTTATGCGTGTGTATATGTGTAAATAAATGAACACTGAAATTCAAGTATTTCTTTTATATATATATATATATATATATATATATATATATATATATATATATATATATATATATAAGAAATACTTGAATTTCTTGAATATATATATATATATATATATATATATATATATATATATATATATATATATATATATATATATATATATATATATAAGAAATACTTGAATTTCCGTGAATTCTAGCTATAAATACAGCATTGGCGGAGTCCAACCCTCACTGGAAACGTGTCCGACTTATTGCCGGCAATGCGGACCAAGCTCTGGCACTGATCATACAGGGAGCGGACCGCCACAATCAGACAGTCCGATACCCCATACTCTCTGAGCACTCCCCACAGGACTTCCCGAGGGACACGGTCGAATGCCTTCTCCAAGTCCACAAAGCACATGTAGACTGGTTGGACAAACTCCCATGCACCCTCAAGAACCCTGCCGAGAGTATAGAGCTGGTCCACAGTTCCACGACCAGGACGAAAACCACACTGTTCCTCCTTAATCCGAGGTTTGACTATCCGGCGTAGCTTCCTCTCCAGTACACCTGAATAGACCTTACCGGGAAGTCTGAGGAGTGTGATCCCACGATAGTTAGAACACACCCTCCGGTTCCCCTTCTTAAAGAGAGGAACCACCACCCCGGTCTGCCAATCCAGAGGTACCGCCCCCGATGTCCACGCGATGCTGCAGAGTATTGTCAACCAAGACAGCCCCACAGCATCCAGAGCCTTAAGGAAATCCGGGGCGGATCTCATCTACCCCCGGGGCCTTGCCACCGAGGAGCTTTTTAACTACTTCAGCAACCTCAGCTCCAGAAATAGGAGAGCCCACCACAGATTCCCCAGGCACTGCTTCCTCATAGGAAGACGTGTTGGTGGGATTGAAGAGGTATTCGAAGTATTCCCTCCACCGATCCACAACATCCGCAGTCGAGGTCAGCAGAACACCATCCTCACCATACACGGTGTTGATAGTGCACTGCTTCCCCTTCCTGAGGCGGCGGATGGTGGTCCAGAATCGCTTCGAAGCCGTCCGGAAGTCGTTTTCCATGGCTTCCCCGAACTCCTCCCATGTCCGAGTTTTTGCCTCCGCGACCGCTGAAGCCGCACACCGCTTGGCCTGTCGGTACCTGTCCGCTGCCTCAGGAGTCCTATGAGCCAAAAGAACCCGATAGGACTCCTTCTTCAGCTTGACGGCATCCCTCACCGCCGGTGTCCACCAACGGGTTCTAGGATTACCACCACGACAGGCACCAACTACCTTGCGGCCACAGCTCCAATCAGCCGCCTCGACAATAGAGGCGCACAACATGGTCCATTCGGACTCAATGTCCAGCACCTCCCTTGTGACATGTTCAAAGTTCTTCCGGAGGTGGGAATTGAAACTCTCTCTGACAGGAGACTCTGCCAGACATTCCCAGCAAACCCTCACAATGCGTTTGGGCCTGCCAGGTCTCTCCAGCATCCTCCCCCACCATCGCAGCCAACTCACCACCAGGTGGTGATCGGTAGAAAGCTCCGCCCCTCTCTTCACCCGAGTGTCCAAAACATGAGGCCGCAAATCCGATGACACAACTACAAAGTCGATCATGGAACTGCGGCCTAGGGTGTCCTGGTGCCAAGTGCACATATGGACACCCTTTTGTTTGAACATGGTGTTCGTTATGGACAATCTGTGACGGGCACAAAAGTCCAATAACAAAACACCGCTCAGGTTCAGATCCGGGCTGCCATTCTTCCCAATCACACCTCTCCAGGTTTCACTGTCGTTGCCAACATGAGCGTTGAAGTCCCCCAGTAGAACGAGGGAATCACCCGGGGGTGCACTCTCCAGTACTCCCTCGAGTGAATCCAAATAGGGTGGGTACTCTGAGCTGCGGTTTGGCGCGTAAGTGCAAACCACAGTCAGGACCCGTCCACCCACCCGAAGGCGGAGGGAAGCTACCCTCTCGTCCACCAGGTTGAACTTCAACATGCAGGCTCTGAGCCGGGGGGCAACAAGAATTGCCACCCCAGCCCGTCGCCTCTCACTGCTGACAACGCCAGAGTGGAAGAGAGTCCAGCCCCTCTCGAGAGAACTGGTTCCAGAGCCCTTGCTGTGCGTCGAAGTGAGTCCGACTATATCTAGCCGGAACTTTTCCACCTCGCGCACTAGCTCAGGCTCCTTCCCCCCCAGCGAGGTGACGTTCCACGTCCCAAGAGCTAGCTTCTGTAGCCGAGGATCGGACCGCCAAGTGCCCTGCCTTCGGCTTCCGCCCAGCACACATCGCACCCGACCTCTATGACCCCTGCTATTGGTGGTGAGCCCATTGGAGGGGGGACCCACGTTGCCTCTTCGGGCTGTGCCCAGCCGGGCCCCATGGGGACAGACCCGGCCACCAGGCGCTCGCCATCGTGCCCCACCTCCGGGCCTGGCTCCAGAGGAGGGCACCGGTGACCCGCGTCCGGGCGAGGGAAATCTGGGTCCTTTGTTTTTATTTTTCATGGAGGTCTTCGAGCTGCTCTTTGTCTGATCCCTCACCTAGGACCAGTTTGTCTTGGGAGACCCTGCCAGGGGGCATAAAGCCCCCGGACAACATAGCTCCTAGGATCATTGGGACACGCAAACTCCTCTACCACGGTAAGATGGCAGCTCAGAGAGGAGGTGTATATAAACATACATATATACATATATATATATATATATATATATATATATATATATATATATATATATAAACATACACTTATATATATAAACATACACTTATATATATAAACATACACATATATATATATATATATATATATATATATATATATATATATATATATATATATATATATAATGTATGTGTGGGGGGAAAAAAAATCACAAGACTACTTCATCTCCACAGGCCTGTTTCATGAGGGGTTCCCTCAATCATCAGGAGTCTCATCATCATCATCTCCTGATGATTGAGGGAACCCCTCATGAAACAGGCCTGTGGAGATGAAGTAGTCTTGTGATTTTTTTTCCCACACATACATATATTGCGCTCTACTACGGTATCGAGCACTATTTTTTGGATAACCTTATTAAGACACATATATATATATATATATATATATATATATATATATATATATATATATATATATATATATATATATATATAAATAGCTATAATGTTGGCATAGCTATATTACAGTATACACATATATATGTGTATGTTTATGTGTATGTTTATATATATATATGTGTATGTATATATATGTATATATATATAAGTGTATGTTTATATATATATATATGTGTATGTTTATATATAATGTGTGTATGTTTATATATATATGTATGTTTATATATATGTTTATATATATATATATATGTATTTGTGTGTGTGTATATATGTATATATATATATATATATATATATACATATATATATATATATATATACGCCCTAAGTATTCTATATATACATATATATATATATATACTGTATATATATATATACAGTAAATATGTATGTATGTATATACACAATTTTCTTTTAACCCAATGCGGCCCCCAAGTCAAAACTTTGGGGACCCCTGATATATGCTGTATGTATGTCTATGCATATGTATGCATATGCATTTACATATATATGTATGTACATGTATATATGTATTTATATATATACTGTATGTGTATGTATATGTACAGTGTATATATATGTAACATAGTTGACGCAGGGGTAGATCTTGCTTTGGCGACCTCTGATGTAAATTATGCCCCATATCGTAATTCGCCTGGGAACTATAGATGAGGACATCTTTCTTGTCCGGACACACCTCCTCCACAACAACGTTCACTTCTCAACAAACTTCTCATCAGTGAACACCTTTCCCGAGCTTGCCATCAGTTTAGCTACCTCGAAGCTGGCCTGGACAGATGACAGGTTCGCCTGTGTTTGGTGTGGTGTTGTACTCTGCTGGGCAGCAAAAGTTTAGCATAGCCACCTTGTCTTTCCTCACTTTGCCCAGCAAGCACGCCTATTCCATGACGAGTTTTATAGTGCCAGCGGATGGTAAATTCTTTGAACACCGCCGCTGTCTTTTTGACGATGAGGCCAACTGCCTTTTCCTTGCACCAAGCAAAAACAAGTTATCTATTCACTGCTGTTTAAAACCTCTGCACTCTTAATCAATAATCAGTTCCCCCGACAGTTTCGACATTTTCTCCTCGCCCTCGCGCACTTATTGACTGTAAAACGTCACAGTTGAAGCGTCCTCGCGCTGCAGTTGTGACGTTACTTTGTCTATGGGAAAATGCAATTTGCATATTTAGAATGATTGTTAGGGGCATTTTCCCAGGAGACTCCCGAATTTCAGTGCCCCTCCCGAAAATCTCCCGGAGCAACCATTCTCCCGAATTGCTCCCGATTTCCACCCGGTTAACAATTTTGAGGGCGTGCCTAAAAAGCACTGCCTTTAACGTCTTCTACAACCTGTCGTCAGGTCCGCTTTTCCTCCATACATACAGCGTACCGACCCAGTCTCATAATATACGCGGCTTTAACACTCACACACGCAAGTGAATGCAAATCATACTTGATCAACAGCCATACAGGTCACACTGAGGGTGGCCGTATAAACAACTTTAACACTGTTACAAATATGCGCCACACTGTGAACCCACACCAAACAAGAATGACAAACACATTTCGGGAGAACATCCGCACCGTAACACAACACAAACAGAACAAATACCCAGAACACCTTGCAGTGCTAACTCTCTCAAGGTTGGCAAGTATGGTTGGGGGACCCATGCTCTACGTAATGGTAGTAGGAACGCAATAGATGTATCACATATTGAAACATTAAGGAGTGGTACAGGAAGACAAACACGTTAGCATAGCTATATTACAGTAGCTACGGTGCTATATTTGAACAGCAACATCATGCTAGGTTAGCTAGCCTATATGCTGAATAAAATAAAACTGATCAAAACTAAAGCACGCCTGTCGCTGACTGTCTTTATGTTAAGATGTGTTGCAAAGCCTGATTTTTATTTTTTTACAGAGCTGTCCTTACTCAGGCAGTTGATTTAATATTATGTACAAAGTGAGTGGGATCTTTCCTCTGTGATGTCATTAAAAAGTGTCAGTTTAAATGCCTTGTATTGGACGCCAGTGTTTCCTAAATTTGTGAACAGTAGCTATGTCGTCTATCTAAACCCATGACTATCGTCTCTCATTGTACAGCATGCCCGACTTGCAACGATTTCCACGGACTGGTGCAGAAAATCATGGAGCTGCAAGACATCCTTGCTAAAACCTCCAGTAAGGTAATGCACAGTAAGCTCGGTAAGGCTGCTTGTTTTTGCTTCCAACAGTGATTACTGTTCTCAAATGCTCCCACTGTGGCAACAGCTGCGGCCGGAGGCATTATTCTCTCATTATTTATTCATTCATTGTGAATATCTTTATTTATTTTATTGTCTTTTGTATTTATTTACATTATAAATAACATTTAAGTAACTAGTGGTACATGGAGAAGGGGTTGGAATAAATAAGAGCTGCTTCTTCCTACTCTTCTTCATGCAAGTGTAACCATGTAATGATCCTTTAGTAAACTTGTTAAAGGGGAACTGCCCTTTTTTGGGAATTTTGCCTATTATGAAGGACATGACGACGGATGTATTTTTTTTATTTTATGCATTCTAGATATTAAATACATCCTATCTTATAATGAAATCTATGGAAACTGTTCAATTCTGCCAGTAGAGCACCTAAAAAAACATCCAAACACCTCGATTAGGGTTTTAAATACATGATGTAAGTATATATGTCATGTAGTAACATAATAACATTTAATAATTACGTATTTTGATAATTTTAAAGCATACGTGGCGCATTAATTTAAAAAAATGCATCACAACTAGAGATGTCCGATAATGGCTTTTTTGCCGATATCCGATATTCTGATATTGTCCAACTCTTAATTACCGATTCCGATATCAACCGATACCGATACAGTCGTGGAATTAACACATTATTATGCCTAATTTTGTTGTGAGGCCCCGCTGGATGCATTAAACAATGTAACAAGGTTTTCCAAAATAAATCAACTCAAGTTATGGAAAAAAATTACAACTTGGCACTGCCATATTTATTATTGAAGTCACAAAGTGCATTATTTTTTTTAACATGCCTCAAAACAGCAGCTTGGAATTTGGGACATGTTCTCCCTGAGAGAGCATGAGGAGGTTGAGGTGGATGGGGTTGGGGGGTTGGGGCGGGATTTGGGTAGCGGGGGGTGTATATTGTAGCGTCCCGGAAGAGTTAGTGCTGTAAGGGGTTCTGGGTATTTGTTCTGTCGTGTTTATGTTGTGTTACGGTGCGGATGTTCTCCCGAAATGTGTTTGTCATTCTTGTTTGGTGTGGGTTCACAGTGTGGAGCATATTTGTAACAGTGTTAAAGTTGTTTATACGGCCACCAGTGTGACCTGTATGGCTATTGACCAAGATAATTTCCGATATTACATTTTAAAGCATTTATCGGACTGCCGATATTATCGGACAGCTCTAATCATAACGTTTGCTTTTTTTTCTTCATCATTTTATGAAAGCCAACAAACATAATAAAATATCACTTACTGTACAATGTCTGCTGTCAAAAGGATGCAGACTGCTAGGATGTTCATATATTCCCATTTAGCTGAAAATTTAATTTTCGTGTCGTCCTCGCCAGTTCCAGGTCCTATATGGCTGTCAAATGGTCCCAACTTGTTGGATTATATTCTCAGCTTTCTACTTTCCAGGTGAGAGGCATGATTTATAATCGAGAATACATTTAGAGGGAGCAGTGAAGCGAGGAGGCAGCAGACCACTTGATGATGTAAACATCGGCACACAGGAAGTGATCACATCGCCACTATAAATAGTTCATCTGCGTTAGCGCTTATAATAACAATATCACTAATACTTGTTAATATTCAAGTCACCAAATGTGAATGGAGTATTCTTGCTGCTTTTTGAATGGTTATTTATCAGATTTCATGGGCGCAATAGTGGAGCTCCCATTGACTCCGCTGTAAGGGAGTTCATTTAATTATTAGAATGCATTAAAAAAAATCTGTCATGTCTTACATGATTGTGAACGATGGGCAAAATTTACAACAAAAGTCCCGTTCCCCTTTAAACATGCCTGAAACAAATAAACCATTTCATTACACTTCCTCTTTTTTACAGACGCCTGGAGTCAAGTTTTCCAAACACTTTGTACGCCACGATTTGATTAGAGGCCAGGGGTCAAGGCCACCTTTTATTCATTCTGGGGGATGCCTGCAGCGAATTTCATTACGTTCTGGAACCGACATCCAGGGATGACATTTATATCCATAAAGTCAAAGGTTGTCTTCACCCTAAAATTTTGATCTGCTTTTCCTGACGTTGTTATTATTGGAAACAGCATGTAACGCTCTCTTTGTTTCTGACATGCCTTCAGTACATCGAGGAACGTCACGTGTTTACACAAAAATATTAGGAAGAAGCTGCAAAGGTTATTTAATCCTACCCTTTTGCCATATCTGGACAATTACTGAAAGTCTTTAGTTGTGTTTAATTCAGTGTTTTTATCAATAATGTTCACATCAAACAAGCTGAGTTCTTCTCTTTGTCTTTTGTGTGTGCGTGGGTGGGTGTGTGTTGTGTGTGTGTGTGTGTGTGTGTGTGTGTGGGCTGTCTGAGCAGCTGTCCAGGGCGGAGGAGAAGATGAATGGGCTGGACGGCTGCTACTGTGAAAGGACCTGCAGCGTCAAGGGGGTGGTCTACCGAGAGGACGAGGGTTGGACAGATGGTTGTAGGAACTGCACGTGCATGGTGGGTCTTCACACCTTGTGTTATACGCATGTTTACAGTTTATGCATTTTAAAACATTGTGTGGCGGCATTCAGTTTTAATTAAAAGCTGGAGTGTTCATTCACTTCAAGGATTCAAGGAACTTATTGTCAAGTATCGTGTTAAGCAAGTGTGTGGTAATTTAAATGGAAATGTCTGAATCGCTGGAGTGTGCAGTAACTCACAATATATTGTTATTAACATTTACCCCCAAAGATGTCACTCTTTGATAGAGTATTAGAAAGCCTCTTTTGATATACTAACACAATACATAAGAATGTGATTCAAAAATCATGTGTACGGAAAAATATGTTTTATTACTAAATGCAAACACAATTTTTTGTTGTGTTGTAGCTATAAAAAAGTATTGAATATAAATTAAACACTAAGTTATTAAAATATAAAAAAAAAAACTACAATAGGGTTGTCCCGATACCAAAATTTTTACCAATATACCGTATTTTCCGCACTATAAGGCGCACCTAAAAACCTCCAATTTTGTCAAAAGCTGACAGTGGGCCTTATAATCCGGTGCGCCTTATATATGGACCAATACCGTAACAGTATCACTGTTTTTTACGTGTTTATTGAATCAGGGAAAAGTTCCCCTCCACTATGTGATATAAATGTTGCACTACATGCTAAAAGATAAACAAAACACCACGTCACTGACTTTACCTCGGGAAAATAATAAAACAGCTGTTTATTCATTTTGGGAGTGAACAGAGTTGTCAGAACGCTGGTTTGTAATCTATTAATAAAGTTTCACTGACCTATCTGACTGTTTTGTTGACATTCCCTTTTAGCGCAGCTTCATCTAATGGATGCATAACGTAACCCCAGCCTCTACTGTAGCGTCTATTCTATGCGCCTTATAATGCGGTGCGCCTTATAATGCGGTGCGCCTTATATATGAACACAGTTTTAAAATATGCCATTCATTGAAGGTGCGCCTTATAATCTGGTGCGCCTTATAGTGCGGAAAATACGGTAATTATATTTCGATACTTTTCGATACTTTTCTAAATAAAGGGGACCACAAAAAATGGCATTATTGGCTTTATTTTAACAAAAAATCTTAGGGTACATTAAACATATGTTTCTTATTGCAATTTTGTCCTTAAATAAAATAGTGAACATACAAGACAACTTTTATTTTACTTGTAAGTAAGCAAGCAAAGGCCCCTAATTAGTCTGCTGACATATGCAGTAACATATTGTCATTTATCATTCTATTATTTTGTCAAAATTATAAAGGACAAACTGTAAAAATGTATTATTAATCCACTTGTTCATTTACTGTTAATATCTGGTTATTTTCTGTTTAAACATGTTCTATCTACACTTCTGTTAAAATGTAATAATCACTTATTCTTCTGTTGTTTGGATGCTTTACATTAGTTTTGGATGATACCGCACATTTACTTCGGTCTAGTACCGAATATAATTCATTAGTATCGCGGTACTATAGTAGTACTGGTATACCGTACAACCCTAAACTACAATAATCACAAAATAAAAATTGTGTTTTAAGACCTAAATATAATTTTACTGATTTAAATACCATTGTCTGTACCACAAGTAAACACCTATTACATATCACACATTGTCAGTTGTCCATTGTATTATCAATTGTTTTCAGAAACTGAAATAAATACAATAATACAGGTAAATTAAGCTAAATAAATGCAAAAATGAAAAATATTAAATCTGTAAGAAAATAAAGAACAATATTTGGATGCAAAATATTTTTAAAAAGAGATATACAATATAATTACCTATTATAGTTGACACTTTTATTATAGTCTTACTATAATAAACACTATTATAGTGTTTCACCTTGTTTTTTAGGCTTCTCTGTCTTACATTTAATGTAGTAACCCTTGTAAAAACAAGAAAAAAAGAAGTGAAACAAGTCAAACTAAACTTTAGATGTGAAAGTTGAGTTTTTGTCCATAATTTACTTCATGGTTACCGCCATTTTCTCTGAGTTTCTCTGCACCTAATCTTCATGTTTACTCTTTTATTTGAAGAGCGCCACCTGGAAAAACCATGCAGTATTGACAAATCAATTGTCAATACTGCATTGTCTCATGGAATGCAAACGGCATTATTCAACGCAGAAATGTATCACGAGAGCTTAGTTGATCGTTTGCCTCGCACAGAAGCAGACAAAAGGACGCGCTGATGTATATCAAATCAACTCTTTTGTCTGTCTTTGTTTACGGGCATATCCTGCCTTGTGTTTTTATCCTTTGCTAATGGAGTGTGTAAAGCTGGGGGCGGAGCGGAGTGTCACCGGGTTGTGTTTAAAAAAAAATTAGTATTCCCGCATTCTATCAGTGCACGGTTGCCTTAGCTACCCAAGAAAAGATACTATTGAAAACCTGCACAGCGCTGCTGGATTAGACGCATCAACAGCAGCGCTTAGTGATGCTCCAGTCCTCTCAAGGGTCTACTTTGCTCTGCGGCATGTGAATAATTGCCCCCCAAAAACAGAGAATTAGAAGAAATTGTAGAGGTGGCAGTGTCAGTCTTTTCAGCTTTATATGATAGAAGTAAATCACAGAGCGACTAAAGCGATGTTTTTGCTCCACTACCCTGCATGCCATAAGCCAGGAAACGGCACATCCCCGCTCACCTAATTGCTTTTGACAGATGATAATTACCATCGCGGATTTTGTTATACCCGCGCAGCCAGTGAAAATGCATCGCCGGGCCGCAATTAAGGAATTAAGCGGGGTGTGTTCTTTACCGGGCGTGTGGCAATTAGCCGCGACCTTTAAAATTCAAAGGTCAAGCAAGAAGATGTTATCAATTATGTGAACGGGCTTCATAGATGTCGCTGTCACAGGGCTTTCAACCGCGCTGATTACGGGGACGAGTCAGAGAAGAGGAGATAGCGTTTAATTAAATTAGATATGTAGGTGACGGCTGGAATCTACTGTAGAGCTTATCTTATTTTAAAGAAGTTGTTTATACAACATTTATTGAGCTTTTTAGGTTGGACATTTTTCTCGTAGCTGTTTGCAACAATATATTAAACCCCTGCTTGAGTGTATTCCTCATTTGAGTTTCAACAATGGTTATTTATGGTGCCTATTAATACAAATCTTTTGACGATTCAATTCAATTCCGATTATTGGGGTGACGATTCGATTAAGAATGCATTCTTGGTTCAACAAGATCCTCGATCCAAACCGGTTTGCACAATGTAATATTTAGTATTGTAATTAAATAAAACTTTACAGGTTAGAAAGTCTCCTTCTGGTTGCATGGACATGGCCTAAAACAGGGGTGTCAAACTCATTTTAGCTCAGGGGCCACATGGAGGAAAATATGTGCACACTGGGGCCAAACTATTAAAATCATGGCATTAAAACTAAAAAAACTAAAAAATAAAGACAACTTCAGATTGTTTTCTTTGTCTTACTTTGGCCAAAAATAGAACAAACACATTCTGAAAATATTACAATAAAAATATGGAAAAAACTACCGGCAGCAGTAAAGTTTAGATCCATGAAGGAAAGAAGAAGGTGTATACATGGGTGGTATGGCGTAGTGGGTAGAGCGGCCGTGCCAGAAACCTGAGGGTTGCAGGTTCGCTCCCCGCCTCTTGACATCCAAATTGCTACCGTTGTGTCCTTGGGCAGGACACTTCACCCTTGCCCCCGGTGCCGCTCACACTGGTGAATGAATGATAGATGGTGGTTGGAGGGGCTGTAGGCGCAAACTGGCAGCCACACTTCCGTCAGTCTACCCCAGGGCAGCTGTGGCTACAAATGTAGCTTACCACCACCGGGTGTGAATGAATGATGGGTTCCCACTTCTCTGTGAGCGCTTTGAGTATCTAATAATAGAA
The DNA here is from genome assembly GCF_033978685.3 of Nerophis lumbriciformis. Lineage (NCBI taxonomy): Eukaryota > Metazoa > Chordata > Actinopteri > Syngnathiformes > Syngnathidae > Nerophis > Nerophis lumbriciformis. The sequence goes on from NC_084557.2 coordinate 41,076,301, forward strand.
AAGCGCGATATAGAATCTAATCCATTATTATTATTATTATACATTTACATATTCATAAAAATGTGTTTTCTTTTGTATTATTTTTTTTTATGAATTAAGTAACGTTTATGACAAACCTTTTCCAAAACACAATATAGAATGTGAGATAGAACAGGATAATGCATACATAAATTATTTGTTTTCAAAACGGTTACAAAAGAGTGAGACTGCAAAAATGTTACTGTGGGATCCCATTTTTATGACTTGAAGAGGTCCCTGGGAACCCATTTTGAAAATTTCTAGCTCCAACACTGATGGAGTATTGGTGCGTGCAAAACAGCAGCAGGCGGCTGTGGCCTGCGGGCCGGTTCTAATACTAATCAAATATCATCCCGGGGGGCCATAGATAATTGATCTGGCCTATGGGCCTTGACTTTGACACATAGGGCCTAAAACGTATTTTTGAAAATGTGATTCTTATTATTTTTTTTTTTTTTTTAAATTATGAATCGATTTAGGATTGGGATGAATAAGAATTGTGATTTGAATGTGAATTGCTTTTTTGCGCACCCCTGCATTGTATTGTTTCTTTAGATTTTCCCATGTAACGTTATTAAGGCCCCTGTTTTATGGAATGACACTATAGTCAATAGAACGCCTATCTAAATGTAAATATCAAGATAGCAGTGGTGTAAAGTTAAGGCATAATCACGGTTCCGTACGTAGTTGTTTAGCTTTTGCGTAAACAGCTTTAATGATTTTTTAAAATGCAAACTGTTAAATGCTCCATATAAAAATAGATGTTTTCTGGTTAATTAAATGCAAATTCAAGTACAGCAAAATGAGTATGATAAATGTTTTTGTAAATAAGGTCATAATGCACACACACCTCTCCTATACACTAAAGGAAAGGGAATGGAGTTCGGTTCCCAAGGATGGAGGAACAAGTCCAGAGGGATCCAAAGGACGACCATTTGCGACCTGCCGGTCATTTTTTTATTGGCCCGCCACACAATCTCGACACAAAAAAAACACTTCCGGGATTCAAACATTACATAAAAAAAGACAGAAAAAAATGGAGTTACAGCCCGAATCCCCGCCCTCAAAATGAGACATGAAAACCAAAATGGTCAACGACCATTGTCCTACTTGATGTGCTCTTTGAAGATTTCTGTGTGTCTTGTCATGATCAACATGTCTGCAAATTTCTCTAAGATATGATACGTTTCGGTGAGAAATAATAATAAGACACTAATTTGTTTTGTTAACAATGATACAAAGTTAAGATGTAGATGTTTTGTTCAGATAGTTTAGCTTAGCATTTATTGATTGACCTACATCAGGGGTCTCAGACACGCGGCAATTGCCCGCGAGACGTTATTTTGCGGCCCCCACCCTAATATGAAAGTTTAATGTTAGTGCGGCCCGTGAGTTTTAAATGAATGGCGCTTGACAGCGTTGTGTGCGGAGCTGAAGGAATCTACCAATCACGGTGTGGTATAAGGCTCTGGACAATATTGAGGGCGTGCCGTGATGGCACTGCGCCGCATTTTTCTCCATTCAAACAGCGTGCTGGCCCAGTCACATGTTGTATGCGGCTTCTGCAGACACACACAAGTGACTGCAAGACATACTTGAGCAACAACCATACAGGTCACACTGAGGGTGGCCGTATAAACAACTTTATCACTGTTACAAATATGCGCCACACTGTGAACCCACACCAAACAAGATTGACAAACACATTTCGGGAGAACATCATAAACACAACAGAACAAATACCCAGAATCCTTTGCAGCCCTAACTCTTCCGGGCTACAAAAACACCCCTGCTACCCCCATCCTGCCTACCCCCAACCCCGCCCACCTCAACCCCCCACACACACCTCAAACCCCCCCATCTCCCGAATTCGGAGGTGTCAAGGTTGGCAAGTATGCATTGACGTCACTTGCGTGATGCAAGCAGAGAAACATTTTGCCGCTTTTCCACAACACCCGCACGCGCTCTTCCTGCCTCCCTCCTTCACTCGCCCGCCTGCTCGCTCCTGCCCCCGGCGCCGCTGTAAACTGACGCGACACCTGTCCGTCAGTAATAAAGTCCCTGATAACCTGGACCAATTCAAACCGTTATTATTTTTTTTATTGTTTAATTTGCATTGCCTCACACGATGAACACTACATATATTTTTATATGACGCCAGATAACACTGCGGGAGCCGTCACTTTTTTGCGCTCGCGATCCCAGTACTTTCCGCCGACCGCTGTGTTGCTTTAGGGAGGAAAAGCGGAACGACACACATTGCGGAAATAACATTATTCTCCGTGCGTTGGCTAAATACAAATGTATTCCACAACCCCAAACCCAAACATGTCTTTTTCAAAGCCTGCAGTGAAGAGAAAGGTTAGTGATGAGCAAAGACAATTCCAGGAAAAGTGGGAGATGCAATATTTCTTTTTTGAGCACAGGGGCACCCCGACGTGTCTTATTTGCATAGAGAAAGTTGCGGTGCACAAGGAATACAATTTGAAACGTCATTATACAACTAGACATGCTGAGGAGTATGCAAAATACCAGGGAGATGAGAGAGTGAACCGGTTTGCAAATTTTAAAACAAGATTTCTTCAAGAAAGCAACCGAAAACAGCGATGCAGCAGTCAAAGCTAGCTACATGGTGAGTGAGATGGTTGCTAGGGCGGGAAAGCCATTCAAAGAAGGTGAATTCATTAAAAAGTGTGTGTTAGATTTTTTTTAAGAAATCTTTTCTTGTGGCCCAGCCTCACCCAGTTTCTGCATCCAGTGGCCCCCAGATAAACTGAGTTTGAGACCCCTGACCGACATTGTATGCTTTCATTATCTTCAATGTACAAAAATGTATCAAAGTGGCCCTCGCATCCTTACATTTTACTGTTTGCGACTCTAAATAAAAAAAGGTTTGGACACCCCTGAATTAGCTCCTTAATGCAATGTGCATGTGAAGTAAGGCATTTATTTCATAGGGGGCCTTTATTGTGCTTGTGTAAGGACAGAGCCACACACCAGGATTGTCACTTCAATGGGAATGGAGAGTCACTGCCACACATTAGCATTTATTTTTTATTTGTGGCATATGTGAAAGAGGAGGGCCACTATTTGAGGAAGTGCTGGTTAGGAATAGAGTGGTATCACAATCATAGGAACTGTTCTCGTATTCGTACGCTGCACAAACAAATCAATAACAGGTCAAGAAGGTTTGCACTTCATCGCTCCTTCGCTTTCTTTCTCCTCTCTAGAACGGAACGGTGCAATGCGAGGCCATCTCTTGCCCACCTGCTCAGTGCCCGGCGGGCACGTTGCCGGCTTACGTGAAGGGCGCCTGCTGCAAGGAGTGTCAGCGTGAGTGGAGCACCCTTCACCCCCTTGTTACCCTCCCACACATACACACACCTCTCACATTTCTGCAAATATGTTATTGGATCTTCTCAAGGGACTAAAGCGGGGCTATTCAACTACAAACCCCAAAACCAGTGAAGTTGTGTAAAAATAATAATAATACAAACAGAATACAATGATTTGCAAATCCTTTTCAACCTATATTAAATTGAGTAGACTGCAAAGACAAGATATTTAACATTCAAACTGGAAAACTTTGGTTTTTTTTTTGCAAATATTAGCTCAAATAAGCTGGCACGAGTGGCAAAAAAGAATGAGAAAGTTGAGGAATGCTAATCAAACTAACTACTCAGTGGCCTAGTGGTTAGAGGATCTGCCCTGAGATCGGTAGTTCGTGAGTTCAAACCCCGGCCGAGTCATACCAAAGACTATAAAAATGGGACCCATTACCTTCCTGCTTGACACTCAGCATCAAGGGTTGGAATTGGGGGTTAAATCACCAAAATTGACTCCCGGGCGCGGCCACCGCTGCTGCTCACTGCTCCCCTCACCTCCCAAGGGGTGAACAAGGGGATGGGTCAAATGCAGAGGACAAATTTAACTTAACTTTAATCAAACACTTATTTGGAACATCCCACAGGTGAACCGGCTAATTGGGAACAGGTGAGTGCCATGATTGGGTTTAAAAGCAGCTTCCATGAAATGCTCAGTCATTCACAAACAAGGATGGAGCGAGGGTCACCACTTTGTGAACAAATGCGTGTGCAAATTATCCAACAGTTTAAGAATAACCTTTCTCAACCAGCTATTGCAAGGAATTTAGGGATTTCACCATCTAAGGTCTGTAATATCATCAAAAGGTTCAGAGAATCTGGAGAAGTCACTGCACGTAACATTAAATGCCCTTGACCTTGGATCCCTCAGGCGGTACTGCGTCGAAGGGCTACACTCTTCAGAAAACCACTGTCAGTAACTACAGTTCGTTGCTACATCTGTAAGTGCAAGTTAAAACTCTACTATGCGAAGCAAAAGGCATTTATCAACAACACCCAGAAACGCTGCCGGCTTTGCTGGGCCCGAGCTCATCTAAGATGGACTGATGCAAAGTGAAAAAGTGTTCTGTGGTCAGACGAGTCTACACTTCAAATTGTTTTTGGAAACTGTGGACATCGTGTCCTACGGAACAAAGAGGAAAAAAACTATCCGGATTGTTATAGGTGCAAAGTTGAAAAGCCAGCATCTGTGATGGTATGGGGGTGTATTAATGCCCAAGACATGGGTAACTTACACATCTGTGAAGGCACCATTAATGCTGAAAGGTACATACAGGTTTTGGAGCAATATATGTTGCAACGTTATCATGGACGCCCCTGCTTATTTCAGCAAGACAATGCCAAGCCACGTGTTACAACAGCGTGGCTTCGTAGTAAAAGAGTGCGTGTACTAGACTGGCCTGCCTGTAGTCCAGACCTGTCTCCCATTGAAAATGTGTGGCGCATTATGAAGCCTAAAATACAACAGAGACCCCCGGACTGTTGAACAACTTAAGCTGTACATCAAGCAAGAATGGGAAATAATTCCACCTGAAAAGCAAAGCCACAAATCTGGCTATCAATCCGATACCAAGTAGTTACAGGATCGTACATTGGTCATATTCAAAGTCCTCATGTGTCCAAGGACAAATTTCCTGAGTTTATAAACATAATATACTTTTTTTTTAAACTAAAGAAGATGTTGTGATGCCAAAAAATATCAACATAATTAGAGTAGTATCGACTAGATACGCTCCTGTACTTGGTATCATTACAGTGGATGTCAGGTGTAGATCCACCAATGGCGTATGTTTACATTTTGACGCCGGTCAGCTACGGTGTGTAGTGAAGCATGTTTAGCTATTCCTCGTCCTGCAGTGATAATGATACTTGTAAGAAACGTACTTTATTTGTCACCATGGAGGCGAGGATTAGTGATTTAGAAGTAGCTAAAACACTGCCGACTACGGTTGGACTTTAGCCGCTAGCTCGCTAAACATGTCTTAAAGCACCTCTTTCTGAGGGTCTTTCAGTGTTATAACTTCACCTTTATCTTTACTTTTTAAGCCAAAATGCATCCATTCTCCCTTTTCTGTCTACACACTGTGTCTGCTTGTAAGTACTCCGTGATTTTGCTCTGCCGAACATGCTCCTCTGTTCGTAAACCAGCAATGACACGACGTGACGATGACGGGGTGACGGGGTGGTTGGCAATAAATACTTTATCAGTATTTATTGCCACCTTTCTCAACTTCTTTGTCATGTGTTGCTGGCATCAAATTCTAAAGTTAATGATTATTTGCAAAAAAAAATATTTATCAATTTGAACATCAAATATGTTGTCTTTGTAGCATATTCAACCTAATATGGGTTGACAATGATTTGCAAATCATTGTATTCCTTTTATATTTACATCTAACACAATTTCCCAACTCATATGGAAACGGGGTTTGTAATGAATGTTAACAAAAAATGTCACTCAGAAATTTGAGGAAAGAAAGAACTATAAGAAAAACCGAAATCTAACCACTTCGGCTGTAAAACTAAATAACACAAAATCACTCTGCTGAGGAGGAGGGAAAAGAAAACTCAAAATAGCAACGAAGGAATTCAGGATCAAGGTATACAAACGTGAGACGAGGCAAGGCATGGACAGGATGCTAGAGAGGCACAAATACTCGAGACAATCTGGCACAGGGCAAAGGGAGGCGTGGGCTTATAACATACTTGCCAACCTTGAGACCTTCAAATTCGGGAGATTGGGGGGTGGGGGTTGAGGTGTGGGGGGGGGCGGGGTTTGGTGGTAGCGGGGGTGTATATTGTAGCCTGGAAGAGTTAGGCTGCAAGGGATTCTGGGTATTTGTTCTGTTGTGTTTATGTTGTGTTACGGTGCGGATGTTCTCGCGAAATGTGTTTGTCATTCTTGTTTGGTGTGGGTTCACAGTGTGGCGCATATTTGTAACAGTGTTATAGTTGTTTATGCGGTTACCCTCAGTGTGACCTGTATGGCTGTTGATCAAGTATGTCTTGCAGTCACTTTCATGTGGATGCAGAAGCCGCATACAACATGTGACTGGGCCGGCACGCTGTTTGTATGGTGAAAAAGCGGACACGTCGACAGGTTGTAGAGGACGCTAAAGGCAGTTCCATCACGGCACGCCCTTAATATTGTTGTCCGGGTGAAAATCGGGAGAAATTCGGGAGAATGAGATTTTCGGGAAGGGCACTGAAATTCGGGAGTCTCCCGGAAAAATCGGGAGGGTTGGTAAGTATGGCTTATAAGACACATGAGGGTAATAGGGAACAGGTGGAAACAATCAGGGAACAGTAATGACGTCATCCTGATGACACAAAAGGAAGGGAAAGTGACCTGAAACGAGAGGAGAGTTACTTTTCAAACTAAAACATGCAATTCACAAGACAGAAAAAACCAAGACAAGACATCCCTCACCGTGGTGTGACAGATAGCTGGCAAGACAAGTGAGTACACGTCACAGTGGATATGTCCAAACTGTATCAATATTTATCGTCAGCACCTTTATCTCGCACTGCCTTTATCGTCTTGGACATGCAATAAACTAGAGCTACACATAATGGGATACTCTTCCACTCCTCAATGATGACATCGCTGGTGGAGCTGGTGTGAGACACCTTGCACAGGTGCTCAACTGGGTTCATGTCTGGAGGACATAAATAGTTCCTTCATCTTCCTCACCAAGGCACTTGTCATCTTGGTGGTGTGATTAGGGCTCCTTATCACCTTGAAAAACTGTTTCCACTTAACAATGTCACAGCTCGGGCGGGGCGGTATGACTGAAAACTGTATCACAATTAGGGCTGCAAATAACGATTATTTTGATAGTCAACGATTAGTCAACTAATCAGATAATAAAGCGTACACATATTTAATTGCTCTAATTCTTTCATCGACTTCCAAATGCAGCTCAAGTTATTTTAGGCATGTGCTTACGAACAACAAATATGACTAATTAATTCATAAATATTTATTTATACTGCAACTGTGCTGCTCATTCAGCTGTTAGAAAATAAGTTATGACTACGGTAATAAAATGTTGTCCATTTAAAAAAAAGGAAAGGCAAAGTGCCAAAAAAAACAATTGCCCTTGTTTATGTATTTAAAAAACAGTTAAAATAGCAGCAATGAAAACAAACAACAAAACACATAATCTAACTTCCTCAAAAAGAAAAGCATTTGTGATGTTAAAAAAAGCTGCACACTGATATATTAATTATTGATTAACTCTTGGCAGTTTTAGCACTGTAATAGACTTAATGTGTAGAATTTTATCTCTGATTAATTCTTCAAATGTTGGCTATTTAATAGATTGTATGTTTAATCTTATGATACCTGTCTGTCTGTCTCTGTGTGTGTGTGTGTGTGTGTGTGTGTGTGTGTGTGTGTGTGTGTGTGTGTGTGTCTGTCTCTGTGTGTGTGTGTGTGTGTGTGTGTGTGTTCTTGTATTTCTCATTTGCACCCTGGTCAACATATGAAATAACAAGTGTGTGTAAAAATTTGAAGTGCTCCCCCTCTGGCCAACATATGTAATAATAAGTGTGTGTAAGAAATTGAAATGCACCCTCTTTGGCCAAAATTAATTAAAAAAAATTAAATAAATATGTATATAGAGACATACTATAATAACTTGAAGTATTGTGAATTGTGAATTATATTTATATAGCGCTTTTCTCTAGTGACTCAAAGCGCTTTACATAGTGAAACCCAATATCTAAGTTACATTTAAACCAGTGTGGGTGGCACTCTCAAGTTACTCGGCCACTCTACCAACCGAGCTATACCGCCCCAAAAGGCAAAACTGTCAGCTTAGTCACCAGCATTTTATTGTAAAACATTTGTTTGTTTGTTTTTTTAACATATTACAGTAAATGGAAAAACTGTCAGCTTATTTTACTGTAAATATATATATATTTTTTTATCATATTACGGTAAATGGAAAAACAGTACCGCTGTTTTTTTAATGGAAAAACAGTCGTTGCCAGAAATTAACTGGAAAATGTACGGTGGTTATATTACTATAAATGGAGCAATACCTTTGTTTTGTTTTTTAATTCTGTAGTAAATAATGAAGATAACAAACCAATTACAAACAAAAAAATAATACATTGAAAATTAACTAAAAGCTTAGCTTTTTTATATTTGCATAGTGTGTATATATTATTAATGTTGTAAATACAAATCTTTATATATCTAGAAAGGGTGGTCCTAAAGAGGTAGGCATTTTTCTGAGGTCTCAAGAAGGTAACAAATGCAAGAATCTGTGTGCGTGCGTGCGTGCGTGCGTGCGTGCGTGCGTGCGTGCGTGCGTGCGTGCGTGCGTGCGTGCGTGCGTGCGTGCGTGCGTGCGTGCGTGCGTGCGTGCGTGCGTGCGTGCGTGGTTCAAGTTTGTCAAAGTATCTTTTTACGTCATTGCAATTTGACGCTGCTTTAAAAAGTACTTGAATTTATGTAGACAAAGTTTAGCTGGTTGACTTTGACTAAAATGATAGTTCAAGTTATTTTTCACACAACTTCGTTTCACTCTTGTTAGCTAGCTAGCAAGGTAGAAGCCAACACTCTTACCGAGGTTGAGACCACATCCTCCCTCCTGTCTTTAAAGGCCTACTGAAATGCGATGTTCTTATTTAAACGGGGATAGCAAGTCCATTCTATGTGTCATACTTGATCATTTCGCGATATTGCCATATTTTTGCTGAAAGGATTTAGTAGAGAACATCGACGATAAAGTTCGCACCTTTTGGTCGCTGATAAAAAAGCCTCGCCTGTACCGGAAGTAGCAGAAGATATGCGCGTGACGTCACAGGTTGTGCAGCTCCTCACATCTGCACATTGTTTACAATCATGGCCACCAGCAGCAAGAGCGATTCGGACCGAGAAAGCGACGATTTCCCCATTAATTTGAGCGAGGATGAAAGATTCGTGGATGAGGAAAGTGAGAGTGAAGGACTAGAGGGCAGTGGGAGCGATTCAGATAAGGAAGATGCTGTGAGAGGCGGGTGGGACCTGATATTCAGCTGGGAATGACTAAAACAGTAAACAAACACAAGACATATATATACTCTATTAGCCACAACACAACCAGGCTTATATTTGATATGCCACAAATTAATACCGCATAACAAACACCTCCCCCCTCCCGTCCATATAACCCGCCAATACAACTCAAACACCTGCACAACACACTCAATCCCACAGCCCAAGGTACCGTTCACCTCCCCAAAGTTCATACAGCACATATATTTCCCCAAAGTCCCCAAAGTTACGAACGTGACATGCACATAGCGGCACGCACGTACGGGCAAGCGATCAAATGTTTGGAAGCCGCAGCTGCATGCGTACTCACGGTACCGCGTCTGCGCATCCAACTCAAAGTCCTCCTGGTAAGAGTCTCTGTTGTCCCAGTTCTCCACAGGCCAATGGTAAAGCTTGACTGTCATCTTCCGGGAATGTAAACAATGAAACACCGGCTGTGTTATCCGGCACAACAGTCAGGGGGTGCATTCTACGGCGGGGGTGCGTTATCCAGCACAACACCTGCCGCAATACACCGCTTCCCACCTACAGCTTTCTTCTTTGCTGTCTCCATTGTTCATTGAACAAATTGCAAAAGATTCACCAACACAGATGTCCAGAATACTGTGGAATTTTGCGATGAAAGCAGACGACTTAATAGCTGGCCACCATGCTGTCCCAAAATGTCCTCTACAATCCGTGACGTCACGCCCAGACGTCATCATACCGAGACGTTTTCAGCAGGATATTTTGCGCGAAATTTAAAATTGCACTTTAGTAAGCTAACCCGGCCGTATTGGCATGTGTTGCAATGTTAAGATTTCATCATTGATATATAAACTATCAGACTGCGTGGTCGCTAGTAGTGGGTTTCAGTAGGCCTTTAAATACTGACGTATCACAGATGTACTGCCATAAAAACAAGGTCCACTTTGCAAAATGAGCGAAGTATTCATGTTTTTAACAAGAATAAGAGGAAATGTTCTCAGACTTTACATGTTAGCACTGACGTTGTTTTTGCGAGTGACACACTTCCGCCCGGAAAAACCCGAGTGATGACGTCATGACTATTGTCGACAAATATAATTGCGACAAATTTTATTGTCGACATTTATTTACAATGTCGACTAATCGCAATATAACTTTTTTACATTGGTCGATATCGATAGTTATTGATATTTTTTCTGACCTACGGAAGATGTGGACAAGGAGAAAAAATATTCTAAATGTTAACATTTTTTATTTCAAATGTAACCTTCCTCTGATTACAATCCCCTCAGCTATCAAGGCAGAAAGGAAAATAAATGTCAACACAATCATGGAAAACACTCAAACAATGTTAACAAAATTCTAAAATCACAATAGACACTTAACAATAACCTTTTTAAATTAAGGTGCCCAAATAATGAATATGTAAGAAATGCTTAATCAAGGGTAAGAAAATAGTGCAAAGAGTGAAAATGTAAACATAGAGAAACCTGAGAAGAACCATTTTTGCAGGTTTACTGCCAGGAAGTTACATGGTATGTGTTACATTTAATTTGGTCTATTATTCTATATTTATTTAAGTATGCAAATTAATTTACGTTGCGCAGTAATTATCATTTCAATATTATCGGACCAAATTATTACTTTAAAATAGATTTTTAATGATTTTAGTCATACTTACATCCTGCACTTTAGTTCCTAATTTTTGTTTCCTCACATCCGAATAGGGAACGGACAAGGGTTGGAAGGAAAAGATGAGCGCGGCGAAGAACTATGGTCCGTTTGAAAAAATACAAAAAACTGCCATACTGTCGAGGTGACTTTTTCTGTTTTATCCACAATTTCTTTGCTCTCTGCAGCACTCAGTTTTACTTTCTCTTCTCACGCCGTGCAGAGAATCATCAGCAAGACGGCGCAACCTAACTCGGAAGTTGATACTGATACACAATTGGCTGTTTAGCGCGTTCCTCCCATTGCTCACAGATCACTTCCTAATTTTCGAGGTTACCAGACCGTGAGTGCCTTTAGTCATGCTAGCAACCATGTTTCATGCTTTACGGTTCCTTACGACCCCAAAAAAGAAATATATATATATTAGGGTTGTACGGTATTACGGTATTAGTATCGTACAACGATACTAATGATTAATGAATCATATTCGGTACTATACCGCATACTTGCCAACCTTGAGACCTCCGATTTCGGGGTTCGTGGGTGGGGCGGGGGCGTGGTTAAGAGGGGAGGAGTATATTGACAGCTAGAATTCACCATTCTACATCCTGAAAATATGCAAACAAAACTGTGTTTAGATAATTGATACTTCAAACTTGCTTAAATAAATCTTAAGGAATATAACATAACTTGGCTTCTGAGAGCTTCAAAATGTAATGAATAAAATGCTAAAGTTGTTGATAAACAAGCAATTATTTTAATAATTAAATATAGTCATTTTAAATTAATTATTACGATCATTTAAAATTAATTATTTCAAATATGTTTATTTTAATGTATAATTCTATGGCTGGAATTAATAAGGAGTCAGAAAAAATACAAATAAAAATACAATTAATTTTGATGTTTTTAGCAAAATATAGTAAAAATGTATTTAGTTTTTTGTTTTTTTTAATTAATAAATATATCTATTTTTAGGTAAGATAAACATAATAATACAATTTCTCTCTAGTCTGGATGATTTAGTTCTTCACCCTGTGAAAAAAGGCTGTCCTCACTCAGGTCCGCATGGAGCTGGAGGGGGCGTGGCCTCCAGCTCCGGCTGAAAATCGGGAGATTTTCGAGAGAATATTTGTCACGGGAGGTTTTCGGGAGAGGCGCTGAATTTCGGGAGTCTCCCGGAAAATTCGGGAGGGTTGGCAAGTATGCTATACCGCCTCTAAAAAGTACCGGTCCCCCACCCCACCGGTCCCAAGGGTGGATCTACACCTGATATCCACTGTAATGATACCAATTGCAGGAGCGTATCTAGTCGGTACTACTATGATTACATCGATATTTTTTAGCATCACAAAATCTTCTTTTGTTTTTTTTAAATTTATCTTATGTTTATAAACTCAGGAAATATGTCCCTGGACACACGAGGACTTTGAATATGACCAATATATGATCCTGTAACTACTCGGTATCGGATTGATACCTAAATTTGTGGTATCATCCAAAAGTAATGTAAAGTATCAAACTATTATAAATGAGTTATTATTACATTTGAACAGAAGTGTAGATAGAACATGTTAAAACAGAAAATAGGAAGATTATAACAGTAAATTAACATGTAAATTAATAATTCATTTTCTACCACTTGTCCTTAATAATGTTAACAAAATAATAGAATGATAAATGACACAATATGTTACTGCATACGTCAGCAGACTAATTATGAGCCTTTGTTTGTTTAAAAGACAAGTTGTTTTGTATGTTCACTATTTTATTTAAGGAAAAAATTGCAGTAAGAAACTTATGTTTAATGTACCGTAAAAGGTTTTGTTAAAATAAAGCCAATAATGCAACTTTTTGTGGTCCCCTTTTATTATTATTATTTATTTATTCATTTTGGTACTGGTACCGGTACCAAAATATTGGTATCGGGATAACACTAACATATATATATATATATATATATATATATATATATATATATGTATATGTATGTGTGGGGAAAAAAATCACAAGACTACTTCATCTCTACAGGCCTGTTTCATGAGGGGTTCCCTCAATCATCAGGAGATTTTTATATTGCGCTCTACTACGGTATTGAGCACTATTTTTTGGATAACCTTATTAAGACATATGAAACGACTGGGTCACATAGTGATGCGGGTGTGGTTCTCCCAAGGATGCAGACGGCTTCGGACACAGCTTGCAGGTAGGAAAATGATTTATTTTAAATATAAATCATATGATGGATAAACAAAAAACATGCATGTAGCACAAAAGGCAAAACAAAAGGACTAGCGTGGGAGCTAGCAGGAAAAAATAGCATAGCGTGAAAAGCTAGCAGAATCAAAATAGTCGTTAACAGTTGTATGGGAACAAACTACGAAGCCAGACAGAGTGAGGCCAGAGCAAAGACTAAATAGCCCTCTGATTAGTGCCCGGGCAACAGGTGCGCGTCCCGAACACTAACCAGAGGCAGGTGAAAGTAATCAGCTGACATGGCAACTGAACACAAACAAAATCAAATGTGCTGAAAACATATGTGACGAGAAACATAAACAAACTATGATCCGTGCAGCGGATCGTAACAGTACCCCCCCCTTAAAGGACAGATTCCAGATGTCCCTTGACACTAAATAAAACTAGAACCCAAAAAACAAGAAATAGTTCGAGAGTCAAGGGAGGGTAGAGGGAGGATTTGGTGGTGGGTCGCCAGGCCACGTGTCCCCGAATCCACCGGGGAAGAGTCAGGTGGCGGCGGCGAGTGGAACGCCGCTGCCGCAGGCGAGGCGGGCGACCACGGAAAGGCCACATTCGTGGCTGCCGAGAAGGTGGGCGTGAGTGGCGCCAGAAGTTCAGCAGCCGGAGAGTTCTACGACTACGTCTCGGGTGTCGCTGCTGTTTGCGCCACTGGCGTCCATAAACAAACCTTCGAGAGCGCCGCTTGCGCAGCCAGACCACTCGAGGTCGCTGAGACGAAGACGAGGAGAGAGCAGACGTCGCCGTGGAAACAGGAGGAGCCGACGTCGCCGTGGAGGCAGGAGGAGCCGACGTCGCCGTGGAGGCAGGAGGAGCCGACGTCGCCGTGGAGGCAGGAGGAGCCGACGTCGCCGTGGAGGCAGGAGGAGACGTCGTCGCCGTGGAGGCAGGAGGAGACGTCGTCGCCGTGGAGGCAGGAGGAGACGTCGTCGCCGTGGAGGCAGGAGGAGACGTCGTCGCCGTGGAGGCAGGAGGAGACGTCGTCACCGTGGAGGCAGGTGCAGGTTCTGGTACCAGCCGTGGAGCAGGTGCAGGTTCTGGTACCAGCCGTGGAGCCGGTGCAGGTTCTGGTACCAGCCGTGGAGCCGGCGCTGGTGTGGGTACCAGCCGTGGAGCCGGCGCTGGTGTGGGTACCAGCCGTGGAGCCGGCGCTGGTGTGGGTACCAGCCGTGGAGCCGGCGCTGGTGTGGGAACCAGCTGTGGAGCCGGCGCTGGTGTGGGAACCAGCCGTGGAGCCGGCGCTGGTGTGGGAACCAGCCTTGGAGCCGGCGCTGGTGTGGGAACCAGCCTTGGAGCCGGCGCTGGTGTGGGTACCAGCCGTGGAGCCGGCGCTGGTGTGGGTACCAGCCGTGGAGCCGGCGCTGGTGTGGGAACCAGCCGTGGAGCCGGCGCTGGTGTGGGAACCAGCCTTGGAGCCGGCGCTGGTGTGGGAACCAGCCTTGGAGCCGGCGCTGGTGTGGGAACCAGCCGAGGAACTTGGCATGGTGGAGCTTGGCGTGGTGGAGGTACAGGAGACGAAGCTTGGTGTGTCAGCCGAGGTGCAGGAACAGGTGCTAGCCGAGGTGCAGCTGGAGGTGGCCTAGCTGGCGGTTGTGGCTTAGCAGGACGAAGGACTGGTGGCGGTGGCCGTGCAGGAGGTTGCGGTTTAGCACGCCGGAAGACTGGTGGCGGTGGCCTTGCAGGAGGTTGCGGTTTAGCACGCCGGAAGACTGGTGGCGGTGGCCGTGCAGGGGGTTGCGGCTTAGCACGCCGAAAAACTGGTGGCGGTGGCCGTGCAGGAGGTTGCGGCTTAGCACGCCGAAAAACTGGTGGCGGTGGCCGTGCAGGAGGTTGCGGCTTAGCACGCCGAAAAACTGGTGGCGGTGGCCGTGCAGGAGGTTGCGGCTTAGCACGCCGAAAAACTGGTGGCGGTGGCCGTGCAGGAGGTTGCGGCTTAGCACGCCGAAAAACTGGTGGCGGTGGCCGTGCAGGAGGTTGCGGCTTAGCACGCCGAAGTTGTGCCACCGCACTAGCACAGTTCCCAGTACTAGCCCCCCCCTCAAGACGCAGATACCAGACGCGCTCTTTGCGGTATGGAACCGTCTTCAAGGGTGGGTGGGGGGAGGTATGGAGGGGGGTATACTCTTCTTTAAATTGTCCAAATTGACTATTATTACTCCTCACTTGAGATTGGGTGGGAGCACAGGGGGAAAAAATATGTGCAGTGGGCGGGGCAATAGTCACTGGGGGCGGAAACAAAGTCACTGGAGGTGGAGTTTGAAAATCAGAATGTGACTGACTAGATTTACACTTAGCAAAAATGTCCTGATAATGTTTTATCTTAGAATGAAAATCATTTGGTATTGGCTGACAGAAACAATTAGAAGAGGGGGAAAAAAAATCTTGTTCAATGATGTCATCAGAAGTGGGCGGAGTTACCTCTTCGGGAGGCGCCAATGAAATGACATCACTGTTGCAACTGTCCATGTGACTTACAGCCCAATCGGAGAATTTTTTGGCGAAGTGGTCGATGGGGTTGCCAAACATCTGAGGAGGGGGAGTTTGAGCTGCATGTAGCTTGCTTCGGTCCGGGGGAGGAGTTTGCAGGAGCGGCGCGTCTTGGCGGCGAGGGAAAGACCTCCTGGCCGGCTTCCGTCTTTGACGGCGCGCACGGTACTGCGGTGTAGCGGCGATGTCTTCCGACCAAAGGGAATCGATGGGGATAAGAGAGCCTCCAGGTCCCCACATGAGATTCGACCTCTCCTCCGTCGAATAGCGAAGCGTCTCGGCTTCCATCGCTCGCAACACCATGAGCGTACCTTCGTCCAACTCCTCGTTAGCCAGTGCGGGAGAATTGTTTTTTTGCTGGCTTCGTACTGAAACGACTTGGTCGCATAGTGATGCGGGTGTGGTTCTCCCAAGGATGCAGACGGCTTCGGACACAGCTTGCAGGTAGGAAAATGATTTATTTTAAATATAAATCATATGATGGATAAACAAAAAACATGCATGTAGCACAAAAGGCAAAACAAAAGGACTAGCGTGGGAGCTAGCAGGAAAAAATAGCATAGCGTGAAAAGCTAGCAGAATCAAAATAGTCGTTAACAGTTGTATGGGAACAAACTACGAAGCCAGACAGAGTGAGGCCAGAGCAAAGACTAAATAGCCCTCTGATTAGTGCCCGGGCAACAGGTGCGCGTCCCGAACACTAACCAGAGGCAGGTGAAAGTAATCAGCTGACATGGCAACTGAACACAAACAAAATCAAATGTGCTGAAAACATATGTGACGAGAAACATAAACAAACTATGATCCGTGCAGCGGATCGTAACAACATATATATATATATATATATATATATATATATATATATATATATATATATATATATATAGATACAGTGTTTCCTCCAGAAAATGTGATGACTCTCCAGGGGGAGGGGACCGGGGAAGGGGGTGGGTGGGGGTAAGGATCGGTGTAACTCTGCTGGTCACCATCACGTCTTCACCTCGTCGCTGCCACTACAGCCTGGGGGGCAATAGACTACAGACTGCGGTGAAGTAGGCTGGCTTCGTCGCGTGAAGAAGCCTACAACTTTTGGTTGTGTTTTCCGCTCTATTTGCTGAATGGCGATATACGATATATATCTCCATATTTTTTCCGTAAAGTAAAAATAAAACAGTGCTAGTTACCTGGGACACTAAGTACGTCATTATTATGACTTAGTAATTTACCAAGTCAAAATAGTGACAAAATAATGGGTTACTAAGTCAAAATAATGACTTACAAAGTTAAATTAATTACTTACTGTAAGTAAGCGTTTGAAAAAAATAGTTAAAAGTGGGGCCACATGCTGACATGTTCAACTCATCATGCTTAATTTATTACAGCTTTTGGGAAGCCTGTAGTTGATTTTTATAATGTAAATGTTATATTTTTATCAACATGTGATAGCAGGGACCCTGCCATTCAAAACTAGGCTGCTGCATTACTAACGATTAATGTAACTATAGCTGAAAAAAATAGTACAATAGCAATAGGAGAGACTATTCATCCCTGAACACCACGGAGTTCATGTAAGCTTTATGATGCAGTTACATTATTATATCAACTACCATAGACAGAAACTCTTCATTTAACATAATTTGCTTTTTTTGCTGCTTCAACACAGCTCAATCAACACAGAAAAAGGTAAAGTGAAATAACTTAGTTGTTCTATGGAGGTCAATAATGCTTGTCTTTCTCTCAGACAGACAGGGCTTTGCTGTCCGTAACACACACACATGCACGCACACACACCGCACAGTGAGCTAATGTTATGCTAAAAGCTAATTAGCCTTCACCCCAAGGACTGCGAGCGAGCTGAGCTGCCGCTTATGTTTCTAGGACGTCAACAGGCTCATAGTGATGTTACTAGTAGTTGACTTGGAAGTGTTTGTTATAATTAGGGGAGAGTCCGCTGCATTATGCTCACCTGCTAAACAACTTTCTGCTCATCCCACCGTCTCTCCTCTCTGCCTGCCTGTGCCGTGAGCACTGACTCCAAGCGCTCTGAATACTCACTGCTGATTGGCCATTACATGCGCTCTGAATACGCACTGCTGATTGGCTGTTACCGCTCTGCGTGTAACCAATCAGATGGTTCTGTGGGTGGGAAAAGGCTGGGTGCTGCAGAGACGTACTGACAGAGGTAGAGGCAGAACTAAGCGGAGGAGCTTGTTAAGGACTTTATTTTAGGCGGTGGCTCTTTGTTGTTAAGGCGGCCGCCTTAACAACAAAGCGCTGCGGGATCCCTGTTATATATATATGTGTATTGACGATTTATCGAACACATTTTTATTGATATCGATTACGCGTCTATCATGATACATATTGATATTGTTTTATCGGCCCAGCCCTAGTCACAGTACGTTGGAATTCATGTTACCCTTCAATGAACCACAGCTCCCCAATGCCGACAGCACTCATGCAGCCCCAGAACAGGACACTTCCAGCTATCTTGCTACTTATGTTGCCAGACAGTAATGACTTTGTGTTGACTTATTTTCAGTGGAGCGTAAATACTGCAAAACAATCTGTGCACTGAGTACTTCACAACTATGCAGGTCTACTTAATGAATTGAGAAGATGTATTCTTGCTGAAATGTGAGGGGTGTACTTTTGGGAGATACTGTGTCTGGCCTTGCTGTGTTGCTAAGCTACGTCCTAACGTCGCGTCTTTTTGCATACACTTGACGTTATTCACGAGCAGGCTGCCAAACACAGATGGCCATCAGTCACACTTGACGCCAGTCACTTCCGTTCCCGTCTATGCTGAGAAATTATGAAGAAACTGCTTCTTTTGATGGCGCATACCTCGATGTAGAAGAAATAATTCTTTCGCATCACATTTTCTCCACAAAGGGTCTCTCTTTTTTTTTTTTTTTGTCCCGCTACGCTGCAAGTTTGGCTATGAACTCTTATTAGCCTCCTCACCGCCACACACGCTCCCAATTCCCCTCTCAATAAAAATGGATTTCCAAGGATATTAGCTTTTCTTACCCTTGCATCCTTCCTCTTCTATTAGCTGTAATAGATGTAAAAGCAGTTCAGTGCAACCTGTCAGTCCATAGTTGAATTATCTAGTACAGTATGGGTAACATTATACTATTAGGTTACAACTGAACCTCAAAAGGTCAAACTCAAGTTTACAGTTGAACTAAACTAATACTGGATTGCGTTATTTCTCATGACTTGCAGGTCGGTACTGCGACATGAGGCTGTGTGTAGCATGAGTCCGAAATATGCGGAGGTTTTACCCAGCAGGTGTTCTGACCCAATGTGCATAACACGGGAACCTGTTTCAGTGTTGGCTCCCAAAAATGGGCTCCCACAGTAAATTTTTTGTAACCGTTTTAGATTAGATTTAGATTTAGATTTATTGGTCCCCTTGGGGAAATTCATTGTCACTGCCGTACATTTAAACACTAGACATTACACATCACACACAAAAAAAAATAACAAAAAGACCTCATACAAGACTAACACACATTTACAGGCTTGTCAGACGGGTCGGCCGGGCCTGCTGTTAAGGGCGGCTATAGCTGCAGGGATAAGGCTTTTCCTGAGGCGGGCCCTCCGGAATTTGATAGTTCTGTACCTGCGCCCTGATGGTAGTGGGATGATGTATTGGTGTAGTGGGTGAGTGATATCCTGGACTATTGTTTTTGAAAACAAATGATACATGTATGCATTATCCTGTTATATCCCACATTCTATACTGTGTTTTGGAAAAACGTTACTTAATTATTTAAAAAAATAATACAAAAGAAAACACATTTTTATGCATATGTAAATGTATTCAGTTGTAAACATTCATTCACTTTCTTCTTTCTTTCATGGATCTAAACTTTACCGCTGCCGGTAGTTTTTTCTATATTTTCAATTAATAAGTTCTAGGTGTATTTATTTCAGTATGAAAGTGTAAAAAGTTTTTTGCTTGGGTCAAGAAATGATAATGGTGTGCCAGGGCATACATACATTGTTTATTTAACACTTACATTTCTAGAGTCTACATCAACTTCAGATCTATCCCTCAATTCTGTCATGACGAGGATTTTTACGCAGCTTACTGCGAAGATTTTTTTCCCGGGATGCAAACGGACTTGACCGGACAAGGCTTGCAGATAAAAACATGATTTATTCTTGACTATAAACTACAAAAGGGCTACAAACAAAAGGCGCACAAGGCGAAGGCACAACTAAGCGTATGAAACAAGAACTAACACATAGGCAGAAACTATGGACATAAAAAACCGTTAACTGTGACATGAAAAAACTTGGCAGACCGTGAATCGACGGCATGAACAGAGCAAATAACAAATCCGCACAGAGCATGATACGGAATATCAACATGGGAAGAGCAAGAAATTAACATCAATGTCGCCAGGCCGACTAACTGGCAACCACAGGCTTAAATAATCTCTTTGATTAAAACAGGTGCGTGTGTCAAAATGAGTCAGGTGAAACCAATGAGTCATCATGGTGACAAGCAAGGAGGCGCAAACAGGAACTAAAAAAGTCCAAAAACCAACAGAACATAACCAAACAAAACATGATATAAGTTTTTTTTTGTTTTTGTTTTTTATGTTGTTTTTTTGTTTGTTTGTTTTCTGCCCTTTTTGTCAAGGAAAACTATGTTTTTTTAATGCCAAACACACAAAATATGCAAAATCTTCCACAAAAAATATTTGTCAAAGTGGAATATTTGATGTGAAGTAGGGCTGGGCGATATGGCCTTTTATTAATATCTGGATATTTTGCCTTAGCCTTGAATGAACACTTGATGCATATAATCACAGCAGTATGATGATTCTATGTGTCTACATTAAAACATTCTTCTTCATACTGCATTAATATATGCTACTTTTAAACTTTCATGCAGAGAGGGAAATCACAACTAAAAGTGTATTTATTAAACAGTTATTAAGCAGTGGCACAAACATTCATGTCATTTCAAAACAGAAAGTGCAAGATTGTCAGAGACATTTTAAAACAAGCCATGAGTGCACTTTTGTGCATGATGTCACTAAGATGACATATCAAAACAACACTAAATAAAGTGCACTTTTTGTACAGAACGCCACTACAGTAGTTTAAAACAAATAAAGTGCTCTTTTGTGCATGATGTCACACAAGATATTTCAATAAGTGTCAAATAAAAATGAGATGCATAATAGGAAATCAAATAGTGCATGTCCTTCGTTATGTGGTAGGTTCCTGCGGACGTTATCTCCTTCTGTTGTTGACTTTTTTTTTCATACGGTGTTGATGTGGAAATGGTTGCTTTGGCATTTTGTTGGTGTGGCACCGAAAGGAGATGTTGACATGCGGAGTTTCAAGCACTCTTCATTCTCTAGCGGGTGACTTTTCAAATTATGCTACATTAGTAGAGCTGCTACTTTTTGTACGCTTTTCCCACATTCTTGACATATGACGGTTGTCTGTTCCACATCTTCCCGCTTGAAGCCAAACCACCGCCACACGATGGACCCCGTGCTGTTTTTCTTGGGAAGTAATTATTCCTTCATTTGTTACCAGATTCGCACCTTCTTTCTCTCGTATTACCACTCGCACCGCTCCGTTAGCACCACAGCTAATGTTATGATGCCGCTACCTCTCTACTCTGCGAGGGCGTATACGTATGTGACATATGTAAGAAGGTGCGCTTGTTTTACGTCTCTGTGAGAAGGAGAGACAAGAAAGAGTGGAAAGAGCCTGTAGTGCAGTGTTTTTCAACCACTGTGCCGCGGCAAGTGCCGTGAGATACAGTCTGGTGTGCCGTGGGAGATGATCTAATTTCACCTATTTAGGTTAAAAATATTTTTTGCAAAGCAGTAATTATAGTCTGCAAATGATGTGTTGTTGTTGAGTGTCGGTGCTGTCTAGAGCTTGGCGGAGTAACCGTGTAATACTCTTCCATATCAGTAAGTGGCAGCCGGTAGCTAATTGCTTTGTAGATGTCGGAAACAGCGGGAAGCAGCGTGCAGGTAAAAAGATATCTAATGCTTAAACCAAAAATAAACAAAAGGTGAGTGCCCCTAAGAAAAGGCATTGAAGCTTAGGGAAAGCTATGCAGAACGAAACTAAAACTGAACTGGCTACAAAATAAACAAAAACAGAATGCTGGACGACAGCAAAGACTTACAGCGTGTGGAGCAGACTGTGTCCACAAAGTACATCTGTACATGTCATGATAATCAACACCAAAAAAGGAGCGCAAGACCAGAACTAAAACACTACACACAGGAAAACACAGAAAAACTAAAAATAAGTCAGGGCGGGATGTGACAGATCGTGACAGTAGACCTACTTTGAGACAAGTGCTATAGTTATTAATGGTTGGTTATGGTTATGGTTTGAATTCATATCCGACAATTGCGACAACGACTTTTTACTGTCAACTGAGTTTCGTTTTTTAACTATTTCTGCTGGTGGTGTGCCTCCAGATTTTTTCAACGCAAAAAATGTGCCTTGGCTCAAAAAAGGTTGAAAAACACTGCTGTAGTGTAATGCCCACAGCTAAAAGCAGCTGCGTAAGAACGTATACTCGAATATCACGATATAGTCATTTTCTATATCGCACAGAGACAAACCCGCGATATATCGAGTATATCGATGTATCGCCCAGCCCTAATGTGAAGTAATCGGAGCCTTGGATCGGTCAATAATTCATAAAAACATTGATTTTGATATAATATTATGTTTTGAGGAATGACAGTTTTGAAGAAAAAAACTGCTTTGTTTTGTTAGTCAACATTGCAACTTTTTCTAAATTAGATTTCACCTGCAAGCTTTTTTATTCCACTTTTATTATGTTTTTGTTTAGTTTAATAGTACTTTTAGAATGTGCCGTGGGCCTTTAAAACATTAGCTGCAGGCCGCAAATGGCCTGCAGGCCAAACTTTTGACACCCCTGCTATGGATAATAAAAAATTAACAACAAAACAAAACACCGGCGGGAAGCGATAATCGATAAAATAAAATAAAAACAAGCAAATCGGGCGGTAAAAAAATAATAAAAAATCTGCGTCTTCTGGAATTGCGCGTCCTTTCTGATTTCAATGCGTAAAAAGACACAAAAAGTGTGTTAACGCCAACATTGCTGTTTCAAATGTTTTAATTGTGTGTATTTCACCTGGCTGTGCAGCTGTCTAACTCATGTGTTAGTAGATAGGATAGGATAGACTTTTATTTATCACACAATGGGGAAAATTACGTTGTTGCAGTGCAGGTTTTTACATACAGTAACAGAAGTAAAGTGTAATAAAAACAAAAAAATAGTAACATTCTACATATTGCTCCCCAATATGTATGGATAGAAGATAAAATACAACAAAAAACACTAACATCCGTATTCCACACAACGAAACAAAACAACAAAAAAACATCACAGTATCCATCCATCCATTTCCTACCGCTTATTCCCTTCGGGGTCGCGGGGGGCGCTGGAGCCTATCTCAGCTACAATCGGGCGGAAGGCGGGGTACACCCTGGACAAGTCGCCACCTCATCGCAGGGCCAACACAGATAGACAGACAACATTCACACTCACATTCACACACTAGGGCCAATTTAGTGTTGCCAATCAACCTATCCCCAGGTGCATGTTTTTGGAGGTGGGAGGAAGCCGGAGTACCCGGAGGGAACCCACGCAGTCACGGGGAGAACATGCAAACTCCACACAGAAAGATCCCGAGGCCGGGATTGAACTCACGACTACTCAGGACCTTCGTATTGTGAGGCAGACGCACTAACCCCTCTTCCACCGTGCTGCCCTAACATCACAGTAGATAATGCTATATAGGTTCATTTTTCACACTTTCACGTGAATAAATGACCTAATTTATTGTATCATTTCATTGTTTAATAGGTTGTTCATAGTGCAGGATTCTACACTCAAGATTGTTCTCAGGTGAAAGATTCCTTCAAAAAATAAAGGTTAAAACAGGGGGTTTTGACCTTTGTGACCACGAGGTCCAACTACAGAGGGCCCCGGGGACCACTTCAATATTAACACAGAATTAGTAATCTCACTCTTGATTTTAATCATATTTAATGATTTTGTCTAGCCTACTTACTTACAGTTTACAACCTTGTCAAATAATTTGAGCCATGAGTTAATCACAAATATTTTTTATTTATTTAACACTTTAACCTTAGAATTAGGTCAGGCTGATTATATAAAATAAGTGCTAACCAAATATACTGCAAAAAAAGGAACTCATGAATTAAGTTAAAGTTAAAGTACCAATGATTGTCACACACACACTGGGTGTGATGAAATTTGTCCTCTGCATTTGACCCATCTCCTTGTTCACCCCCTGGGAGGTGAGGGGAGCAGTGAGCAGCAGCGGTAGCCGCGCCCGGGAATCATTTTTGGTGATTTAACCCCCAATTCCAACCCTTGATGCTGAGTGCCAAGCAGGGAGGTAATGGGTCCCATTTTTATAGTTTTGGTATGACTCGGCCGGGGTTTGAACTCACAACCAAGGGACGGCGTGGCGCAGTGGAAGAATGGCCGTGCGCGACCCGAGGGTCCCTGGTTCAATCCCCACCTAGTACCAACCTCGTCATGTCCGTTGTGTCCTGAGCAAGACACTTCACCCTTGCTCCTGATGGGTGCTGGTTAGCGCCTTGCATGGCAGCTCCCTCCATCAGTGTGTGAATGTGTGTGTGAATGGGTAAATGTGGAAGTAGTGTCAAAGCGCTTTGAGTACCTTGAAGGTGGAAAAGCGCTATACAAGTACAACCCATTTATCATTTATCATTTAACCTACCGATCTCAGGGCGGACACTCTAACCACTAGGCCACTGAGTATATAACTGTAAAAAAAATAATTAAAAAAAATAAAAATTATGTTTAATAATGTTTAATAAATTAATAATAAATATGTTTCTTAACTAAACTGTCAATACAATTAGAGTGCACATGGAAATACAGCTTCACCACGTTAGTCATATTTTTTGCGCTTGAGAAATTTCTCTGTGACTTTAGTTCCAGACTTTTTGTGTTTGTTTGAGATTGTCATTACTGCCACAAGTGGTGGAAAAGTGTATTGCAACTGAGTACCGCCGCGGCCCATATGGACCACAGCTGAGAAGCAGATATATTTTGGCGGCCCTGTAGGGGGCCCCTGCCGCCGTTGAACCCCCACTTAAGAACTTTCGATTTTGGTTGATTTTAACGGTGCGAGTGGACCAAAGCTGTAGAGTTTCGGCAGAAAGAAGACAACATTTCCCACGAGGACTAGCGCATATAGCGTCATAACTTACTTAACTTAATCCTCTTCGTCCCTGACGGGACATAAGGCTTCGACGATCTGCCTCCATCTGGACCTGTCTTGAGCAACATGCTGTGCCTCGCCCCAGGTTAGGTTCATCTCCTTCAGCTCAGCTGTCACCGTACGCCGCCACGTGTTCTTGGGCCGGCCTTGCTTCCTTTTCCCAGGCGGAGTCCAGCGTAGTGCGATCTTGGGGATGCGGCCTTGGTCCATCCTCAGAACATGCCCAGTCGGCGGCATTTGATCTCTAGCACCACACTGTTGCACTTGGTCTTCTTGTATAGATGTGCATTGGATATTTTCTCGGGCCAGAAGATTCGACAGAGTTTCCTGAGGCATCCATTGTGGAAGGCTTCGACTTTTTTCATGTCGTAGGATGTTACTCGCCAGCACTCCAAGCCGTACAACAATACAGATTTTACATTACTGTTGTAAAGTCGGACCTTTGTTCTTAAAGGGGAACATTATCACAATTTCAGAAGGGTTAAAACCATTAAAAATCAGTTCCCAGTGGCTTATTTTATTTTTCGAAGTTTTTTTCAAAATTTTACCCATCACGCAATATCCCTAAAAAAAAGCTTCAAAGTGCCTGATTTTAACCATCGTTATATACACCCGTCCATTTTCCTGTGACGTCACATAGTGATGCCAACTCAAACAAACTTGGCGGATAGAACAGCAAGCTATAGCGACATTAGCTCGGATTCAGACTCGGATTTCAGCGGCTTAAGCGATTCAACAGATTACGCATGTATTGAAACGGATGGTTGTAGTGTGGAGGCAGGTAGCGAAAACGAAATTGAAGAAGAAACTGAAGCTATTGAGCCATATCGGTTTGAAGCATATGCAAGCGAAACCGACGAAAACGACACGACAGCCAGCGACACGGGAGAAAGCGAGGACGAATTCGGCGATCGCCTTCTAACCAACGATTGGTATGTGTTTGTTTGGCATTAAAGGAAACTAACAACTATGAACTAGGTTTACAGCATATGAAATACATTTGGCAACAACATGCACTTTGAGAGTGCAGACAGCCCAGTTTTCATCAATTAATATATTCTGTAGACATACCCTCATCCGCGCTCTTTTCCTGAAAGCTGATCTGTCCAGTTTTGGAGTTGATGTCAGCAGGCCAGGGAAGCTAGGGTCGATATTCTTCTCTTGATCATCTTCGGTGGCATAAGGGACGGTGTGAGCCAAGACATCCAGGGGGTTTAGCTCGCTCGTCTGCGGGAACAAACTGCCGCCATTGCTTGCCGTGCTACCGAGGTCCTTTGTCCCTGAATTGCTCACACACTCCGGCAGATTCAATGGGGGTCTGGCGGCAGATTTCTTTGACTTTATCGTTGGAAATGCATCTGCTTTGAGTGTCGCAGGATATCCACACATTCTTGCCATCTCTGACGAAGCATAGCTTTCGTCGGTAAAGTGTGCGGCACAAACGTCCAATTTCTTGCCACTTTCGCATCTTTGGGCCACTGGTGCAACTTGAATCCGTCCCTGTTCGTGTTGTTACACCCTCCGACAACACACCGACGAGGCATGATGTCTCCAAGGTACGGAAAACAGTCGAAAAAACGGAAAATAACAGAGCTGATTTGACTCTGTGTTTGAGAAAATGGCGGATTGCTTCCCGATGTGACGTCACGTTGTGACGTCATCGCTCCGAGAGCGAATAATAGAAAGGCGTTTAATTCGCCAAAATTCACCCATTTAGCGTTCGGAAATCGGTTAAAAAAAATATATGGTCTTTTTTCTTTAACATCAAGGTATATATTGACGCTTACATAGGTCTGGTGATAATGTTCCCTTTTAAGCTATATTGCTTGGACTTCCAGATGGTGTGTAGCCTAGCAAAAGCACCCTGTGCCTTTCCGAGTCTTGCTCTAATGTCCTTTTGTGCAGCGTTGTCCTTACTGACGAGACCCAGATAGGTATAGTCCTCAACGTAGTTGAGAGCGTGTCCATTCACTGTGATTGGTACATCTGGAGTGGCATTAATGCACATCACTTGTGTTTTGGACACATTTATGTTCAGCTCGACCTGTTGAGCGAAATTGTTCAGTCTGTCAGTTTTCTCCCGGAGATGGATGTGCTTTGGTGCAAGGACAGCAAGATCATCAGCAAAATCTAGGTCTTCAAGTTGGGAGAACAAAGTCCACTGGATACCCCTGGGTCTGTCAGTTGTATTCCGCATGACCCAGTCTATGGCAATCAGGAAGAGAATGGGGGAAATAGTACACCCTTGCGTCATAGTGACACGATAATACCACAATGATTCAGTAGGACTGATCTTTCCACATTAGAAGGTACGTATTTTATTTGCGGTTTGCAGTCATCGCATTGTTTTTTCTTTATACAGTGCTTTTGAGTTTGTTGCATGTCTGGTCGTGTCAGTGTGGAACTATCAAGCTGGTGGCTATTTATTGCTACCACGCAAATTTCCAATAGCTAGCATTAGCATTATCCTTTTGATTTGAGCATCGAAAGTCACTTACTAGTCCAGCAGGAACAGAGCCAAGGCAGCATCTGTCTGAAATCCCTCCTCCTCTTTGAGCTCACGCCAGCAAGTGAAAGCCGGGCCAATGTTCATCCTTTTATTCAGGTCGCCTCCCTTTTTCATTTTTGGATCCTCAGACAAAACTTTTTGTTTCTTTGGTTGTTTTGCAGCTTCTGCCATGATAGCAGTAATTACATGTAGGAGTTCTTCTTCTTCTTCTTCTTCTTTCACATCGACTTCCATCTTATTAACGAATGGTTAAAGGGGGAAGTGATGTACGCCGTAAAGCAAGTCAGCACATTTGTAGTTTTTTGTGTGGCAGGGTTCCTGCCACCCTCCTCAAAGTTGCTTAGTGCCACTAAAAGCAATACAAACCCCTTCAGGCCATGACCAGTTTTAAGTCCATGTGTCATCCCAAAAGTTATGAAAATATTTTATGAAGGTTGAGAAGTTAAGAAACACTGATTTAAAACAGGTTTTCTTTCAGTACAGTTAGTTGTCCCTGTGTTCCTTATTCCTTGTTATATGCATACAACTTGATGGGGGTGCACATCTCGTCAGGCTTAGAAAGCAGTGAAGGTAATTCTTATAAACCACCTCTCATAGTCTCCAATCAGTACAACAAGGCATGCCAACACACAGCTAATTACACACGCTCTCGCTTTTGCGTAATACTGTCGTAATGCTTTCCCCATTCCTTCATGTTAAAACCTTATCTGGCAGCTTAAAGCCTGGCAGGGAGGAGCTTTTACCCTTTTTTGTGCGTGTTTACCACATGAATGGCTTTATTGCATTGTGTCTGTCATTGTTGTGTTCGCAAATGATAATGCTATAAAACACAGGTGTCAAACTCAGGGCCCGGGGGCCAGATCGAAACCCCCCCCACATCATTTAATCATCATTCGTTCACAATCACCATGAAAGACATGACGAGGGATGGATTTTAAAAAATGCATTCTAAATATAAATACAAGTCTGCTTACAGCGGAGCTATTGGGAGCTCCAGTATTCTGCCCATAAAATCCAATAAATAACCATTCAAAAAGCGGCAACAATACTTCATTTACATTTTGTGACTTTAATATTGACCAAGTATTAGTGATATTGTTATTATAAGCGCTAACGCAGATGCACTATTTATAGCGGCGACGGGTATCGCTTCCTTGCTCCCTGTAAGTTTATTGTAGATCATAAATCATGCATCTCACCTGGACAGAAGAAGTCTGGGGACGTATTCCGACAAGTTGGTACACGTTGACAGCCAATTAGGTGTCACGGCCCGGGCGCATTGTAATGCGCATTCAACTGAGCGCACCTCCAAGCACTCCTGCAGCAGCTGCGCCGGTGCACAGCTGCAATCAATCAGCAATCCGAACACCTGAAGCTGATGAGACGCCGGGCTTCTTAAGTTCAAGTTCAAGTTCAAGTTCCAATGATTGTCACACACACACTGGGTGCGGTGAAATTTGTCCTCTGCATTTGACCCATCCCCATGTTCAAGCCCTGGAAGGTGAGGGGAGCAGTGAACAGCAGCGTGCGCATCACTCGGGAATCATTTGGTGAGCCAGAGCAAACCTGCGTTCCGGGTCAGAACGTAGCGACCTGTTCCCGTACGCAGCATTCCTCCGTTCCCTGACGACGAGCTGTGTATCTCGTCGCCCCATATTCCCCTCTGGCTCCCTGGCTGCACCTTTTTAGATCTCGACCTCCCGCCTGGACACGGACTTTTGACGCCTCGCTCTTGCCCCTGACCTCCTGCCTGTCTCTGGACCTTCGAGCCTTGCCTTGCCCTATCTTGGACTTCCGCACCTCGCTCAACACTCCCGGTAACACTCAGTTAATCACTACACATAGACGCACACCACACATACCGTATTTTCCGCACTATAAGGCGCACTGGATTATAAAGCGCACCTTCAATGAATGGCCTATTTTAAAACTTTGTTCATATATAAGGCGCACCGCATTATAAGGCGCATAGAATAGACGCTACAGTAGAGGCTAGGGTTACGTTATGCATCCATTAGATGGAGCTGCGCTAAAGGGAATGTCAACAAAACAAATCGTGATGGAACTGACAGTTCTACTTGCTGCTCTCTGTTCAACAACTCACTGTTCCAGTTTGTCCTCCAACTGTAGCCATCTTGCTTTGTTCCCTCGGAAACTGTTTAGTCTTCTTTACTTGGCGCAGGTCATCATGTTGCTTCCTCCACTTCCGCACCATTGATTCGTTGATGTTAAATTCTCTCGCTGCTGCTCTATTCCCGTGTTCTACTGCGTGACTGATCGCCTAGAGTCTAAACTCTGCGTCGTAAGCGTGTCTCTTAATAGAAGCCATTTTTGGGTCTTTGCATAAAGTTTAGGTCTCGCAACTACGGGACTTCATTTTCCCCCGTAGAAGAAGTTCTTCTTCTTTGGTAAGCAGCCGCCGACTATATTTTCCCCCGTCTTCTACGGTAAGCAGCCGCCGACTTCATTTTCCCCCGTAGAAGAAGAAGCCGTAGAAGGAGGAAAATGAAGTCGACGTAGTTGCGAGACCTGTTGTGGCTCAATATTGGTCCATATATAAGGCGCACAGGATTATAAGGCACACTGTCAGCTTTTAAGGTAATTGGAGGTTTTTAGGTGCGCCTCATAGTGCGGAAAATACGGTATTTGGATTAGTTACACACTATTGTTGTTAAATAAATAGAGCTAAAACGACGTCCTTGCCTCTGTGTCGTCTTCTTCCCCCGCTGTACCATAACATTAGGACCTGGAACTGGCAGGAACCACACGAAAAGCGCTTGTTCTCCCCGCCAACCCACCCCGTTTCTTCTCAAGAATTATAAAACATTTTTCATCTAAATGGGAATATAGGATTATACTAGCAGTCGGCATTATAATGACAGCAGACATTGTACAGTAAGTGATGTTTTATTATGTTTGTTGGCTCTCATGAAGTCTGCAGTGAGTAATAATCAGTGATGAAGAAAAAAAACAAGCAAACGTGATGCTTAATTTTAAAATGATCAAAATACGTAAATATTAAATATTATAAATGTTACTACATGGCATATTTACATCATGTAAATAAAACCCTAATGGAGGTGTTTGGATGTTTTTTAAAGGCTTTATAGGCTCCATTGTAAGCTGACTTTTGATTAAGTTTTTAGAATGCATTAGAGAAAAATCCATCCGTTTTCATGTCTTTCTTAAAGATTGTGAACGATAGGCAAAATTCCCCCCAAAAAGTGCAGTTTTGCTGGAGGCGGGAGGGATAATTATTGTTTCTCGTCAATTTAGTCAGGTTCACTTCCAAACAAATGTTCGAAAAGTGCTGAAAATTGGATGTTTCACCACATCCGCTTCGTAGGAAAATAATTACACCGCAATCTTTCCACCTTGGCGGAGGTCTGCGCTCCACTGAGTGCTTTCCTCGTTATAATTATCTCTTGTATGCAAGGGGATCTCACGCGCGGAGTAATGCGCTGTATTCCAGTGTTAATGTGTTGCTGCTGCCGTTAACCTGTCTGTCTCACCAACAGCTGTCTGCCTGTTTGGCGGAAGGGAGCTGGTGGAAGGGGATCACAAGGCCGTGCGCGACTCCTCCAAAAGGTGTTTGCTGTTTGAGTGCAAGGTACAGGCACACACACACTCATCAAAAAAAAAGTTAAAAGCTACGTTTTTCCTTCCTCAGAGGATAAATCAAATTTGCAAGACACTTCAGCTGAATTTTATTGATTGGACCGTTGTCCTCGTCTTTTGTCTTTTCGAGTAATTGGGTTTACTGTTCAATAGACAAAGCTTTTTTTCCCTCTTTCACCAATTTATTTCAAACACAACAAAGCAAAAATACTAACCATCTACACCAGGGGTGCCCATCATGTCGATCACGAGCTACCAGTCGATGGCGGAGGGTGTGTCAGTCGATCGCCAGCCAGGCATTAAAAAATAGTCCTAAAAATTAGCGATCATCAATCTCCACTAAGACGTCACTTTCGTCACTTGATTGACATTCACGGCACCCGATGGTCTTGTGAGACGACGCTGGCTGCTGCCAGATCATTATTAAGAAAAAATGACCGACAGAAAGGCGAGAAACACTTTTTATTTCAACAGACTCTCACGCCGTACCTGCCGTCAAAACTCTAAAGACCGACTGCACATTTCCTGTCTTCACAATAAAAGCCGTGCTTCATCCTGCCTGCGCTAATAAAATAAGAGTCTCCGCAAGCTAGCGCGCAAAAGCTAGCAAGCTACGAAGTTTGCCGCCATTCTATTTTTTGTAAAATGTATAAAAAGGAGTAAGGAAGCAGGGACAAATAAGATGTCAAAAACCAACCACTTTCATGTGGTATTGGACAGAAAGGAGGACTTTTTTTTCTCCTCCATTAGAAAATGTGGACGTTATCATCACTACTGTCTGATTCCAATCAATGCATCAGAATCAGGTATTACACCAACTTATATTATTGTCTACATGAAAGA
Organism: Nerophis lumbriciformis; assembly: GCF_033978685.3. NCBI lineage: Eukaryota > Metazoa > Chordata > Actinopteri > Syngnathiformes > Syngnathidae > Nerophis > Nerophis lumbriciformis. Next base: position 41,108,419 of record NC_084557.2, read on the forward strand.
AAATAATCTATTTATTATGGTTATGGTTTGAGTTGCATACAATTACAACATGATACATGTGTTAAACATGCTTGTATTTTTATTAAAAATCTTTAACATGTTAACAAAAATGTATGTTTTATAAATAATTAAATATAAATTATAAATATAATATATATATTATATTTGAAGACCTTTTATGGAAATGAAAGAACAGAGACTCAGATTTCCCTCGGGTCACCGGGGCCCCCCTCTGGAGCCAGGCCCGGAGGTGGGGCACGATGGCGAGCGCCTGGTGGCCGAGCTTGTACCCACATTGCCCAAAAAGGCAACGTGGGTTCCCCCCTCCAATGGGCTCACCACTCATGGGAGGGGCCAAAGAGGTCTGGTGCAATGTGAGCTGGGCAGAAGCCAAAGGCAGGGCACTTGGTGGTCCGATCCTCGGCTACATAAGTTACCTTTTGGGACGTGAAACGTCACCTCGCTGGGGGGGAAGGACCCTCAGCTAGTGCGCGAGGTGGAGAAGTTCCTGTTAGATATAGTCGGACTCACTTCGACACACAGTAAGGGCTCTGGAACCAGTTCTCTCGAGAGGGGATGGACTCTCTTCCACTCTGGCTTTTCACCCCGTTGGAGGCGACGGGCTGGGGTGGAAATTCTTGTTGCTCCCCGGCTCAAAGCCTGCACGTTGCAGTTCAACCCAGTGGACGAGATGGTAGCCTCCCTCTGCCTTCGGGTGGGTGGACGGGTCCTGATTGTAATTTGTGCTTACGCACCAAACAGCAGCTCAGAGTACCCACCCTTTTTGGATTCACTCGAGGGAGTACTGGAGAGTGCCCCCCCGGGTGATTCCCTTGTTCTACTGGGGTACTTCAACGCTCATATTGGCAACGACAGTGAAACCTGGAGAGGCGTGATTGGGAAGAATGGCCGCCCGGATCTGAACCCAAGGGGTGTTTTGTTATTGGACTTTTGTGCTCATCACAGATTGTCATAACAAACACCATGTTCAAACATGAGGGTGTCCATATGTGCACTTGGCACCAGGACACCGCAGGCTGCAGTTCCAGGATCGACTTTGTAGTTGTCATCGGATTTGCGGCCTCATGTTTTGGACACTTGGGTGAAGAGAAGGGCGAAGCTTTCTACCGATCACCACCTGGTGGTGAGTTGGCTGCGATGGTGGGGAGGATGCCGGACAGACCTGGCAGGCCCAAACGTATTGTGAGGGTCTGCTGGGAACGTCTGGCAGAGTCTCCTGTCAGAGAAAGTTTCAATTCCCATCTCCGGAAGAACTTTGAACATGTCACGAGGGAGGTGCTGGACACTGAGTCCGAGTGGACCATGTTCCATACCTCTATTGTCGAGGCAGCCGATTGGAGCTGTGGCCACAAGGTGGTTGGTGCCTGTCGTGGCGGTAATCCTAGAACCCGCTGGTGTGGATGCTGTCAAGCTGAAGAAGGAGTCCTATTGGGTTCTTTTGGCTCTTAGGACTCCGGAGGCAGCGGACAGGTACCGACAGGCCAAGCGGTGTGCGGCTTCAGCGGTTGCAGAGGCAAAAACTCAGACATGGGAGGAGTTCAGGGAAGCCATGGAAAACGACTTTTCGACGGCTTCGAAGCGATTCTGGACCACCATCCGCCGCCTCAGGAAGGTGAAGCAGTGCATTGTCAACACCGTGTATGGTGCGGATGGTGTTCTGCTGACCTCGACTGCGGATGTTGTGGATTGGTGGAGGGAATACTTCAAATACCTCCTCAATCCCACCAACACGTCTATGAGGAAGCTCATAGACGCTCCTCGGTGGCAAGGCCCCGGGGGTGTATGAGACCCGCCGGTTCCTTAAGGCTCTGGATGCTGTGGGGCTGTCTTGGTTGACAAGACTCTGCAGCATCGCGTGGACATCGGGGGGGGTACCTCTGGATTGGCAGACCGGGGTGGTGGTTTTTCTCTTTAAGAAGGGGAACCGGAGGGTGTGTTCCAACTATCGTGGGATCACACTCCTCAGCCTTCCCGGTAAGGTTAATTCAGGTGTACTGGAGAGGAGGCTACGCCGTATAGTCGAACCTCGGATTAAGGAGGAACAGTGTGGTTTTCGTCCTGGTCGTGGAACTGTGGACCAGCTCTATACTCTCGGCAGGGTCCTTGAGGGTGCATGGGAGTTTCCCCAACCAGTCTACATGTGCTTTGTGGACTTGAAGGCATTCGACCCTGTCCCTCGGGAAGTCCTGTGGGGAGTGCTCAGAGAGTATGGGGTATCGGACTGTCTGATTGTGGCGGTCCGCTCCCTGTACGATCAGTGTCAGAGCTTGGCAGTTAGTCAAACCCGTTTCCAGTGAAGGTTGGACTCCGCCAAGGCTGCCCTTTGTCACAGATACTGTTCATAACTTTTATGGACAGAATTTCTAGGCGCAGTCAGGGCGTTGAGGGGGTCCGGTTTGGTGTCTGTATGATTAGGTCTCTGCTTTTTGCAGATGATGTGGTCCTAATGGCTTCCACTGGCCAAGATCTTCAGCTCTCACTTGATTGGTTCGCAGTCGAGTGTGTCCATGGTTCTCCCCCGGAAAAGGGTGTTGTGTCATCTTTGGGTTGGGGAGGGGACCTTGCCCCATGTGGAGGAGTTCAAGTACCTCGGACTCTTGTTCACGAGCGAGGGAAGAGTGGATAATGAGATCGACAAGCGGATCGGTGCGGCGTCTTCAGTAATGCGGACGCTGTATCAATCCGTTGTGGTGAAGGAGCTGAGCCTGAAGGCAAAGCTCTCAATTTACCGGTCGATCTACGTTCCCATCCTCACCTATGGTCATGAGCTTTGGGTTAGGACCGAAAGGACAAGGTCACAAGTACAAGTGGCCGAAATGAGTTTCCTCCGCCGGGTGGCGGGGCTCTCCCTTAGAGATAGGGTGAGAAGCTCTGCCATCCGGGAGGAGCTCAAAGTAAAGCCGCTGCTCCTCCACATCGAGAGGAGCCAGATGAGGTGGTTCCAGCATCTGGTCAAGATGCCACCCGAACGCCTCCATAGGGCGGTGTTTAGGGCACGTCTCGGGATCCCCCGGCAGGAGCTGGACGAAGTGGCTGGGGAGAGGGAAGTCTGGGCTTCCCTGCTTAGGCTGCTGCCCCCGCGACCCGACCTCGGATAAGCGGAAGAAGATGGATGGATATTATATTTGTGTGTGTGTATATATTTGTGTGTGTGTGTGTGTGTGTGTGTGTGTGTGTGTGTGTGTGTGTGTGTGTGTGTGAAGATCAGGTAGATTACCTTGACTTGGTCATTTGCAAAGTAGCTCGCCTGCTGACAAACTGTGGGCACCCCTGATCTACAGAATTCAAACACAAATGTATATCCCACACAACATCTTTATCTACAAAAAATAATAGTAATATTCAAAGAGAATGAAAAAGAAACATGGTGTTTGCAGGAAGAAGCAAAAGCTTATATTGTTCTGTCCCATCACTCAAATATACTAAATCTTAATCATCAGTACAATACTGTACAAAATCGCCTAATGCTTAACAATATTAAATATATTAACAGGAAACATATGATATGAAATCACTGTGATAAACCCACTGTAACGTTGTACCCTCAATATATTTTATGTTTCCTTCTCTTTGTTGTACATATCAAAAATATTGTTTCGTATTTCTTTTAAAGAGTAATCATTGTATTGCTTTGATTTCTTTTTTTAAACGATTCCACGGAATCATCCCAGAAACTGATCTGCTATTGGCATACTTTTAAGAGTCATGGTGGCACATGGATGCTTTAAATTAAATTTACACCTCAGATTGTATTTTCCACCATTATCTCTGAACATTTTGGGGATATTTGGTGGCAGGAGATTATTTCTTGCTTTGAATATTACTTACGCAGTTTAGAATTTCACCAAATTCATACATTTTGTGATTTGTGACTTTATAAAGAGTGCGTTTGCGTCGTGATCTCTCGTGACAATTATGATTCATTTCTGGAAATGTTGTTTTTATTTCCTCTACACCGCTCTTATTTTGTGTGTCCTGATCAAGACACACCTGTTCCTGGTTGCCGATCATTGTGTTTTTTGCTTTGCACCTAAACGTGCATAGCTTTTGCTATGCTTCCTGTGCACTTCCCGGCTGCACTGTTTCTTTATTTTTGTTGATAAATACTTTTTACCCGCACTTTGCCCGCGGTCTCTGCATCCTGGGTTCACAACCAAGATAACACCAAACGTGACATTTTCTGACCACAACAATACCACATATAGCGGAACTTTGTACAGCTAATAGTAATACCAATAATCATAAATAAGTGACTTATTAAGTACAATCTTTTCAACTAGAACCTCAAAGCTTTGTTAGGAGCTAATGTTTCTAACAGCTGGCTGGTTTCCCTGCCCACACCTTGCCCATCTGTGGCCCCCACTAAACAGACTGGTGGTCCCTCGGTAGATCAAAGCGGTGCGCGTCAGGAGCGCTGTCAGTCATCCTGCTGTTGTAGGCGTTCCCTGATGGATGAATGTCATGCCTATGATCTCCTCCCTCCTGGCCTGCTAGCTGTTTAGAGACAGGGGTTGGCAATAAGTATGTTGTGTTTGGAGTTTGTTTTGGTTCCAGTTGAAAATAATGAGTTGAAACTCTAAATTCTGATAAACTGCAGTTGTAAAGAGCACTGTAGGGTTATTTTTATTATGTATTTGTGGGAAAAGCATTATACAGTTTATTAAAAAAAAAGCAAGTTGTTAGAAAGGGAGTCTGTAAGAACACTCATCATCCAAACATGACTGTGACAATTGAACTTCCGGCAAAGAAGGAATTAGGAATTATAAATCCAACATTTTTGTTATGTACAAGGGGAGTAGACGGCACAGACAACAAGGGGGCATAGTTTAGCTCTATGTATTTATTATGTATATTTACAATATATATAATAACCAAAAAATAATATAAATAACCAGAGAATAGAGTGTGACGAATCCAAAGGGTGTCTGTGTGAGACTATGTGTGGAAATTTACTGTCATGTGTTACCCGGAGTGTTGAGCGAAAGGCGGAAGTTCCGGAGGGGAAAGGCAGGCTCGAATGTCCGTGAGACAGGCAGGTAGTCGGGGGGTATAGTGAGGCGTCAACAGGTCCGTGTCCAGGCGAGAGGTCGAGATCCAAGAGGGGCAGCCAGAGAACCAGAGAGGAACAACAAGGAAGACGAGACGCACCGCTCCTCACGTGGAACGAAGGACAACAAGGAAGACACGAGACTAATCAAACACGACGGTTGAAAACACACAGACAGAGAGAGCAAGGTTGCATTGAGCTGGATGATCGCTTACAGTACTCAAACAGATGATTGCGTTCTGGCCCGGAACGCAGGTCTGCACTGGCTTAAGAAGCCCGGGAAGATCATCAACGACAGGTGCGCTGAATGCTGATTGATTGCAGCTGCTTTCTGCCGCCGGAGTGTCGCGTGCAGGAGATCAAAGGCCGTGGGTGTGTCCCGAGGTGCGCTCCGCGGGGCTCATAGATTAATGCACAGCGGCATGCGCTAGCGGCGTGACAATTTTCATTGCTAGAGCATAATACAGCTGCTGATGTTCTTTTCAGTAAGTTTTTCAACAACATGAGAGCCATTCAGACATGAAATAATACTCTTTTGTCACCTTTTACACTATTTTTGTCTTGGCTTGTCACTTCAGGTCATGTCTTGTTTGGTATTTGTTATAGTTCCAGGGCTATTTCTTTTTCAGCGCCATTGACCACCATGGTTTTATGTGAATCTGAAGGTTTCACTATGTTTTTATGCTGATTAGCCTGAACACCCGCTGCAATTATGGTTGCTTAGCCTGGACAGTTGTGTCGGCGCTCACATTATGGTCCAGAGCTGTGTGCATTGATGTTACAGATGACCTCATTTGGGAGACCACAGAAACATGCTGGGGAAATGAAGTTGTCATTTGCGGTGGTTTCGTAAAAAGTCGCCATATTAAAGTGATAATGTAGAAACGCTCAAGACAAGAAAGGGTGGGAAATAGATGAAAGAGTGTATATCTTGTGTAGAGTGGTACAAACACTATTGATCAGTGAGGGATTGTTTTTTTTTTTAAAGAGGAATTAAACGAGTAAACGCACATGATGAATAATTAGCAGTGTGATTACATTGAGGCAAACAAATATAGCTCACCTGCACATGTCTGCTCTTCATAGGACAGGACAATGCATCGAGTGGTCCCCAGCGAGCCGTGTCCCGAGCTGAGGTGTCCAGAGTCCGAGCAGGTCACTTTGAGTGACCGATGCTGTAAAGTCTGCAGAGGTAAGGAGGAAGCCTCGCACACAGGTTGCGGCATATAGACGATATCAATGACATCAATTTGGCTGACAATAGAGCTTTTGACTCTGTCGTCATATGGTGACAATGCATGTCGATGACACATTCTAGCGGTGTCTTGCAAATTTGACAGCGACCCGCGAACAGCTGCGCCCTCAACGCTCTGTAGAGTCCTCGCTAGCTGCAATAAATAGACTACTGCACGTTTCCTGCAGGTAACATTATCACCGGAGAACATGGAATAGCTAAACATGCTACAATTCACACCGTAGGAGGATACATTAAGCCAGGGGTCGGCAACCCAAAACGTTGAAAGAGCCATATTGGACCAAAAATACAAAAAACTAAACTGGAGCCGCAAAAAAATGAAAAGCCGTATATCAGTCTATCATGTCGCAGGCTGAAGCAATGCAGCTGAAATAGACTCCAGCGCCCCCCACGACCCCGTCATGTAAATTCACTACCTGTTGTCATATTGCAGTCGATAGTCGATTGATGTCTAAGAAAGCACAGCCTGTAAGTTTGATGTGCATCATTGAAAAGCCGAGTTGCTCAGACAGTAAAGTGTTTATACATGTTTAGAGTGGGGAATGTCCTTTTTTAACAAAGAAAGATGTTAATGTCTCTTGTTTTCATGTTAGCATTTAAGCTAGCTAGTGCAAGCTCGTTTCTCCAGTAAATGAGCAGCAGTGTCACACCGGTCTGTTAGCTCAGTGTTTTTCGACCTTTTTTGAGCCAAGGCACATTATTTGCGTTAAAAGAATGCGGAGGCACACCACCAGCAGAAATCACTAAAAAAACGAAACTCAGTTGACAGTAAAAAGTCGTTGTCGCAATTGTTTGATATTGGGACGGCGTGGCGCAGTGGGAGAGTGGCTGTGCGCAACCCGAGGGTCCCTGGTTCAATCCCCACCTAGTACCAACCTCGTCATGTCCGTTGTGTCCTGAGCAAGACACTTCACCCTTGCTCCTGATGGGTGCTGGTTAGCGCCTTGCATGGCAGCTCCCTCCATCAGTGTGTGAATGTGTGTGTGAATGGGTAAATGTGGAAGTAGTGTCAAAGCGCTTTGAGTACCTTGAAGGTAGAAAAGCGCTATACAAGTACAACCCATTTATCATTTATCATTTATATGACTTTAAACCATAACCAACCATGCATCGCTATAGCTCTTGTCTCAAAGTAGGTGTACTGTATAAATATAGCTCTTGTCTCAAAGTAGGTGAACTGTCACCACCTGTCACATCACACCCTGACTTATTTTGTATATTTTGCTGTTTTTCTGTGTGTGGTGTTCTAGTTCTTGTCTTACGCTCCTATTTTTTTGGTATTTTCCTGTAGCAGTTTCATGTCTTCCTTTGAGCAATATTTCCCGCATCTACTTTGTTTTAGCAATCAAGAATATTTCAGTTGTTTTTATCCTTCTTTGTGGGGACATTGTTGAAGTTCATGTCATGTTCGCATGTACTTTGTGGACGCCGTCTTGGCTCCACAGTAAGTCTTTGCTGTCGTCCAGCATTCTGTTTTTGTTTACTTTGTAGCCAGTTAGGTTATAGTTTCGTTCTGCATAGCCTTCCCTAAGCTTCAATGCCTTTTCTTAGGGGCACTCACCTTTTGTTTTTTGTTGGTTTAAGCATTAGATACGACGACAAACCCTTGTCGTCTCACACAACGTGTTCCCGACACCTACAAAGCAATTAATTACCGGCTCCCACCTACTGATATGGAAGAGTATTACACGGTTACGCTGCCGAGCTCTAGACAGCACCGACACACAACAACGGCACATCATTTGCAGATTATAATTAGTGGTTTGGAAAAAATATTTTTAACCCAAATATGTGAAATTACATAATCTCCCACGGCACACCAGACTGTATCTCACGGCACACTAGTGTGCCGCGGCACAGTGGTTGAAAAACACTGCGTTAGCTTATCAGTGTTACCAATCACGATTTTCCCATCTTTTTATTTCAAAACAGTAATATTAACTGGGAGAAGTTTTACCGTGCTTTATCATTATACTGTTTACATCCCTGACAAAAACCCATAGGGGGCGCCACAAATGTTATCCATCCATCCATCCATTTTCTACCGCTTATTCCCTTTGGGGTCGCGGGGGGCGCTGGAGCCTATCTCAGCTACAATCGGGCGGAAGGCAGGGTACACCCTGTACAAGTCGCCAGCCACAAATGTTATTTAAAATAATTTCACCTCACCCCATAGTTACTTATTTGTGATTTCCTGCAACAAAACATGTCATATTCATTAGTATTTTAAAACATCTTAGATCAAGTTCAATGTCTTTCTGTAAACAGGCAACTATTAGTTAGATTAAAAAACAAAAACAAATCCCTTTGCTGGATTGTGAGAGATTAAAGGCTGGGAACCCTCGACCTTTTCATTTTAGAAGACCATCAGATCCTCGCCCGTGTCTGAATGTGCTCATTGTTTGCCCTCCATGTTTGATTTTCTGACAGCATAAATCTTTGAAAGCATCGAAAACATCAAGGCTCGCTGGTCTCCTCCCGAGAGCGACATTCTGTTCAAGAACAATCGCCTTTTCACAAACATATTTTTTTTTTTTACTGGCCTAACAAGGAAACAAATCAATGGCGGAATCCTTAACATTCTGCTCTACCATGTCTCCATTCTCCCTGTTACAAATAAAAGTCTTCTTCCTGTATCTCCTTGCAGGTCATGATTTCTGTTCCGAGGGCCACGGCTGCGTGGAGCACTCAGACTGTGTTAACCTGGAGGCCGGAGACTGCTGTGTTTGCAAGGATGGTTTCCGTCCTCTGCGAGACGACAACGCCTACTGCCAAGGTACGACCGTCTCCGGTTAGCCGCAGTAAGACATCTGGATCAAGGGGTTTGCCACAAGTGTGGCTCAGGCGCTCTCCCCTCCGAGGAAACAATACGATTCTGTGCCGTTTTCTGCTTTACTCTTTGACATATATACTCAAAACCATTAATTTCTGCCTTGAAGCATACTTTACTTCTGATGTTAGCTTAGCAAGTATTATTTATTCTTCTTTCAAGCTGCTCTGAAGTCTAAATTAGGGCATTGATGGCTAATAAGCTGGGAACTGTACCCTTTTTGGAATTTTACACCAGTCCTTCTCAAATAGTGATGTGATGCCAGGGGACAGGGGTGTTTGACCTCGAGGAACATGTTTTTTTTTGCCCCACCAGAATATGACGAAGCGTATTTTGCTCTTGGCTTCACTGTAACCACGGTAGGAGACAATGAAAGAACGGTGTGTTAACATTTAAGGAAACAACACACAGTTCTTTCCTTAAATGTTAATAACCTTGCAAGATAATGCTGAGGTGCAGTTATAACTTTTTTTAGACAGATTATACTACACCATTATGAGAGACAATAACACACACGCCATTTTTTTTTTAAAAGATTCTAAAGATTAAAAACACGCTTGCAAGTTGCGGCTAATGGGAGTCTCCAATCTTGCTTTCAAAGCCCTCAAAAACGTCTTCAAAACCCTCCAATGTTTTATGTACACACTGCAAGTATACGTTCATAACAATATGTAATATGTACAATATACACACTGCAAGTATATATATAATGTAGTAACAGACACCTTCATAACAATATGTAATATGTACAATATACACACTGCACACTAGTGTGTGAGTGTGAATGTTGTCTGTCTATCTGTGTTGGCCTTGCGATGAGGTGGCGACTTGTCCAGGGTGTACTCCACCTTCCGCCCGAATGCAGCTGAGATAGTCTCTAGCACCCACCCGCGACCCCAAAAAGGGACAAGCGGTAGAAAATGGATGGATGGATACACACTGCAAGTATATATATAATGTAGTAACAGACACTTTCACAGCAATGTGTTATATGTTTCATATACACACTGCAAGTATATATATAATGTAGTAACAGACACCTCCATAACAATATGTAATTTGTTTTAAGTACACACTGCAACTATATTTATAATGTAGTAACAGACACTTTCATAACAATATGTAATTTGTTTTAAGTACACACTGCAACTATATATATATGTATAATGTAGTAACAGACACTTTCATAACAATATGTAATTTGTTTTAAGTACACACTGCAACTATATATATATATATATATATATATATATATATATATATATATTGTAGTAACAGACACTTTCATAACAATATGTAATTTGTTTTATATACACACTGCAAGTATATATAGAATGTAGTAACAGACACCTTCATAACAATATGTAATATGTACAATATACACACTGCAAGTATATATATAATGTAGTAACAGACACCTTCATAACAATATGTAATATGTACAATATACACACTGCAAGTATATATATATAGTGTAGTAACAGACACCTTCATAACAATTTGTAATATGTACAATATACACACTGCACACTAGTGTGTGAATGTGAATGTTGTCTGTCTATCTGTGTTGGCCCTGCAATGAGGTGGCGACTTATCCAGGATGTACCCCGCCTTCCACCCGAATGCAGCTGAGATAGGCTCCAGCACCCCCCGCGACCCCAAAAAGGGACAAGCGGTAGAAAATGGATGGATGGATACACACTGCAAGTATATATATAATGTAGTAACAGACACTTTCACAACAATGTGTAATATGTTTTATATACACACTGCAAGTATATATATATATATATATATATATATATATATATATATATAATGTAGTAACAGACACTTCCATAACAATATGTAATTTGTTTTAAGTACACACTGCAACTATATATATAATGAAGTAACAGACACTTTCATAACAATATGTAATTTGTTTTAAGTACACACTGCAAGTATATATATAATGTAGTAACAGACACTTTCATAACAATATGTAATTTGTTTTATATACACACTGCAATTGTATATATATAATGTAGTAACAGACACCCTCATAACAATATGTAATATGTACAATATATACACTGCAAGTATATATATAATGTAGTAGGAGACACCTTCATAACAATATGTAATATGTACAATATACACACTACAAGTGTATATATATAATGTAGTAACAGACACCTTCATAACAATATGTAATATGTACAATATATACACTGCAAGTATATATATAATGTAGTAGGAGACACCTTCATAACAATATGTAATATGTACAATATACACACTGCAAGTATATATACAATGTAGTAGGAGACACCTTCATAACAATATGTTATATGAACAATATTTACTGTATTCTGGTCATTTTAGGCATTACAGGGACTTATTTTATTCGGCGCATTTATTTCTGTGCCCATAGAATACACTTCCTTCTCCTGTCAACGAACGCAGGTGTTTTCTAATCATGGCAGACTTTGTAATAGATAACAAAGATGACTCTTTTTGGACGAATGAGGATTCACAACCTTATCCAAAAAAAAAAAAGTCCAGTTCCCCTTTAAACTTTTACCCTTTAAGGGGAACTGCATTTTTTGGGGGCAAAAAAATCAAAGGGCAGTGGAGCACTGCAGCTCCTGCAGTGAGCAAACTCTTCCAAAAGGTGACGCGATAGCTCAAACAATAACACACATTCAGTCTCTTTGTTTTTTGTTTATTTTAACTATTTGCATTATGGCCATCAGCGAGTTAAAAATCCATAAATTAGCCGCACCGTTTTAAAAGCCGAAGAGTTCAAAGCGTAGAAAAAAAGTAGCGTTTTATAGTCCGGTATACAGGGTGCTCTAAGGGATTGTCCAAATAAAAAAAATAAAAACTTAAAGAAAGCTTTTTCACTGCAGCGCCATCTGCTGGATATAGTGGGGCACTTTCTCCACTTTGAAAATCCTGAGTATCATCAATAGTTCAAGTGTTCTTTGGAGACATGGAATACCTAAAACTATTTGTTATTGACAGCGATGTTATTTTAGCTGCAGCAAAGCAATGCTAATTCTGGAGTAAACAATTAAAATGACTCTACCACTTGCCCTAGCAGAAAAAATGTCGACTCGTGCTGAACTCGCGCATGTATCGCATAATCCTTTTGAGGCGGTGAGGCGGTAATCCTCTCATTATCTGTGCCCACAACACGCGCTTAGTGCTTCCCGGAAATAATTTTAGTAGGCTGCCGTTTGTCCTCTCATTCTTGTTGATTAATTTGTGATTTAGAGCCCCTCAGCCCTGCATGCTGCCGCTTTATGTTTGTAAGCATTAGGCCTCGCTCCGCTGTGGGTGATGGTCCAGCATCCGTGAAGGGACAGATGTCTGCAGCCATGTTGTTGTGACATTCATCACGAGCACTGCCCTTCACTTGCTTTTCAGTCTCTAACATTACATTACCATAAGCATTCAATTCTCCAAATGTCTTACATGTGCCTTTTTTGGAAGAAAGTGTCGCATAAAAGGTGTTCCCTAGCGTTCCTTACTAGAAAGAATTGCCAATTTTTGCTTTTGTTTTGGCTTTTTGCGACACTCGGTCCGAGCTGCTACATTTGTGGTTAACTTCTTTTTACAATTGCGTGACCAATTTTTAACCATTTAACGACGTTTGACATGACTATTTTGGTGGTTAACTTTTACAACCATTATAGTTCATGTTTCTACATGGTCTTCAGATTTGTTTAGCCTGCAGTAAAGGATGACCTACAGTGTGTTTGCTTTTTTAGTACACTCACTCCAAAGAAGGACAAGCATTTAAAGGAGTCATATGTAATATTCATATAAATACAAACCCCGTTTCCATATGAGTTGGGAAATTGTGTTAGATGTAAATATAAACGGAATACAATGATTTACAAATCCTTTTCAACCCATATTCAATTGAATGCACTACAAAAACAAGATATTTGATGTTCAAACTCAAACTTTTTTTTTTTTTTTTGCAAATAATAATTAACTGCGATGAGGTGGCGACTTGTCCAGGGTGTACCCCGCCTTCCGCCCGATTGTAGCTGAGATGGGCTCCAGCGCCTCTGCGACCCCAAAGGGATTAAGCGGTAGAAAATGGATGGATGGATGGAATAATAATTAACTTAGAATTTCATGGCTGCAACACGTGCCAAAGTAGTTGGGAAAGGGCATGTTCACCACTGTGTTACATCACCTTTTCTTTTAACAACACTCAATAAACGATTGGGAACTGAGGAAACTAATTGTTGAAGCTTTGAAAGTGGAATTCTTTCCCATTCTTGTTTTATGTAGAGCTTCAGTCGTTCAACAGTCCGGGGTCTGCGCTGTCATATTTTACGCTTCATAATGCGCCACACATTTTCGATGGGAGACAGGTCTGGACTGCAGGCGGACCAGGAAAGTACCCGCACTCTTTTTTTACGAAGCCACGCTGTTGTAACACGTGCTGAATGTGGCTTGGCATTGTCTTGCTGAAATAAGCAGGGACGTCCATGAAAAAGACGGCGCATAAAACCTGTATGTACCTTTCAGCATTAATGGTGCCTTCACAGATGTGTAAGTTACCCATGCTTTGGGCACTAATGCACCCCCATACCATCACAGATGCTGGCTTTTAAACTTTGCGTCAATAACAGTCTGGATGGTTCGCTTCCCCTTTGGTCCGGATGTCCGGATGATACGATGTTGAATATTTCCAAAAACAATTTGAAATGTGGACTCGTCAGACCACAGAACACTTTTCCACTTTGCATGAGTCCATCTTAGATGATCTCGGGCCCAGAGAAGCCGGCGGCGTTTCTGGATGTTGTTGATAAATGGCTTTCGCTTTGCATAGTAGAGCTTTAACTTGCACTTACAGATGTAGCGACCAACTGTATTTAGTGACAGTGGTTTTCTGAAGTGTTCCTGAGCCCATGTGGTGATATCCTTTAGAGATTGATGTCGGTTTTTGATACAGTGCCGTCTGAGGGATCGAAGGTCACGGTCATTCAATGTTGGTTTCCGGCCATGCCGCTTACGTGGAGTGATTTTTCCAGATTCTCTGAACCTTTTGATGATATTATGGACCGTAGATGTTGAAATCCCTAAATTTCTTGCAATTGCACTTTGAGAAACGTTGTTCTTAAACTGTTTGACTATTTGCTCACGCAGTTGAGGACAAAGGGGTGTACCTCGCCCCATCCTTTCTTGTGAAAGACTGAGCATTGCATGGCACCCACCTGTTTCCAATTAGCCTGCACACCTGTGGGATGTTCCAAATAAGTGTTTGATGAGCATTCCTCAACTTTATCAGTATTTATTGCCACGTTTCCCAACTTCTTTGTCACGTGTTGCTGGCATCAAATTCTAAAGTTAATGATTATTTGCAACAACAAAAAATGTTTATCAGTTTGAACATCAAATATGTTGTCTTTGTAGCATATTCAACTGAATATGGGTTGAAAATGATTTGCAAATCATTGTATTCTGTTTATATTTATATCTAACACAATTTCCCAACTCATATGGAAACGGGGTTTGTATAATAATTATTCACTATGTAAAGCGCTTTGAGTCACTAGAGAAAAAGAAACATTTTAATATAATTCACTTCACAAATAAATATAATCCACAAATAATTTCACGTCAAGTCATTAAATGGCCCTGATATGTCAAAAAGGCATTAATAAATCATGTTCTTTTCCAATACCTCTATAACTGATAACAGTAGTTCAGCCGGGATATGCTCAAAATGAGATTTACAGCCCCGAAATATTGTTATTGTTTTCATTTCGATGCCCCGCCCTCCACTGTTTGACCAAACATAACATACATAAGTAACAAACAGCATAATAACAACATAGCTGTAAAGCAAGGGAGGCACACACTACATACACAAAGCCTAACCAGGCATTTTTCTCTCTCAAGGAAATAAAATCATGTCTGAAGCCCAGAACACTCTACACATTTCCCCAGTTTTAGTTTAGAGATAAGGAAAGATTGGCCTGGCCCACTAGCATCCCTCTTTATGTTTGTGAACTTTATAGTCTATACATTTAGAGTGATATGATAATCAAACACTCTAGAAGTCTAGAATAAAAGAGCAACAGTATATAAGAGAATTGACAGAGTGTGTGTACCTTCAGTGTGCAGTGCCTCGTTAAAATCCAGCCGCTGTTGGAGGTGTAGGTGAAGTGTGTCTCTTTTTACTAGCTTCGTCGAAGCATGTTGCTTTTGTAGCTGTTTCAGCAAATTCGAATTGCTAGGATAGGATCTTTGATCCAAGACACAACTTACATTCAACTAAAATGTTCTTTTCTTTGTGGTCGACAAAAGAAAAGTATTGAGCATATCTCTATGTTAAGAAACTCGGCTTCGGGCTTCGCCATGATGTCTTGTTAGTAAACACAGACACGCCCCCTCCACCACACACACACAGCACGCCTCTTTCTTGTCGCCTCTTCCGCAGCACTGCAATAAAACACACTCAGATCTTCTCAGTTTCTAGCCGATACTACATAAAAAATAACGTAAAATAACGCAGTAACGCATCATGTAGTAACGATAACTGAGTTACTGAATATAAAAAATAACGCGTTAGATGACTATTTTCCGCCGAAAGTAACGGCGCTACAGTTAATCCCAACACTGGTGCCAATTTCCTTCTCAATATGCTGATACGCTGAGGAAATGTGTTCCAACATTAGCGCGGCTATTTGCAGTTTCTGGTACTGTATGTGCATCAGGCACATGCAGTATGGGGTGGTATTGCACTGTGTGCTGGTACTGTTAACACGGACCACTTGTACTGTTAACACGGACCACTTGTACAGGAAAGGACAGAGCAGGCTGTACTTCCTGAGGAGGCTGCGCTCCTTCAACATCTGTAAAAAACTCTTGTGGATGTACTACCAGTCTGTGGTTGCCAGTGTTCTGTATTACATCGTAGTGTGCTCCTCTCTGGGGGAGGGGGGGGGGGGGGGGTACTAGGATGACAGGGGATGCAAAACAATAACAGTGCAATACTTTTTCATAACATGGTCACTACTGCCTAGTTTCTCTTGTTATATTCGTATTTGACTGTTATATTTGTATTCTCATTGTTGCTTTTTATTTTTTATTCTTATTGTAATATTTTTCTATTTTGTTTCCATTTATACCCCCAATATTTACTTTTTACTTTTTATATTCGATCTCAATTCTGTACACTGCTGCTGGAATTTTAATTTTCCTGAGGGAACTCTTCTGAAGCAATCAATGAAGTACTATCTATCTATCTATCTATCTATCTATCTATCTATTTGCTTGGCACAATATAATGCATTACATGGAATGATTTTCTACTTTGTGTATTGACTTGGTAGTTGACTTTCTGATTTATGCGTAACGTGGGTTGGCTCATAGAATCACACTCTGCACTGAAAGATGGTGATTTGTGTACATGGAATAAGAGAAGTCAGTGCGTCAGGTTGGATGCAACATGGAGTTATGCTGAATGAAATGTGGCGGTCATTTTACTGCTGGCCTTGTCTTGCCATCAAAGTAGGCCTATGCCAGTGGTTCTTAACCTGGGTTCGATCGGACCCTAGGGGTTCGGTGAGTCGGCCTCAGGGGTTCGGCGGAGTCTCCGCCACGGAGGTAAAGACACATCCGACTTATTGTGTAAATAAAAACTTCTCCCTATCGGCGTATTCTGGATACCCCCAAACAATGTTCCCTCTAATTTTCCATCTGACTTGCAGGTTGTTTGATTGATGGATTTAAACTTTTACTAGCAGATTGCAAAGGAAGAGAATACATTATATGAAACAGTACAGTTGACACAGTACATATTCCGTACAATTGACCACTAAATGGTAACACTCGAATACGTTTTTCAACTTGTTTAAGTCGGGGTCCACGTTAATCAATTCATGGTAATGTGTGTTAGGTGTGTAATTTGTTGTGAGTTCATGCACTGTGTTGGTTTTGTTCTTTGAACAAGGTGATGTTCATGCACGGTTCATTTTGTGCACCAGTAAAACAACATTTCTTGAATTGTATTTTTCACTAAAGAAGGGTTCGGTGAATGCGCATACAAAACTGGTGGGGTTCGGTACCTCCAACAAGGTTAAGAACCAGAGGTGTGGACTCGAGTCACATGACTTGGACTCGAGTCATGAATTGGATGACTTTAGACTCGACTTGGCAAAATGTAAAGAGACTTGCAACTCGACTTGGACTTTAACATCAATGACTTGTGACTTCACTTGGACTTGAGCCTTTTGACTTGACAAGACTTGCTACTTTCCCCAAAACCCAAATATTAAGTTATTCAGGAGCGCTCCCTATATTTCATTTTGTACTTGTGTGTCTATCTATCAGCGCGTTGTTCCTGTCAGCTTGTGTGCTCTCAGTACAAAAGCTAATCACATTAGATCTACGTTGTTTTCATCCCAAAGCATTCATCCAATCAAATTGCAGGACAACCACCGAACAAGAGTTGTCAAACAACGCACCAGTGAGAAAAAATGATGCCTAAGTTGGTTTCGTTCGGGTATAAAAACGATGACTTGGTCAACAAATAACGAATTGCAGTATGCTTAACATGCAGTTCGAATATTACAGACGGAGACGCAACAACTTCTAACTTCGTTCGACTTTTGAAGATGCTCAAAGAGGGTAAGTTTTCAATGTAAGCTAACGTTTATTGGCTAAGTAACGTGACTTTTATTTGCTGTGTAGTTAAATCAGTGAGGCTGTAAAATTGCAAATGCACTTGTTTTAATAAATAAATACAGCATTTTAAAAGCATACCCAATCTGTGTAAATATATTAGTCTGTGGTTAAAAGGACTTGAAAGAACTCAAAATGCAGGACTTGGGACTTTACTTGAGACTTTCCAGTCTTGACTTTGGACTTGACTCGGGACTTGCCTGTCTTGA
The DNA here is from genome assembly GCF_033978685.3 of Nerophis lumbriciformis. NCBI lineage: Eukaryota > Metazoa > Chordata > Actinopteri > Syngnathiformes > Syngnathidae > Nerophis > Nerophis lumbriciformis. Next base: position 41,126,478 of record NC_084557.2, read on the forward strand.
CTCGGGACTTGACTCGAGACTTGAGGGCAAAGACTTGAGACTTACTTGTGACTTGCAAAACATTGACTTGGTCCCACCTCTGTTAGGAACCACTGGCCTATGCCATATATATTATATATCCATCCATCCATCCATCTTCTTTCGCTTATCCGAGGTCGGGTCGCGGGGGCAGCAGCCTAAGCAGGGAAGCCCAGACTTCCCTCTCCTCAGCCACTTCGTCCAGCTCCTCCCGGGGGATCCCGAGGCGTTCCCAGGCCAGCCGGGAGACATAGTCTTCCCAACGTGTCCTGGGTCTTCCCCGTGGCCTCCTACCGGTCGGACGTGCCCTAAACACCTCCCGAGGGAGACGATCGGGTGGCATCCTGACCAGATGCCCGAACCACCTCATCTGGCTCCTCTCGATGTGGAGGAGCAGCGGCTTTACTTTGAGCTCCCCCCAGATGACAGAGCTTCTCACCCTATCTCTAAGGGAGAGCCCTGCCACCCGGCGGAGGAAACTCATTTTGGCCGCTTGTACCCGTGATCTTGTCCTTTCGGTCATAACCCAAAGCTCATAATCATAGGTGAGGATGGGAACGTAGATCGACCGGTAAATTGAGAGCTTTGCCTTCCGGCTCAGCTCCTTCTTCACCACAACGGATCGATACAGCGTCCGCATTACTGAAGATGCTGCACTGATCCGCCTGTCGATCTCACGGTCCACTCTTCCCTCACTCGTGAACAAGACACCGAGGTACTTGAACTCCTCCACTTGGGGCAGGGTCTCCTCCCCAACCCGAAGATGGCATTCCACCCTTTTCCGGGCGAGAACCATGGACTCAGACTTGGAGGTGCTGATTCCCATCCCAGTCGCTTCACACTCGGCTGCGAACCGATCCAGCGAGAGCTGAAGATCCTGGCCAGATGAAGCCATCAGGACCACATCATCTGCAAAAAGCAGAGACCTAATCCTGCAGCCACCAAACCGGATCCCCTCAACGCCTTGACTGCACCTAGAAATTCTGTCCATAAAAGTTATGAACAGAATCGGTGACAAAGGGCAGCCTTGGCGTAGTCCAAACCTCACTGGAAACGTGTCCGACTTACTGCCGGCAATGCAGACCAAGCTCTGACACTGATCATACAGGGAGCGGACCGCCAAAATCAGACAGTCCGATACCCCATACTCTCTGAGCACTCCCCACAGGACTTCCCGAGGGACACAGTCGAATGCCTTCTCCAAGTCCACAAAGCACATGTAGACTGGTTGGGCAAACTCCCATGCACCCTCAAGGACCCTATATGCCATGTATATTACATATTATTATATCTAATTATTTCAATGGGCGGGATATACATTGGAAAGTTAGCACCCTCCAGGCATCTGTGTAAATGTTCAAAACAGCTGCAAAGTAAAGCTCTTAGCCAGAGGGGGAGGATCTATGAGAAAACACAAAAAACCTGGCATAAATTATTATTTTCCTCTAATACACATAAAAAACGCTGCTAAAAGGAGCTGTTTTTATGCAGAGTCCAAATTGATGTTGTGACCGGGTGAATCTTATGTTCATGAGGTTTTTTGGTCCGACCGTGTCTGGGGAAAAAAAAATAGCGGTGACCACTTCAAGATGCATATTTAAGCAGTGTATGCTTTCAAAATATAAATCATGATACTTTTGGAGGGGGCGAGGTTTCATTTGCAATCTCGGACCGCCTCCACAATTACAGACAGACTCAAATAACGGGTTGTAAAAGTGGCTCGGGAGCAAAATTGACCCCAAAGCAAATCTAATGTAGTAGTATATGAAAATACTGGGTATCTTCACCACATGTGTTGATATTTCCAATACTTACATACAGTCTGCTTAGAATTCATCATTCCTTTTCAGCCTCTCATGCACCCCCATCTTTGTGCATATTTACCGCACCCGCCATTAAAAAGTCATGAGTGTCATCTGCAGTGCTGTTTTTTTTCAAGGCATTATGTCGTAAACATCACATCACGGCAAAGGCTCGCTTTTCCTGATTAATGAGAAAACACTGCATCAAAGTCGCCTTGTCTCCTCGCACGCACGACCTGAGCGGCTGCCTCGTCTTGATATTCCTTTCTTCATTGTGCGCATGGACATGTTGAAGAATACGGCATATAATTGTGGAAATAATGTGGGAGTTCTGTGGAAATATCCATAATTGAATGAATGATCTGCTTTAAAATGAAGGAGGATGGATGTGGCGGGTTGAAGGTTGTCAGTGACTAAATAGCAAACAGTGGCCTTGTTTACTCTTGCATAATAGATGAATCTGCAGCTTATTATCTCAAGAAGGCATTTGTAGAGATTACATTTAATAATATCATTATGCTATTTAAACAATTCGTTCCGTTTCCTACACAGTATATGAAAGGTCATGATGAAAAAAAAAAAAGCCACAACTTCCCACTGAAACTTTTTTTTTTCTCACAGTACTTTTCTTGATCCTGGGAAAGCATCAAAGCTTTTTATATGTGATGCAACGCTGTCAAAGTATTTTATGTCGATTTCAGCGCGAGTGTGCCGGCTCAATTGATGTATGAAAGAGCGCCGGTCATTTTGAAGACAGTTTTTGAAGTTGTCCACTGGCTTATTGTTATTCTGACTGGCTGTGGCAGCGATTATTAAGGCCATCTTGTTTTCTAATAATATAATAATATGGAACCTCTGCAGTACGTCTAAGTCCTGTAATCACGGTGTGATAGGGAGCTGAATGGGTTCAGTCAAAGAAGGGAAGGTTATAAAGGAAACTACCATCCATCCATCCATCTTCTTCCGCTTATCCGAGGTCGGGTCGTGGGGGCAGCAGCTTAAGCAGGGAAGCCCAGACTTCCCTCTCCCCAGCCACTTCGTCCAGCTCCTCCCGGGGGATCCCGAGGCGTTCCCAGGCCAGCCGGGAAAGATAGTCTTCCCAGCGTGTCCTGGGTCTTCCCCGTGGCCTCCTACCGGTCGGACGTGCCCGAAACACCTTCCTAGGGAGGCGTTCGGGTGGCATCCTGACCAGATGCCCGAACCACCTCATCTGGCTCCTCTCGATGTGGAGGAGCAGCGGCTTTACTTTGAGCTCCCCCCGAATGACAGAGCTTCTCACCCTATCTCTAAGGGAGAGCCCTGCCACCCGGCGGAGGAAACTCATTTCGGCCGCTTGTACCCGTGATCTTGTCCTTTCGGTCATGACCCAAAGCTCATGACCATAGGTGAGGATGGGAACGTAGATCGACCGGTAAATCGAGAGCTTTGCCTTCCGGCTCAGCTCCTTCTTCACCACAACGGATCGATACAGCATCCGCATTACTGAAGACGCCGCACCGATCCGCCTGTCGATCTCACGATCCACTCTTCCCCCACTCGTGAACAAGACTCCGAGGTACTTGAACTCCTCCACTTGGGGCAAGATCTCCTCCCCAACCCGGAGATGGCACTCCACCCTTTTTCGGGAGAGAACCATGGACTCGGACTTGGAGGTGCTGATTCCCATCCCAGTCGCTTCACACTCTGCTGCGAACCGATCCAGTGAGAGCTGAAGATTTTGGCCGGAGGAAGCCATCAGGACCACATCATCTGCAAATAGCAGAGACCTAATCCTGCAGCCACCAAACCAGATACCCTCAACGCCCTGACTGCGCCTAGAAATTCTGTCCATAAAGGTTATGAACAGAATCGGTGACAAAGGGCAGCTTTGGCGGAGTCCAACCCTCACTGGAAACGTGTCCGACTTACTGCCGGCAATGCGGACCAAGCTCTGACACTGATTATACAGGGAGCGAACTGCCACAATAAGACAGTCCGTTACCCCATACTCTCTGAGCACTCCCCACAGGACTTCCCGGGGTACACGGTCGAATGCCTTCTCCAAGTCCACAAAGCACATGTAGACTGGTTGGGCAAACTCCCATGCACCCTCAAGGACCCTGCCGAGAGTATAGAGCTGGTCCACAGTTCCACGACCAGGACGAAAACCACACTGTTCCTCCTGAATCCGAGGTTCGACTATCCGGCGTAGCCTCCTCTCCAGTACACCTGAATAGACCTTACCGGGAAGGCTGAGGAGTGTGATCCCACGATAGTGGGAACACACCCTCCGGTTCCCCTTCTTAAAGAGAGGAACCACCACCCCGGTCTGCCAATCCAGAGGTACCGCCCCCGATGTCCACGCGATGTTGCAGAGTCTTGTCAACCAAGACAGCCCCACAACATCCAGAGCCTTAAGGAACTCCGGGCGGATTTCATCCACCCCCGGGGCCTTGCCACCGAGGAGCTTTTTAACTACCTCGGCAACCTCAGTCCCAGAAATAGGAGAGCCCACCACAGATTCCCCAGGCCCTGCTTCCTCATAGGAAGACGTGCTGGTAGGATTGAGGAGGTCTTCGAAGTATTCTCTCCACCGATCCACAACATCCGCAGTCGAGGTCAGCAGAGCACCATCCCCACCATACACGGTGTTGACACTGTACTGCTTCCCCTTCCTGAGGCGGCGGATGGTGGTCCAGTCTTTTTCCATGGCCTCCCCGAACTCCTCCCATGTCCGAGTTTTTGCCTCCTCGACCGCTGAAGTCGCACACCGCTTGGCCTGTCGGTACCTGTCTGCTGCTTCAGGAGTCCCATGAGCCAAAAGAACCCGATAGGACTCCTTCTTCAGCCTGACGGCATCCCTCACCGCCGGCGTCCACCAACGGGTTCTAGGATTACCGCCACGACAGGCACCAACCACCTTGCGGCCACAGCTCCAATCGGCCGCCTCGACAACAGAGTCACGGAACATCGTCCACTCGGACTCAATGTCCAGCGCCTCCCTCGTGACATTTTCAAAGTTCTTCCGGAGGTGGGAATTGAAACTCTCTCTGACAGGAGACTCTGCCAGGCGTTCCCAGCAAACCCTCACAATGCGTTTGGGCCTGCCAGGTCTGTCCGGCATCCTCCCCCGCCATCGCAGCCAACTCACCACCAGGTGGTGATCGGTAGAAAGCTCCGCCCCTCTCTTCACCCGAGTGTCCAAAACATGAGACCGCAAATCCGATGACACAACTACAAAGTCGATCATGGAACTGTGGCCTAGGGTGTCCTGGTGCCAAGTGCACATATGAACACCCTTATGTTTGAACATGGTGTTTGTTATCGACAATCTGTGACGAGCACAAAAGTCCAATAACAGAACACCACTCGGGTTCAGATCCGGGCGGCCATTCTTCCCAATCACACCTCTCCAGGTTTCACTGTCGCTGCCAACATGAGCGTTGAAGTCCCCCAGTAGAACGAGGGAGTCACCCGGGGGAGCACTCTCCAGTACTCCCTCGAGTGAATCCAAAAAGGGTGGGTACTCTGAGCTGCCGTTTGGCGTGTAAACGCAAACAACAGTCAGGACCCGTACCCCCACCCGAAGGCGGAGGGAAGCTACCCTCTCGTCCACCGGGTTGAACTCCAACGTGCAGGCTTTGAGCCGAGGGGCAACAAGAATTGCCACCCCAGCCCGTCGCCTCTCACTGCCGGCAACGCCAGAGTGGAAGAGAGTCCAGCCCCTCTCAAGAGAAGTGGTTCCAGAGCCCTTGCTGTGCGTCGAAGTGAGTCCGACTATATCTAGTCGGAACTTCTCCACCTCACGCACTAGCTCAGGCTCCTTCCCCCCTAGCGAGGTGACGTTCCACGTCCCAAGAGCCAGCTTATGTAGCCGAGGATCGGACCGCCAAGTGCCCTGCCCTCGGCTTCCGCCCAGCTCACACTGCACCCGACCTCTATGGCCCCTGCTATGGGTGGTGAGCCCATTGGAGGGGTGACCCACGTTGCCTCTTCGGGCTGTGCCCGGCCGGGCCCCATGGGGACAGGCCCGGCCACCAGGCGCTCGCCATCGTGCCCCACCTCTGGGCCTGGCTCCAGAGGGGGGCCCCGGTGACCCGCGTCCGGGCGAGGGAAATATGGGTCCTTTGTTAGTGTTCTTCATAGAGGTCTTCGAGCTGCTCTTTGTCTGATCCCTCACCTAGGACCAGTTTGCCTTGGGAGACCCTACCAGGGGGCATAGAAACCCCCGGACAACATAGCTCCTAGGATCATTTTTCGGACTATAAGTCGCAGTTTTTTTCATTTTTTGGCCGGGGGTGCGACTTATACTCAGGAGCGACTTATGTGTGAAATTAACACATTACCGTAAAATATCAAATAATATTATTTAGCTCATTCACGTAAGAGACTAGACGTATAAGATTTCATGGGATTTAGTGATTAGGAGTGACAGATTGTTTGGTAAACGTATAGCATGTTCTATATGTTATAGTTATTTGAATGACTCTTACCATAATGTTACGTTAACATACCAGGCACGTTCTCAGTTGGTTATTTATGCCTCATATAACGTACACTTATTCAGCCTGTTCACTATTCTTTATTTATTTTAAATTGCCTTTCAAATGTCTATTCTTGGTGTTGGGTTTTAGCAAATAAATTTCCCCAAAAAATGCGACTTATACTCCAGTGCGACTTATATGTGTTTTTTCCCTTCTTTATTATGCATTTTTGGCCGGTGCAACCTATACTCCGGAGCGACTTATAGTCCGAAAAATGCGGTATATTCGATCTATCGCCCAGCCTTAGTAGCCGTGGTGTTTATTTACACAACCGCAAAAAAAGGACGAGGCGTAATTAAAGGAGGCAACGAGGCTATTATTCTCGAAACGGGAAAACTCACTTATATCACGACATAAAGGGGAACTGCACTTTTTGGGGGAATTTTGCCGATCGTTCACAATCATTATGGGAGACAAAAAGACAAAATTTTTTTCTTTCTTTCGTTTTCTAACATAAACAAATCGTCTCGGCCTTGGTGGCTAGCAATGCAGCTAATGAGAGCCATCAATTCTACCTCTAAATCACTTTAAAAACCGTCAATACTTCATTTATGTTCTGTAACCTGAATAATAACCAAACTGTAGCAACATTGTTATTGTAAGAGTGAACACCGAGCAACTCTTTTTCTAGTGTACTAACACATTGCCGTGCTACAGTATTAGCCGTGGAAGCTAACTACGGCAGGAAATAAGCTAGCTTCTATGTGAGCACGGAACACGTTTGAGTTAGTAATACACAACACTGTGATAGAACACCAATCTGTACTGACTGAAAAACATGAACAATCATATTACAGGATCTGTAAAGTATTTTTTCATGTTTTGTTTGTACACAGCTTGTACACAGACAGTATATGTACTGTAGTTGTAATAACACGCATGACGTACTGCATGTATCATGGTCGATATTAAAGTGACTCACTCGATGGACAGTTGTTCGTCTGGTCCAGCTGACCGGGGACGTTTCCTGTTGATTTGTGTAAGCAATCCATTTATGTCAAAATAGCTTGTCTCCAAGTTGCTCACTCTCTCGGCTTCCGTATGCTCCAACATTTCAGCCACTCCTTTGTGCTCGCTTTTATAAGCAGCAGTATATTTAGCTTAAAAAGTATAAGGTTGTGAATCCTCAATTGTTCAAAAATAGTCGTCTTTGTTGTTTTTACCATGATTAGAAAACATTCTGGAAGTCAGAGGTGCGCTGCTATGGAAACTAAAATAAATGTGCCGAAGATCTAGTTCTGGCAATGATTAAAATTACCAAAATACAGTAAATATTGTACATATTACATATTGTTTGAAGGTGTCTGTTACTACATTATATATATATACTTGCAGTGTGTATATTGTACATATTACATATTGTTATGAAGGTGTCTGAGCAGCACGGTGGAACAGGGGTTAGTGCATGTGCCTCACAATACAAAGGTCCTGAGTAGTCCTTAGTTCAATCCCGGATTCGAGATCTTTCTGTGTGGAGTTTGCATGTTCTCCCTGTGACTGCGTGGGTTCCCTCCGGGTACTCCGGCTTCCTCCCACCTCCAAAGACATGCACCTGGGGATAGTTTGATTGGCAACACTAAATTGGCCCTAGTGTGTGAATGTGAGTGTGAATGTTGTCCGTCTATCTGTGTTGGCCCTGCGATGAGGTGGCGACTTGTCCAGGGTGTACCCCGCCTTCCGCCTGAATGCAGCTGAGATAGACTCCAGCACCCTCCGCGACCCCAAAACGGACAAGCGGTAGAAAATGGATGGATGGATGGATGAAGGTGTCTGTTACTACATTATATATATACTTGCAGTGTGTATATTGTATATATTACATATTGTTACGAAGGTGTCTGTTACTATATTATATATATACTTGCAGTGTGTATATTGTATATATTACATATTGTTATGAAGTTGTTTGTTACTACATTATATATATATACTTACAGTGTGTATATTGTACATATTACATATTTTTACGAAGGTGTCTGTTACTACATTATATATATACCTGCAGTGTGTATATTGTATATATTACATATTGTTATGAAGTTGTCTGTTACTACATTATATATATATATATATATATATATATATATATATATATATATATATATATATATATATACTTACAGTGTGTATATTGTACATATTACCGGTACATATTGTTATGAAGGTGTCTGTTACTACATTATATATATACTTGCAGTGTGTATATAAAACATATTACATATTGTTATGAAGTTGTCTGTTATTACATTATATATATACAGTACTTGCAGTGTGTATATTGTACATATTACATATTGTTATGAAGGTGTCTGTTACTACATTATATATATACTTGCAGTGTGTATATTGTACATATTACATATTGTTATGAAGTTGTCTGTTATTACATTATATATATACTTGCAGTGTGTATATTGTACATATTACATATTGTTATGAAGGTGTCTGTTACTACACTATATATATACTTGCAGTGTGTATATTGTACATTTTACATATTTTTATGAAGTTGTCTGTTATTACATTATATATATACTTGCAGTGTGTATATAAAACATATTACATATTGTTATGAAGGTGTCTGTTACTACATTATATATATATATATATATATATATATATATATATATATATATATATATATATATATATATATATATACTTGCAGTGTGTATATAAAACATATTACATATTGTTATGAAGTTGTCTGTTACTACATTATATATATCAGTGACGTGCAGTCACTAGAGGCAGGTGAGGCAGGGCCTCACCTGCCATCATGGAAAGAAAGAAAATGTAAAAAGAAAACATTTTTATTAAATTGTTATATGTATCCAGTGATTATACTGTAAAGTTATTTTCCATTTAACTTCACCAGTTTTAGATTATTTGTATTCAAAATCGCTGAATTTTCACATTTGCCATTCAAATACTGAGAAGAGACGGTGCGGTGATCAGCAGCCAGTTGAGGCACGTCACTGCGTTGTGCCTCAACATGGATTGCGGACTCGGCTAACTGCTGGCCTGCTGTGCAGTGAGACCGTATTGCTATATGAACTATATTATACATTTCCATAGTTTAGTTAGCTGAGGTATATAATGTACAGTGTATTTTGTCAACAACTGTATGTGTGTAACGTATTTCTTGTGCTGAGCGATCATAAAACGGCTCCAAAAGACGCACTGGCTGAGGCTCCAGTAATCCCGCCTCCTGCACCCCCGCCGTGGATTGCAACCCCTGACGGGAGTGTTATATCAACTAAAGCCCACACTTAAACTTTCCACGTGCAAGATTGAATCTATTTAAAAAAGTTATTTCATAAGAAGCCAAAAAGTGCAAAAACAATAATGTTCGTGTTGGAGGAGTTGTGAATGACTGCAGGGCCACAACATTAGGTACACCTGCAGACTGCAGGTGTACCTAATTCACAACTCCTCCAACACGAACATTATTGTTTTTGCACTTTTTGGCTTCTTATTAAATAACTTTTGTAATCTATTTTTATGGGCTTTCCTATGTGTGATGTTAAGTTCCTGTTATGCGCTGTTATACAGTATATGCCTTGAGCTCTTATTTTGAAGGCGCTAAGAGCGGAAGTGATGACACGTTGGAGTGGAGCGGAAGTTTTTGAAAGAAGGTAACTAAAGTGGTCCTCGTGTAAACTGGAGCCTCCGTGTTTGTTATCTTGTAGTTTCATACAGTATAGGCGACATTTATAAACCCTCGGTTACACTTTTTTAAATAGATTCAATCTTGCACGTGGAAAGTTTAAGTGAGTGCTTTAGTTGATATAACACTCCTGTCAGGGGTTGCATTAATCCAGCACAACAGCAGCGAATGGACTTCATTTCTAAGTAAAGGTAAGACCATAATAACGTTTTTTTTTATTAAATGTGCTTTTTTGTGTGCTACAGTTTGTGTGTGTAAAGTTAAAGTTAAGTTAAAGTACCAATGATTGTCACACACACACTAGGTGTAATGAAATTTGTCCTCTGCATTTGACCCATCCCTTGATCACCCCCTGGGAGGTGAGGGGAGATTTAACCCCCAATTCCAACCCTTGATGCTGAGTGCCAAGCAGGGAAGAATGCTGGTATGAGCTTTTAAACATAACCCGTTAACTGCTGCCAATCAAATGGTGAATAAGATACTCTTTATGGTTCATATGTTTGTAAATCTGACTGTGATGAAGTCAGTGCCTCACCAGCCATGAACCTCACCGCACGTCACTGATATATATACTTACAGTGTGTATATTGTACATATTACATATTGTTATGAAGGTGTCTGTTACTTCATTATATATATACTTGCAGTGTGTATATAAAACGTTGATGGAGGGTTTTAAAGTTGTTTTAGAGGCTTTGAAGGCGACATCAGTGACTCTCATTAGCTGCATCTTCCGAGCGTTTATCATCTTTAAAATCGTTAAAAAAAATGACGTGTCTTCTTGTTTTTCATAATGATTGTGAACGATAGGCGAACTTCCCAAAACAAGTGCAGTTCCCCTTTAAAAGGTTAACTTTAATAATGGGGTGCATGTGAACGTGGGCAGGAGCTCTCTTTGACCCCATGCATATTTACAAATAAATATATTTTGCAGAACACCAGCAACAGAACCTATGTAGTAATAGTTAGTGCACTGCAAATTATTTGCCACTTGCCAAGATTTTGAATTTTATTTCTAGAAATGACCCTAGTTTTAAGAGTGACTTACTTATTTTTAAAGGGGAACATTATCACCAGACCTATGTAAGCGTCAATATATACCTTGATGTTGCAGAAAAAAGACCATGTATTTTTTTAACCGATTTCCGAACTCTAAATGGGTTAATTTTGGCGAATTAAACGCCTTTCTATTATTCGCTCTCGGAGCGACATCGGGAAGCAATCCGCCATTTTCTCACTTTCGTCGGTGTGTTGTCGGAGGGTGTAACAACACGAACAGGGGACGGATTCAAGTTGCACCAGTGGCCCAAAGATGCGAAAGTGGCAAGAATTGGATGAAATTTGTTCAAAATACGAGGCTGTGGGGAAAGCCGACGAAATGGTCAGTCGTTTGTTCTGCACACTTTACCGACGAAAGCTATGCTACGACAGAGATGGCAAGAATGTATGGATATCCTGCGACACTCAAAGCAGATGCTGACATCAACTCCAAAACTGGACAGATCAGCTTTCAGGAAAAGAGAGTGGATGAGGGTATGTCTACAGAATATATTAATTGATGAAAACTTTATTCATTACTCGCGGTTTTACGTAAATTATTATACATAAACTGTGTTTACCAATAATTTAGCTTAAAAACATTTATTTTTTTCAATAATTCGAGTACATTCGGGTAGTCTTATGTAATGCAGTATTTTGTGTCTATTTAGTTATGGTTAACCTGAGTGCTGAAATCGTGGAAAAATATATGTTCTTAGCGCGCCTGAAATGGGCTGTCTGCACTCTCAAAGTGCATGTTGTTGCCAAATGTATTTCATATGCTGTAAACCTAGTTCATAGTTGTTAGTTTCCTTTAATGCCAAACAAACACATACCAATCGTTGGTTAGAAGGCGATCGCCGAATTCGTCCTCGCTTTCTCCCGTGTCGCTGGCTGTCGTGTCGTTTTCGTCGTTTTCGCTTGCATATGGTTCAAACCGATTTGGCTCAATAGCTTCAGTTTCTTCTTCAATTTCGTTTTCGCTACCTGCCTCCACACTACAACCATCCGTTTCAATACATGCGTAATCTGTTGAATCGCTTAAGCCGCTGAAATCCGAGTCTGAATCCGAGCTAATGTCGCTATAGCTTGCTGTTCTTTCCGCCATGTTTGTTTGTGTTGGCTTCACTATGTGACGTCACAGGAAAATGGACGGGTGTTTATAACGATGGTTAAAATCAGGCACTTTAAAGCTTTTTTAGGGATATTGCGTGATGGGTAAAATTTTGAAAAAAACTTCGAAAAATATAATAAGCCACTGGGAACTGATTTTTAAGGGTTTTAACCATTCTGAAATTGTGATAATGTTCCCCTTTAAAATTCATCTGGAGGAAATTTGAGGACGACCAGTTTTTGATACAGGATGCACATTCCAAGAACTCAGATAAAAAGTGAAACTCTAAATCATTGAAGGAGCATAACAGTTCTGCATCTGCATAGAAATGATAAGAAACATTTTTAAAACTACTGATCAACCTCCCAAGCAGCATCAGATACAACAAGAATAAAACCGGCCCCAGAACAGAACCCTGGGCCACACCACATGACAGATTGGACACATTGGACATGCCATTGTTAAAAGTTCTTCCATTTATATACAAAGTAAACTACTGGAGAACAGCACTAGAAAACCCCATCCCAGATTTGAGTCGATTAATCAGTATACTGTGATCCACAGTATCAAAGGCAGATGTCAAATCGAATAAAGCCAAAACTGTGTAGCGACCAGAGTCAGCGGCCATCATCACGTCACTGGAAACGTTCAAAAGAGCAGTTTCGGTGGATTGAAATGACCTAAAGCTAGATTGGTATTTATCATAAAAATCATCCTGTTCCAAAAATGAGGTTAGCTGCTTATAATACGCTTGGGCCACATCTCTATGCGCTGGTCGTTTTCCCAAGATGCAGACGGACCTCCGGAAGCAGCGTGCACATAGAAAAAATAATATATTTTCATAAATCAGTCAAGAAAACAAACACAAGAAAAGTGTGCCGATTGCACGGGAAGCTAAGGCAAAAAACTAGCACTGGAACACGGAGCAAGAATCACCAATCGTAACTTGTTGCAAGAAGAAAACAAAACAGCCAGACCGAGTGTGGCCAAAGGCAGGAATAAATAGCTCTCTGATTAGTGCCCGGGAGCTGGTGAGCGTCCTGAACACTAATCAGAGGCAGGTGAAAATAATCAGCACCCATGGCAGCCAATAAACACAAACCCAGGGGTGCTGAAACAGAATGAAGGTAGTCTTAAACTAAAACAAAACATGATCTGGGCAACGGATCATCGCAGCTTTTTTCAGAATAAAAGCAGCCTGTAATATGAAATGACATCTAAATAAAATGGTAAAGTAAAATCACAGTTAAATCGTGTCTCAGAATGTCCTTTTTTTAACTCCTGTAAATGCCCAGCTATCCCAATATTTGAGTGCAGAGAACTGGGCCTTTAATTGGCTCGTTGTCCCGCTGACAGGCTGGATAACAAGGGCTGGTGGCTTTCTTTTTGTTTTATCCACTCTTAAAACCTGCAACATTCAGGCATTTTTCCAGCAGCACTTTGTTGTTCAGATCCGGCAGTTCCAACCCATCCCATTACCAGTGTGAGACTTGCGCCTCCGACATCAACACTTCAGACCCGCACCATTCATCTGGAGAGGCGGCTGAGTCTTGCTCTGAAATAGGCTGCCAGGGCTCGTCGTGATTGTTTGTATCAAACACAGGAGAATGACTCCATTTGCTACTGGACTTTCTTGCAGAAACAATTTATTTCCCAGCAACTCATTCACTTTGTGATTGCTGTCCTGTATAAAAGATAAAATAACATGAGACGGCCTCCCATGTGTTCTCTGATTGAAATCCCTTGCTTACATTTTTTCCAAATGTGTTTTAAAATGCTGCGGAGATGAGCTGCGGAATACGACTTGAGAGCGGTTTTATTTCCTTAATTCAGCGGTAAAATGAAGAACATACAGCATCACGGGAAGGTAAGGCAGACGTGCGAGCGCTTTGAAACATTCCGAGGTCAGAGATGGGCTCGAAATAGCCGATGAGATCACTTTTGTGTAAATTTTTCATACCGGCAGCAGTAGGGGAAACTCAAGGGAATACAAGCAGAGCCAGCCTCGGTGTTCCAGTGCGAGTGTGCGCACTTTCAACATAAACCACCTCGGCCTCGCTATGCAGTCTGGCTCGGTGCCTGCTTTTACTTCGTGCATGAGTTCAGCATAGAATTAGACGAAGGGCCATTAAGAGGAGAAGTGACAGCCTGTGTGATTGTGTCTTAATGGAACAATCAGTATAGTTCACCGTGTTGAGGTAATGCCATTAGTCATCCTGGCCCCGGCCTCCTTTGTTGAGTACCAGTGCACCACATGATATGTTTGTCTCTTCTTTTCTATTGTTGGGAGCAGCTTCATTTTAATTTTCCTGAGGGAACTCTCCTGAAGGAATCAATAAAGTACTATCTATATGTCTATCCATCTATCTATCTATTTTCTACGTCACAATGAGTAAAATCACACAGGCTTGCAGAAATCAATTGTTAGGCTTCCTGGCTCCCCCTACAGTTACAAACCCCGTTTCCATATGAGTTGGGAAATTGTGTTAGATGTAAATATAAACGGAATACAATGATTTGCAAATCATTTTCAACATATATTCAGTTGAATATGCTACAAAGACAACTTTTTTTTTTTTTTTTGCAAATAATCATTAACTTTAGAATTTGATGCCAGCAACACGTGACAAAGAAGTTGGGAAAGGTGGCAATAAATACTGATAAAGTTGAGGAATGCTCATCAAAGACTTATTGGGAACATCCCACAGGTGAACAGGCAAATTGGGAACAGGTGGGTGCCATGATTGGGTATAAAAGTAGATTCCATGAAATGCTCAGTCATTCACAAACAAGGATGGGGCGAGGGTCACCACTTTGTCAGCAAATGCGTGAGCAAATTGTTGAACAGTTTAAGAAAAACCTTTCTCAACCAGCTATTGCAAGGAATTTAGGGATTTCACCATCTACGGTCCGTAATATCATCAAAGGGTTCAGAGAATCTGGAGAAATCCCTGCACGTAATCAGTTAAGCCCGTGACCTTCGATCCCTCAGGCTGTACTGCATCAACAAGCGACATCAGTGTGTAAAGGATATCACCACATGGGCTCAGGAACACTTCAGAAACCCACTGTCAGTAACTACAGTTGATCGCTCCATCTGTAAATGCAAGTTAAAACTCTCCTATGCAAGGCGAATACCGTTTATCAACAACACCCAGAAACGCCGTCGGCTTCGCTGGGCCTGAGCTCATCTAAGATGGACTGATACAAAGTGGAAAAGTTTTCTGTGGTCTGACGAGTCCACATTTCAAATTGTTTTTGGAAACTGTGGACGTTGTGTCCTCTGGACCAAAGAGGAAAAGAACCATCCGGATTGTTATAGGCGCAAAGTTGAAAAGCCCGCATCTGTGATGGTATGTGGGGGGGATTAGTGCCCAAGACATGGGTAACTTACACATCTGTGAAGGCGTCATTAATGCTGAAAGGTACATACAGGTTTTGGAGCAACATATGTTGCCATCCAAGCAACGTTACCATGGACGCCCCTGCTTATTTCAGCAAGACAATGCCAAGCCACGTGTTACATCAACGTGGCTTCATAGTAAAAGAGTGCGGGCATTATGAAGCCTAAAATACCACAACGGAGACCCCCGGACTGTTGAACAACTTAAGCTGTACATCAAGCAAGAATGGGAAAGAATTCCACTTGAGAAGCTTAAAAAATGTGTCTCCTCAGTTCCCAAACGTTTACTGAGTGTTGTTAAAAGGAAAGGCCATGTAACACAGTGGTGAACATGCCCTTTCCCAACTACTTTGTCACGTGTTGCTGGCATCAAATTCTAAAGTTAATGATTATTTGCAAAAAAAAAAAAAAGTATCAGTTTGAACATCAAATATGTTGTCTTTGTAGCGTATTCAATTGAATATAGGTTGAAAATGATTTGCAAATCATTGTATTCCGTTTATATTTACATCTAACACAATTTCCCAACTCATATGGAAACGGGGTTTGTACAAAGTGTAATCAGCATGCCTGGTCCATCCAAAAGTATTGTCTTTGTTTCGGTGTGTCTGTGTGTGTTAGTTGGTTGGTTAGCCACACGTTTGCACTCAAAGATCTGAAACTTTTGCTATATACACAAAATGTATTCCTCTCAAATATTGTTCATGAAGCTGTGTTAGTGAGCATTTCTTCTTTGCCAAGATAATCCATCCCACCTCACGGGTGTGGTACATCAAGATGCTGATTAAAACAGCATGATTATTGCACAGGTGTGCCTTAGGCTGCCCACAATAAAAAGCCACTCTGAAATGTGCAGTTTTGTTTTATTGGGGGTCAGAAAAGCAGTGTGACCACCATTTGCCTCACGCAGTGCAGCACATCTCCTTGGCATATATTTGATCAGGTTGTTGACTGTGGCCTGTGGAATGTTGGTCCACTCCTCTTCAATAGCTGTGTCAAGTTGCTGGATATTGGCAGGGGGTGTCAATAGTGTCCGCCCTGAGATCGGTAGGTTGTGAGTTCAAACCCCGGCCGAGTCATACCAAAGACTATAACAATGGGACCCATTACCTCCCTACTTGGCACTCAGCATTAAGGGTTGGAATTGGGGGTTAAATCACCAAAAATGATTCCCGGGCGCGGCACCGCAGCTGCCCACTGCTCCCCTCACCTTCCAGGGGGTGAACAAGGGGATGGGTCAAATGCAGAGGACAAATTTCACCACACCTAGTGTGTGTGTAACAATCATTGGTACTTTAACACACAGTCGTATACGCTGATTCACAGCATCCCAAACATGCTCAATGGCTGACATGTCCTCTGAGTATGCTGGCCATACAAGAACTGGGATGTTTTTAGCTTCCAGGAATTGTGTAGAGATCCTTGCAACGTGGGGCCGTGCATGAGGTGATGGTATAGGGGAAATGGCACAACAATGGGCTTCAAGATCTCGTCACGGTATATCAATAAAAATGCACTTGCATTTGTTGTCCACAACATACGTCTGCCCATACCATAACCCCAACCCCACCATGGGCCACTCGATTTACAACATTGACATCAGCAAACCGCTTTCCCACACGATGCCACACACGCTGTCTGCCATCTGCCCTGAACAGTGAAAACCGTGGTTCATTTGTGAAGAGAACACCTCTCAAACAAGCCAGACCTCTTCAAATGTGAGCATTTGCCCACTTTAGTCGGTTACGACGACAAACTGCAGTCAGGTTGAGACCCCAATTAAAACAACAACCATGCATACGTCCATGAGACGGTTTCTCACAGTTTGTGCAGAAATTCTTTGGTTATGCAAACCAATTGTTGCAGCAGCTGTCTGGGTGGCTGTTCTCAGACAATCACGGAGGTGCACCTGCTGGATGTGGAGGTCCTAGTCTGCTGTTGTGAGGCCGGTTGGATGTACTGCCAAATTTTTTTGAGAACGGAACATTCAATTTACGAGCAACAGCTTTGTTGGACATTCCTGCAGTCAGCATGCCAACTGCATGCTCCCCTAAAATTTGCGACATCTGTGACATTCTGCTGTGTGATAAAACTGCACATTTCAGAGTGGCCTTTTATCGTGGGCAGCCTAAGGCACACCTGTGCAATAATCATGCTGTTTAATCAGCATCTTGATATGCCACACCTGTGAGGTGGAATGGATTATCTTGGCAAAGAAGACATACTCACTAACACTAGTGCAGGTGAGCCAGTTTAGGTAAATATATATAGGTAAATATGTATATAGGTATATAAAGGTATATACAGTATAGGCATAATATGATCAAACTTTCCTGTTCTTGTCAAAAGTCTAGTAGCCGCATTTTGTACCAACTGTAATCTTTTAATGCTAGACATAGGGAGACCCGAAAATAATAGGTTACAGTAATCGAGACAAGACGTAACAAACGCATGAATAATGATCTCCGCGTCGCTAGTGGACAAAATAGAACAAATTTTAGCGATATTACGGAGATGAAAGAAGGCCGTTTTAGCAACACTCTTAATGTGTGACTCAAACGAGAGAGTTGGATCGAAGATAATACCCAGATTCTTTACCGAGTTGCCTTGTGTAATTGTTTGGTTGTCAAATGTTAAGGTGGTATTATTAAATAAATGTCGGTGTCTAGCAGGACCGATAATCAGCATTTCCGTTTTCTTGGCGTTGAGTTGCAAAAAGTTAGCGGACATCCATTGTTTAATTTCATTAAGACACGCCTCCAGCTGACTACAATCCGGCGTGTTGGTCAGCTTTAGGGGCATGTAGAGTTGGGTGTCATCAGCATAACAGTGAAAGCTAACACCGTATTTGCGTATGATGTCGCTTAGCGGCAGCATGTAGTTACTACAGAGTGCAGGGCCAAGAACCGAACCCTGGGGAACTCAACATGTTACCTTAACATAGTCCGATGTCACATTGTTATGGGAGACGCACTGCATCCTGTCAGTAAGATAAGAGTTAAACCACGACGAGGCTAAGTCTGACATACCAATACGTGTTTTGATACGCTCTGATAAAATATTATGATTGACGGTATGGAAAGCATGGAAGATGGTCTGTAAAACTGAATCCATGCGAAATGTTCACCATCACTACATGTTATGTAGACCCTAAGGAAGTGTTTTACATGTCGAAAACAATCATAATATGACCTCTTTGAACGTAACTACAGCTGGAATTAATAAAAACTTACGTCAGGAGCTTGCCTACAGCTCCAGGCCACACACCCCGCTTAAAATCTAAAAGAACAGAACGTTCATGTTTTTGACAAGCCAAAGAGAAAGTGTGATGATAACCATAGACCTGACATCAACAGTAACAAGTAGTAGTACAAAATCACTTTTGTGCGACTTTATTCCCGTTGTGTATGAGCAACCAAATGTTGCAACAAAGTGGGGCTCCACAAGTCTCACAGAATGCATTATCTCTGATTGTTGAAAGGTTGGTCTTTATTATAAACCTCGATAATGACTGTTGCCGTGTCAACACAGATGCCATGCCTGTGTCCGGTTAACATGATGAAGCTGTTATTTTTGTCTAAAAGTAGTGTTGTTTCTTGGTAACCTAAACACACACCATACACAAGCTATACGTGTGTGTGTGTGTGTGTGTGTGTGTGTGTGTGTGTGTGTGTGTGTGTGTGTGTGTGTGTGTGTGTGTGTGTGTGTGTGTGTGTGTGTGTGTGTGTGTGTGTGTGTGTGTGTGTGTGTGTGTGTGTTCTTGTATTTCTACCCTTCTTGTGACATCAACAAGGAAAAGTTCCTTCCATATTAGGACCCAAATCATGGTCCCAATACGGAAAACCATTGCATCTAATAGAGAGCCAAATACTAGAGTCCGTGAACATTGCTCCAAATTCAGGATTTTTTTGTTGATTTAATGTGCATACAAAAGTAAACCGTGACAGGTGCGAAGGCAGCAATATATGATAAAACAAGACGGCAGCTAAACAAGGACTTCGCTATTCCCAAAAAAACGCCAGGTGAACAGCTGATTTTACTACTTCCGGTGCTGACGTAAGACAACCCGCGTCCCATATGTGACCATAGGATGAACAAATACACTATGGTACTAAGACTATAGTGGCCATTAACAGTTAGCTTCTACAGCATGGTTGCACAAAGTAATAATTGCATTTTATGTAAAATGATTACTTTTTAATCTAAAATGGTGACATTTGTCATATAAAATTCAGACTTTTATCACAATATTGCCACTTTTTTTATTGTTATTGTGAAATAGTGACATTTTTTGAGTAAAATTTTTACTTTTGTCATAATTTTGCCAAGTAAAATTCCGATTATTAAAATATTGCCAAAATGTTTAAGTTTTCTTATAAAATTGTGACTTTTGTCGAGTAAAATTACGACTCTTTTCATAAAATTGCCAAAATTGTAAGCTTTTCTTGTAAAATTGCGACTGTTATTGAGTAAAATTCCAACTTTTATCATGATATTGCACCCATTTTGACTCGCATTGAGTAAAATTACGACTTCTATTATAATACTGCCAAAAAGGTTTTTTTGTGAAATTCCAACAAATTTTTGGCAACAAGCTTTTTTATATTTGCATAGTATGTATATATTATTAATGTTGTAAATACAAATCTTTATATATCTAGAAAGGGTGGTTCTAAAGAGGTAGGCTTTCTTCCAGTGGTCTCAAGAAGGTAACAAATAGAAGAATCTGTGTGTGTGTGTGTGTGTGTGTGTGTGTGTGTGTGTGTGTGTGTGTGTGTGTGTGTGTGTGTGTGTGTGTGTGTGTGTATGTTCTTGTATTTCTATCCTTCTTGAGACATCAACAAGGAAAAGTTCCTTCCATATGAGGACCAGTGAACAAGTTAGGACCCAAATCATGGTCCCAATACGGAAAACCATTGCATCTAATAGTTAGCCAAATACTAGAGTCCGTGAACATTGCTCCAAAGTCAGGATTTTTTTGTTGATTTAATGTGCATACAAAAGTAAACAGTGACAGGTGCAAAGGCAGCAATATATGATAAAACAAGACGGCAGCTAAACAAGGACTTCCCTATTCCCAAAAAAACGCCAGGTGAACAGCTGATTTTACTACTTCCGGTGCTGACGTAAGACAACCCGCGTCCCATATGTGACCATAGGATGAACAAGTACACTATGTTACTAAGACTATAGTGGCCATTAACAGTTAGCTTCTACAGCATGGTTGCACAAAGTAATAATTGCATTTTATGTAAAATTATTACTTTTTAATGCAAAATGGTGACATTTGTCATATAAAATTCAGACTTTTATCACAATATTGCCACTTTTTTTATTGTTATTGTGAAATAGTGACATTTTTTGAGTACAATTCTTACTTTTGTCATCATTTTGCCAAGTAAAATTCCGATTATTATAGTCTTGCCAAAATGTTTAAGTTTTCTTATAAAATTGTGACTTTTGTCGAGGAAAATTACGACACTTTTCATAAAATTGCCCAAATGTTAAGCTTTCCTTGTAAAATTGCGACTGTTATTGAGTAAAATTCCAACTTTTATCATAATATTGCACACATTTTGACTCGCATTGAGTAAAATTACGACTTCTATTATAATACTGCCAAAAAAGTTTTTCTTGTGAAATTCCAACTAATTTTTGGCAACAAGCCTTTTTATATTCGCATAGTATGTATATATTAATGTTGTAAATACAAATCTTTATATATCTAGAAAGGGTGGTCCTGAAGAGGTAGACTTTTTCGGAGGTCTCAAGAAGGTAACAAATACAAGAATCTATGTGTGTGTTTGTGTTCTTGTACTTCTCCCTTCTTGAGACATCAAGGAAAAGTAGCTTCCATATGAGGACATAAATCATGGTCCCAATAACATTGCATCTATTAGAGAATGTCTCATTTGCACCCCTGCTGGTGACATCTATCAAAATGAGGGTGGTCCCAAAAAGGCGGGATTTTTCAAATTGACAGTGTCGCTTTTAAAAGTGCTCAAACATTTGAAGTGCTCCCCCTCTGGTCAACATATAAAATAACAAGTGTGTGTAAGAAATTGAAATGCGCCCCCTTTGGCCAAAATTAATTTAAAATAAATAACATAAATATGTATATAGAGACTACTGTAATAGTGTGAAGTAAATAATGAAGATTAAAAACCAATTACAAACAAAAAATTACAAAAATAAATAAATTAACCAAACACAGTCTTTTTCTCACAATGTCTTTTTTCTTATAAAATTGGGAACAATTTCTCATATTCTTTCTGTTTCTGTAATAATGCAATATTTTCTCGTAAAATTATTACTTTTTTTATGCAAAATTATTACTTTTTAATGCAAAATGGCAACATTTGTCATATAAAATTTTGACCTTTATCACAATATTGCCCTTTTTTTTTTTTTTTTGTAAAATAGTGACATTTTCTGAGTAAAATTATGACTTTTGTCTTATCCCCTCCAAGGTTTCTCATTATCATCCCATTGGGTTGAGTTTTTCCTTGCCCTGATGTGGGATCTTGTTGTGGCTTGTGCAGCCCTTTGAGACACTCGTGATTTAAGTAAACTTTGATTGATTGATTGATTGACTTTTGTCATAATTTTGCCAAGTAAAATTTCCGATTATTATTATAATATTGCCCAAATTTTTATGTTTTCTTACAAAATAGTGACTTTTGTCGAGTAAAATTACGACTCTTGTCATAAAATTGCCCAAATTTTAAGCTTTTCTTGTAAAGTTGCGACTGTTATTGAGTAAAATTCCAACTTTTATCATAATATTGCACAA
Source organism: Nerophis lumbriciformis (assembly GCF_033978685.3). Taxonomy (NCBI): domain Eukaryota; kingdom Metazoa; phylum Chordata; class Actinopteri; order Syngnathiformes; family Syngnathidae; genus Nerophis; species Nerophis lumbriciformis. Next base: position 41,148,839 of record NC_084557.2, read on the forward strand.
ATGTTCCGTTTTTCTTGTAAAATTTAGACTTGCGTCGAGCAAAATTTCAACTTTTATTATAATACTAGAGGTTGGCATTTTTCGGAGGTCTCAAGGAGATAAAAAATACAAGAAAGTGTGTGTGTGTGTGTGTGTGTGTGTGTGTGTGTGTGTGTGTGTGTGTGTGTGTGTGTGTGTGTGTGTGTGTGTGTAATAGCATTTTATATGTAAACATGCAGCCATGATGATTGCCTCTGTCGTCTTTTGAATGTCACGAGGTGGCGCTGGGCTAATTGGTGCAGACAGTAGAGCACGGTCTATTCCAAGAAAAAAATCCCTGCCTGACTCTGAGACTCACGCACACACACGCTGTAGCAAGTGTTGACATATGGCCAGTGTCTGGCTTGTGTTTGCCTGCACTTCACCTATGTGACCCTGCTGAAATGTCACCCAAAAGAGACAATCTCAGCCATTTATCAGACTGTCCCACCCCTGCCAAAAGTGTAAATAACAGTATCTCAAACAATATCCTGCAAATGCCACGTGGGACAAGCTGCTCTCTGCTGCTCCTTCCAGAAGCACAGCGACCTTAATACACCGACTGTGCTTCATTCTCAGCCGGACGTGCCCTCAAATACATTTCTGCAGCTTAACAGGAGGATATCTAGTGATAATTGGGTTAGAAAAATTAAATATGTACTAATTATTCTAATGTCATCCCGTGTATCATCAGGGCTATTCAAAAGATCTATTATTCTCTCTATGAAGGACTCGAGCAAGAAAATTCAAACGTGTACATTTGATGTATTTCACCTTGATAACAATAACTCCTGTCCTTTATTGTTCTGATTATTAACTATGTGTTATGATCTGCTGCCCGGATCATGTTCGGTTTGGTTTTTGGACTCCCTCAGTTCCTGTTTTTGTGCACCCTTGAGTTTATTTTTACAAACCCCGTTTCCATATGAGTTGGAAAATTGTGTTAGATGTAAATATAAACGGAATACAATGATTTGCAAATCCTTTTCAACCCATATTCAATTGAATACACTACAAAGACAAGATATTTGATGTTCAAACTCATAAACTTTTTTTGCAAATAATAATTAACTTAGAATTTCATGGCTGCAACACGTGCCAAAGTAGTTGGGAAAGGGCATGTTCACCACTGTGTTACATCACCTTTTCTTTTAACAACACTCAATAAACGATTGGGAACTGAGAAAACTAATTGTTGAAGCTTTGAAAGTGGAATTATTTCCCATTCTTGTTTTATGTAGAGCTTCAGTCGTTCAACAGTCCGGGGTCTCCACTGTCGTATTTTACCCTTCATAATGCGCCACACATTTTCGATGGGAGACAGGTCTGGACTGCAGGCGAGGCCAGGAAAGTACCCGCACTCTTTTTTTACGAAGCCATGCTGTTGTAACACGTGCTGAATGTGGCTTGGTATTGTCTTGCTGAAATAAGCAGGGGCGTCCATGAAAAAGATGGCGCTTAGATGGCAGCATATGTTGTTCCAAAACCTGTATGTACCTTTCAGCATTAATGGTACCTTCACAGATGTGTAAGTTACCCATGCCTTGGGCACTAATGCACCCCCATACCATCACAGATGCTGGCTTTTCAACTTTGCGTCTGGATGGTTCGCTTCCCCTTTGGTCCGGATGACACAATGTCGAATATTTCCAAAAACAATTTGAAATGTGGACTCGTCAGACCACAGAACACTTTTCCACTTTGCATGAGTCCATCTTAGATGATCTCGGGCCCAGAGAAGCCGGCGGCATTTCTGGATGTTGTTGATAAATGGCTTTCGCTTTGCATAGTAGAGCTTTAACTTGCACTTACAGATGTAGCGACAAACTGTATTTAGTGACAGTGGTTTTCTGAAGTGTTCCTGAGCCCATGTGGTGATATCCTTAAGAGATTGATGTCGGTTTTTGATACAGTGCCGTCTCAGGGATCGAAGGTCACAGTCATTCAATGTTGGTTTCCGGCCATGCCGCTTACGTGGAGTGATTTCTCCAGATTCTCTGAACCTTTTGATGATATTATGGACCGTAGATGTTGAAATCCCTAAATTTCTCGTAATTGCACTTTGAGAAACGTTGTTCTTAAACTGTTTGACTATTTGCTCACGCAGTTGTGGACAAAGGGGTGTACCTCGCCCCATCCTTTCTTGTGAAAGACTGAGCATTTTTTGAGAAGCTGTTTTTATACCCAATCATGGCACCCACCTGTTCCCAATTAAAGTTAAAGTTAAAGTTAAAGTACCAATGATTGTCACACACACACTAGGTGTGGCGAGATTATTCTCTGCATTTGACCCATCACCCTTGATCACCCCCTGGGAGGTGAGGGGAGCAGTGGGCAGCAGCGGTGGCCGCGCCCGGGAATCATTTTGGTGATTTAACCCCCAATTCCAACCCTTGATGCTGAGTGCCAAGCAGGGAGGTAATGGGTCCCATTTTTATAGTCTTTGGTATGACTCGGCCGGGGTTTGAACTCACAACCTACCGATCTCAGGGCGGACACTCTAACCACTAGGCCACTGAGTAGGTGTTAGCCTGCACACCTGTGGGATGTTCCAAATAAGTGTTTGATGAGCATTCCTCAACTTTATCAGTATTTATTGCCACCTTTCCCAACTTCTTTGTCACGTGTTGCTGGCATCAAATTCTAAAGTTAATGATTATTTGCCAAAAAAAAAAAAATGTTTATCAGTTTGAACATCAAATATGTTGTCTTTGTAGCATATTCAACTGAATATGGGTTGAAAATGATTTGCAAATCATTGTATTTCGTTTATATTTACATCTAACTCGATTTCCCAACTCATATGGAAACGGGGTTTGTAGTTACCATGGGTGCTTATTGTTTCCACCTGTCTCTGATTGGTGTTCGGGACGCTCACCTGTTTCCCGGGCACTAATCGGAAGCACTATTTAATCCTGCCTTTGCCGGTCAGTCGGTCTGGCTTCCTAATTTGCTTTATGCAACAGTCGACAACAGGTTTGATTCCTGCTATTTATATACTAGCTTCCACGCTAGGCTCTTCTGTTTGCTAGCTCCCACGCTAGCCCCCTTAGTTTTTGCCTTCCGTGCTATGAGCACGTTTTTGTTTGTTCCCGCCTGATTTATTTCCAAACTAAAACATTTCCTACCTGCACGCTGTGTCCGAAGTCCGTCAGCATCCTGGGAGAACGAACCCCGCATCATCATGCGACTTGGTCGTCACACTATGGACATGATACTACCTCTGAGTCTTCGTTTCGCATCTGTATCCCGCATTATTCACTCCAAACAGCCAACGATAAGTACTTTTTAAGGTCCCGAGAATGACTTGGGGGAAAAAAAAAAAGAGCAAGGCTTCGCTACACATCTTAAATAAAGCCTGGAGCTCTGCCAACTATCAGTCAGCTACAGACATTGATGCTGTAACTTTAATCGTTTTGTTTTTCTTAGGCTAACCTAGTGGAGGTGGGAATCTTTGGGCACCTCACGATTCCATTACGATTCATGAGCTATGATGTGATTCAAAATCAAATATTGATGCATCTTTAATTGATGTATATTGTTGCAGTTTTTCATTTCTTTTCGTTTCACTAAATACTAAATCATCACATGCAACTAGAGATGTCCGATAATATCGGCCGATAAAGGCTTTAAAATGTAATATCGGAAATTATCGGTATCGGTTTCAAAATTATCGGTATCAGTTTCAAAAAGTACAATTGACGACTTTTTTTTAAAAAGCAGCTGTGTACACGGACGTAGGGAGAAGTACAGAGCGCCAATTAACCTTAAAGGCACTGCCTTTGCGTGCCGGCCCAGTCACATAATATCTACGGCTTTTCACACACACAAGTGAATGCAAATCATACTTGGTCAACAGCCATACAGGTCACACTGAGGGTGGCCGCAAGGCCGACTGACTGGCAAAGGCAGGCTTAAATAATGCCTCTGATTAGTGCTCGGGTAGCAGGAGAGCGGGCGAACACTAATCAGAGACAGGTAATAATAATAATAATAATACATTTTATTTATAAGGCGCCTTTCTGGGCACTCAAGGACACCGTACAAAATCACAACAATAAAATCAAAATTGGATAAAAAAAACAACAACAACAAAGAGAAAAGAAAAGATGATTACAATGAATAAGCAGTCAGGAATAGGTGTATTTTGAGTCTTGATTTGAAGAGGGATATTGAATCTAAGTTGCGAAGGTCTGGTGGTAAAGAGTTCCAAAGATGTGGGGCAGAGCAGCTGAAAGCTCGGGCACCCATGGTGGACAGTTGAAATAAAGGGACAGTGAGATGGATGGATGAAGAGGATCTTAGGGAACGTGAGGGCATGGCGACATGGATCAGGTCAGAGAGATATGATGGAGAGAGGTTATGGATGGCTTTGAAAGTGAGGAGAATTATTTTAAAGTGGATGCGATGTTTGATGGGTAGCAAGTGGAGTTGCTGCAGAGCAGGGGTGATGTCCTGGATTGAAGGGGTTCTGGTGATTATCCGGGCTGCAGAGTTCTGGAGAAGCTGAAGTTTGTGAAGTGACTTGTAAGGGAGACCAAACAGGAGAGAGTTGCAGTAGTCCAGGCGAGAGGTGATCAAGCTATGGACTAGTATGGCAGCAGTAGGAGGGGTAAGGGATGGGCCAAGACGATTAAAGGGGAACATTATCACAATTTCAGAAGGGTTAAAACCATTAAAAATCAGTTCCCAGTGGCTTATTTTATTTTTCGAAGTTTTTTTCAAAATTTTACCCATCACGCAATATCCCTAAAAAAAGCTTCAAAGTGCCTGATTTTAACCATCGTTATATACACCCGTCCATTTTCCTGTGATGTCACACAGTGATGCCAATACAAACAAACATGGCGGATAGAACAGCAAGTTATAGCCACATTAGCTCGGATTCAGACTCGGATTTCAGCGGTTTAAGCGATTGAACAGATTAGGCATGTATTGAAACGGATGGTTGTAGTGTGGAAGCAGGTAGCGAAAACAAAATTGAAGAAGAAACTGAAGCTATTGAGCCATATCGGTTTGAACCGTATGCAAGCAAAACCGACGAAAACAACACGAATTCGGCGATCGCCTTCTAACCAACGATTGGTATGTGTTTGTTTGGCATTAAAGGAAACTAACAACTATGAACTAGGTTTACAGCATATGAAATACATTTGGCAACAACATGCACTTTGAGAGTGCAGACAGCCCAGTTTTCATCAATTAATATATTCTGTAGACATACCCTCATCCGCTCTCTTTTCCTGGGGGTCTGGCGGCAGATTTCTTTGACTTTATCGTTGGAAATGCATCTGCTTTGAGTGTCGCAGGATATCCACACATTCTTGCCATCTCTGTCGTAGCATAGCTTTCGTCGGTAAAGTGTGCAGAACAAACGTCCAATTTCTTGCCACTTTCGCATCTTTGGGCCACTGGTGCAACTTGAATCCGTCCCTGTTCGTGTTGTTACACCCTCCAACAACACACCGACGAGGCATGATGTCTCCAAGGTACGGAAAACAGTCGAAAAAACGGAAAATAACAGCTGATTTGACTCGGTGTTTGAGAAAATGGCGGATTGCTTCTTGATGTGACGTCACGTTGTGACGTCATTGCTCCGAGAGGGAATAATAGAAAGGCGTTTAATTCGCCAAAATTCACCCATTTAGAGTTCGGAAATCGGTTAAAAAAATATATGGTCTTTTTTCTGCAACATCAAGGTATATATTGTCGCTTACATAGGTCTGGTGATAATGTTCCCCTTTAATGTTCCGAAGATGAAAGTAAGCAGACCGGGTAATGTTGTTTATGTGGGCTTTAAGGAGAGTGTGCGGTCGAGGATGACACCCAGACTCTTGACTTGGGAGGAGGGTGAGACAGAGGAATTGCAGAGAGTAATGGACAAGCTGTTTGTTTTGGCGAGAATGGTTTTTGTACCGACAAGTAAGATTTTGGTTTTATTACTATTGAGTTGAAGGAAATTGGATGAGAACCACTGCTTGAGTTCACTGAGGCAGTCTCTAAGGGAGGAAGAAGGGAGAAAGGCAGTTGGTTTGGTGGAGATGTAGAGCTGGGTGTCATCCGCATAACAGTGAAAATATATTATAAATGTAGGGAAAATAGGAACATAATGAGCCACCATGGCAACCAAAACAAACTCAGAGGTGCACAAACAGCAACTAAAGGAGTGCAAAACTAACAGAAAACCCAAAACATGATACGGACCACGGATCATGACATTTACTAAAGGAAAGAGTACTCACTACAAAAATCCAAACAGGAGATAACAAAAAACGACGGTGCTAAAAAGAGAAAAAAAAGAACTAGCCTCGGTTGGAGTTGCAAGACGTGCAACCTACCAAGCTGGATGGCACTAGGAATAACCAAGAATGTTAGCATCAAGTCTTCGGACATGGAGAGTCTAGGAGTGGAATTGCCTAGTGCCATCCAGCTGTCGAGGTGCTGCTTAAGAAGATTGGACACAGGAACTCTAGGAGGAAGACAAAAAGTACGAGCCAGGTCTGCTGCACCACCAAAGGAAAACTGAACATACAAACCACAAGGTGGCATCAGGCGGTGACACCTCCATACACCGTGTGAAGCCAGTTTTCAAAAATAATGTGCGTATTTTTCGGACTATAAGGCGCACTTAAAATCCTTTTGATAGATAGATAGGTCTTTATTGTCTTTGCACAAGTACAACAAAACATTTCAGCAGAAAACCCGTTCAAGATGAGACAAACAAACAGTGTACAGGGTTACAGAACAGGAACGCTGATGGGTCGCCACAAGGAGCCCCGTAACAGATGGGGAAAAGGTAAAACCCTGGGGAAGGATGAGTAAAAAAATACAATCCAGACTGGGCTCCCAAGGGGGCCCAGTCTGGAGTGGGAAAAAAAACCCTCCATAGTAAAGCACATATACATATTACAACGTACATCTCGAGATATCTAGCAACAGAGGAAAGGGAGTGCGGAGTCATGGTTGTAGGCCACAGCTCTCAGGCGCTGACCATCCTTTCATCACCCCTATGGGATTTGCGTCGAGGGCGTTGGGTTGGGGGGGTGGGGTGTGTATGTGTGGCGTATATTTTTTTGGATGCATGTTTTGTGTGTAAGCCTGCAGTGTGTCTCTGTTCCGCGGCCTTGATCTTGTGCAGTCGCTAGTCCAAAGTCAACAACAACAGGTGTGTGTCTATGAGAGACAAGAAGGGAGTTTGTTGTGTCTTCGCTGCACTGTCCTTCGGGAGAGTCTCGAAGCCAGGGAAACAATCCAAGTTAGTTCATTTTCTAAGTAGTTCATTTTCTTAAAATCGACAGTGCGCCTTATAACTCGGTGCGCCTAAAGTATGTATTAGTTCTGGTGGTGCTTACCGACCTCAAAGCAATTTTATGTGTGTTATATGGTGTAATAAGTGTGACCAGTACATGGCAGTCTCACATAAGAGATAGGTGTGGACTTCAGGCTGACGCCTGTTAAATAAATGACGCTCACAAGTACTGGAAGCAAACAACACCAAAACTTTAAATGTTCCATTGAAAATTTAGAACATTACACACAGAGCTCAACAATCTGTCAAAATATATGTTCTTTCTTTATTCATAGTCATGTTTAAATTAGCTAGTGTTTTTCCATTTGTACTCTTTCTATTTTTTCATTTTATGTCCGCAAGTAAACTGTGTGTGTTACCTTGAAGACTTGGAATGTAGGAGTTGGAGTACTCCCTTATATCTTATCTGTAGTAGAACAATGAGACTGTATTCCTTTCTGGAGAGGGTGGGGGCTGTTTGCGTATTCAAGAAGTTGTCTCTTCCTGTTTGAATGTTAGACCATCTCGAGATGACGGTATGACTGTATTGATGTGGGCTGGTCTCCTGAAGCTTCAGTAAAACATGATAATATTCCTATTCTGTCTTGATGGTCCTTCTTACTCTGCATATATGTCATCTGAAAGAACTTGGGATTGACCAGTGACTTTAATTCCCTGGGAGGTAGACTGGTCAGACGCAACATAAGCTACTGCTTGATGGATTGTCGACGCATTACGGCTACCGTAGTCAGACGTACTGTGCTTCAACATACGGGTATTATTATGGTGTGTGTATAAGGACTGCAAAATGGCACCTATTAGGAGACATTATCTGGTGTTTTGTTTAAACCTAATATTCAAAACCAACTTTTCTTACCTATTGGTACCTGCTGTATTTGGGACCTGCATAAGTCCTGAAAATGTGCACGCATCCCCCATTTTAGCCCGTGCCGTAGTCAATAAGCTCCTTCTTTTTTTCTATCCATTCATTCTGCGCTGTTGCCATTTCTAACACAAAGAAGTGTACAGTTTGAACTTAAATTTGTCAGTACTCTCGCTACGGAAGCGCTATAACAAAGATGATGGGGAGAAGACGCAGTCAAAATGGAAGCACGTAACTAAGGTCACCAACAAAAAGACACATCCTGAAGAGACGGTGTTGCGTTCGGACCAGATGTTCCTCCCAGGGAATTTAAGTTGCTGGTCACTCCCAAGTTCTTTTGATGACACATAAGCTGAGTTCAATTTGACCACCAGACAGAATGGGTATTTTGTGATTTATTTTCAAAGCTTTGAAAATAAACGTGAGACCAATCCAGTACAGCAAGCGTTCCCTAGCGCAGCTAAAATGATCTATCCTAAAATACGAAAACTTTCTCATCTATAAAGTGTCTCTTGCTCCCACCCTCGTTGTCTCTTCCTCCAGCCTGAACACATACCCATTGTCCTCCTCAGCTGGGCACAGGAACATATAAGAGAAAGGAGTTATGGCTACTCCCTGCATACCACAAAATCAAGGTTGACACATACAGTACTTGCAGACAACCAAAAGAGAACAACAGGAAGAACACTAGGTCTCTTGTAATATGACTATGAAAGTAAAGAAGTAACACTTAAAAAAGGATATATGTAAATATCTGCCTCTTGTCAGAAAAGGGCTTAAAAACGGTCTGTAAAACATAATCTATGCAATATTTTGACCAAAGAACAGAGGTGGGTAGAGTAGCCAGAAATTGTACTCAAGTAAGAGTACTGTTACTTTAGAGATTTATTACTCAAGTAAAAGTAAGGAGTAGTCACCCAAATATTTACTTGAGTAAAAGTAAAAAGTATGTTGTGAAAAAACTACTCAAGTACTGAGTAACTGATGAGTAACATACACACACATATCATATATATATATATATATATATATATATATATATATATATATATATATATACACACACACATTTATATATATATATATATATATATATATATATATATATATATATATATATATATATGTATATATACAGGATATAATTTATATTTATTTATTTTGCCGTTTTTGTTTACATGTTAAAGGTGTTTTAATGAATATACATGCATGTTTAACACATACAGATTCCTTTCTTTCATGAAGACAAGAATATAAGTTGGTGTATTACCTGATTCTGATGACTTGCATTGATTGGAATCAGACAGTAGTGATGATAGCGTCCACGTTTTCAAATGGAGGAGAAAAAAGTTCCTCCTTTCTGTCTAATACCACATGAAAGTGGTTGATTTTTGGCATCTTATTTGTCCAGCTTCCATATTCGTTTTTATACACTTTACAAGAAATACATTGGCGGCAAACTCCGTAGCTTGCTAGCTTGTTTGCGCTGGCTTTCGGAGACTCTTGTTTTGAAAGCGCAGGCGCGATGGAGCGGCACTTTTATTGTGAAGACAGGAACTGTGCAGTCAGTCTTTAGGCTTTTGACGGGATGTACGGTTGAAATAAAAGGGTCTTTTTTCCTTCACACTTTTGATTGATTGATTGAAACTTTTATTAGTAGATTGCACAGTACAGTATATATTCCGTACAATTGACCACTAAATGGTAACACCCCAATAAGTTTTTCAACTTGTTTAAGTCAGGTCATGTGACCGCCTGGCTCTGTTTGATTGGTCCAACGTCACCAGTGACTGCATCTGATTGGTGGAACGGAGTGAACGTCACCAGTGACTGTATTTGTTGAAACGCAGGCACTATGAAGGTCTGTCTGACAGACCAAAACAAACAAAGCGTGCATTAACAGATCGATAAAAAATAGTAGCGAGTAGCGAGCTGAATGTAGATAAAAGTAGCGGAGTAAAAGTAGCGGAGTAAAAGTAGCGTTTCTTCTCTATAAATATACTCAAGTAAAAGTAAAAGTATGTTGCATTAAAACTACTCTTAGAAGTACAATTTATCCCAAAAGTTACTCAAGTAGATGTAACGGAGTAAATGTACCGTGTTACTACCCACCTCTGCCAAAGAACCACCATTTTATGTTATGTAGACCACAAGTAAGTGTTTTAAATATAGGAACAAATCATAATATTACCCTTTAATGCCCCTTTTGTATAAAAATGAACCCGAATAGACCCGCTCGTCGGTAGTGCGCCTTATGGTCTGGTGCACCCTATGGTCCAAAAAATATTGTACTCCTGGGAAAAGAATATTTATATATTATATTGGATATTTATATACCAGTTGAGAATAGCCCTGTAAGAATAGTGTATTTTTAACCCTGCCTCTTAAATAAAGTTAAAGTACCACTGATAGTCACACACTTGGTGTGGTGAAATTACCCTCTGCATTTGACCCATCCCCATCCCATGTTCACCCCCTGGGAGGTGAGGGGAGCAGTGAGCAGCAGCGGTGGCCGCGCTCGGGGTCGGAATCGTTGGAAAATGAAACGATGAACCAGAATCTGAAGTGGAAATGTCCAAAACAAAACAATGCCTAACCCCAACACTGTATGTTTAAAAGAGGATACATTACACAAAATGGTGCTTCTTGGAGACACACACTCTGTCAGAGACAGGCATACACTGATTAGCATTAAAGCTACACACACATAGTATGGCTTATTAAGAGCACCGTCTAAATTAGGGTTGTACGGTATACAGGTACTAATAAAGTACTGTGATGCTAATTGATTGAAATCGGTACTATACTGCCTTTGAAAAGTACCGGTACTGTTCTTTCATCTGAATGGTGCTGTGTGGCGACGACTACAGAGCCGAGGCACATGATGTTGAGAGTGTCAAAACGCACACACAAAGTGCATACAAGCAATAACATCTTGGAGAGGAAGAATGTCAAAAAACGACAACTCCACTGGTTAATAAAGAGGGTGCGTGAAGTGCAATATGGAGGTATTTGGGCTTCAAAACTAACGATAAAGGTGATGCTTTAAACAGGGAGGCACCGCGGTGTAAGTGTTGCTTTAAAACACGCCTCGCCAAATGTGGCGATTAGTATTGCCACCTTTGCTTCAAACTGAGGTAAACATTTAAATATTAAGCATTCAGATCTGCACAAGGAGTTATAAAGAGTGACAGGTAATAATGTAGTTGTTACACCTGTCCTGCTGTTGTGTCTGCTCCAGTGCAGACTGTCGTCAAGGAGCACAGGGGAGACGTTCCCTTCAGGGTCAATGTTTTCGTCGGGGGTAACATCGTTCACTTTACCCATCAATAGGTCTGCTAAGCTCTGCTTTCAGGTCAGAATGTCGAGGACGCCGACTTGTGACAATCTGTTTGCCTTATTATTAGTTTTGCAGGACACAACTAGTCCCATTCATTACTCTACTGCGCAGTGCAGTGCTACATCTCTCTCTTTTCTTGCTCACTCACTGACGTCACTCAGACAACACGTTGACGTTCTCACAAACACACACGCACGTTACTCTCATGAGTTAACCAGCTCTCTTGCGGAGCACATGTAGATACATAACATGTAAATACTGTACATAACATGTAGATACGTAACATGTAGATGCGTAATATGTAGATACATAACATGTAGATACGTAACATGTAGATGCGTAATATGTAGATACATAACATGTAGATACGTAACATGTAGATACGTAACATGTAGATGCGTAATATGTAGATACGTAACATGTAGATACGTAACATGTAGATACGTAACATGTAGATACGTAACATGTAAATACGTAACATGTAGATGCGTAACATGTAGATGCGTAACATGTAAATACGTAACATGTAAATACGTAACATGTAGATGCGTAACATGTAGATACGTAACATGTAAATACATAACATGTAGATGCGTAACATGTAGATGCGTAACATGTGGATACGTAACATGTGGATACGTAACATGTAGATACGTAACATGTAGATGCGTAACATGTAGATACGTAACATGTATATACGTAATATGTAGATACGTAACATGTACATACGTAAAATGTAGATACGTAACATGTAGATACGTAACATGTAGATGCGTAACATGTAGATGCATAACATGTAGATGCGTAACATGTAGATGCGTGACATGTAGATACATGACATGTAGATACGTAACATGTAGATGCGTAACATGTAGATGCGTAACATGTAGATACATAACATGTAGATACGTAACATGTAGATGCGTAACATGTAGATGCGTAACATGTAGATACATAAAATGTAGATACGTAACATGTAGATACATGACTTGTAGATACGTGACATGTAGATACGTAACATGTAGATGCGTAACATGTAGATACGTAACATGTAGATGCGTAACATGTAGATACATAACATGTAGATACGTAGACGCACGCACAGCTTCTTGGATTGATGCCAAATATTAGCAGAGTTAAAACTGCCCAATTTGCAGTCAACTAGTGCAAGTGAAATGAGTATATTTTGTAACAAATTGCTCCGATTTGTGTTTTATCTTTAACAGATGTGTGTTTTGGCTTACATCTGTGTACTTTTATCCATAGTTTTGTTTTTAGTATTTACTAATAATTGTATTTTTCTTAAAGCACATACCAGGATTGGCAACCATAAATCATTAATAATTGAATATGTCAGTAAAGCGTTTTATTATATTCTAATGTAATCCTTGATTATGGCAGACTACGTGTAATATGAAAAATTATAAATTGTTCTTTGAGTGCAACAAGAAAAGCCCAATGTGTTTAATGCCATTTAATTTATATTTGAACCTTCTAAAATTGTTCTTTGAGTGCAATAGGAAACATGTTTATTGTATTTTAAGATTTCTGTTAAAATAAAGCCAATATTGATATATTTTGCAGTTCCATTTATTTAGAAAAGTATCGATATTAGGGGTGTAACGGTACACAAAAATTTTGGTTCGGGACGTACCTCGGTTTAGAGGTCATGGTTCGGTTCATTTTCGGCACAGTAAGAAAAACAACAAAATATAAATTTTTTTGGTTATTTATTTACCAAATTTGTAAACAATGGCTTTATCCTTTTAACATTGGGAACACTATAATAATTCTGCCCACGTTAATCAACATTAAACTGCCTCAAGTTGTTGCTCAGATTAAATAAAATGACAAAACTTTTCTTCTACATATAAAAAGTGCAACATTAAACAGTTTCATGTCAACTCATCATGCTTAATTTATTACAGCATTTGGGAAGCCTGTAGTTGATTTTTATTATGTAAATGTTATATTTTTATCAACATGTGATAGCAGGGACCCTGCCATTCAAAACTAGGCTGCTCCATTACTAATGATTAATGCAACTATAGCTGGCAAAATAGTACAATAGCAATAAGAGAGACTATTCATCCCTGAACACCATGGAGTTCATGTAGGCTTTATAATGCAGTTACATTATTATATCAACTATCAGAGACAGAAACTCTTCATTTAACATAATATCCTTTTTTGCTGCTTCAACACAGCTCAATCAACACAGAAAAAGGTCAAGTGAAATAACAGACAGACAGGGCTTTGCTGTCCGTAACACACACACACACACGCACACACACACACACACCGCAAAATGAGCCAACGTTACGCTAAAAGTGAATTAGCCTTCACCTCAAGCCAGGACTGCGAGCGAGCTGAGCTGCAGTTTATATTTCTAGAAGGTCAACGGGCTCATAGTGATGTTACTAGTAGTTGACTGGGAGGTGTTTATTATAATTTGGGGAGAGTCCGCTGCCTGATGCTTACCTGCTAAATGCTAAGCACTGACTACATGAGCTCTGAATACGCACTGCTGATTGGCTGTTACCGCTCTGAATGTAACCAATCAGATGGTTGTGTGGGTGGGACAATGCTGGGTGCTGTGTAGAGCAGTGTTTTTCAACCACTGTGCCACAGCACACTAGTGTGCCCGTGAGATATTGTCTGGTGTGCCGTGGGAAATTATGCAACTTCACCTAATTGGTCCCAAAAATATTATTTTTCAAATCAATAGTTATAATCTGCAAATAATGTGCCGTTGTAGAGTGTCTGTGCTGTGTAGAGCTTGGCAGGGTAACCCATGTCAGTAGGTGGCAGCAGGTAGTTAATTGCTTTGCAAAAGTCGGAATGTGTCGGGTGAGACGAGGATGGTCTGTTGTGATCACAATATGCAGGTAAAAACGTATATAATGCTTAAACCAAAAATTAAGGAAAAGGCAATGAAGCATAGGAATGGCTATGCAAAACACAAGTAAAACTGAACTGGCTACCAAGTAAACAGAAACAAAATGCTGGACGACAGCAAAAACTTACGGCGTCCACAAAGTACATCCGTACATGACATGACAATCAACAATGTCCACACAAAGAAGGATAGCAACAACTTAAATAGCCTTACTTGCTAACACAAAGCAGGTGCAGGGAATAGCGCTCAAAGGAAGACATGAAACTGCTACAGGAAAACACCAACAAAACAGGAAGGGCCACCAAAATAACAGCGCAAGACGAAAACTAAAGCACTACACAGGAAAACACCAACAAACTCAAAATAAGGCACGACGACCTGATGGAGCTTCATTTTTTAACGTTTTCTGCTGGTGGTGTGCCTCCATAATTTTTAATGAAAAAAACGTGCCTTGCCTCAAAAAAGGTTGAAAACACTGGTGTAGAGTACTGACAGAGACAGGCAGAAGGAAGCGGAGCAGCTTGTTAAGACTTTAGCTTTGCTTAATACCAGTGACGTGCGATGAGGTTGATGGCTGGTGAAGCACTGACTTCATCACAGTCAGATTTACAAACATATGAACCCTAAAGAGTATCTTATTCACCATTTGATTGGCAGCAGTTAACGGGTTATGTTTAAAAGCTCATACCAGCATTCTTCCCTGCTTGGCACTCAGCATCAAGGGTTGGAATTGGGGGTTAAATCACCAAAAATGATTCCCGGGCACGGCGCCGCTGCTGCCCACTGCTCCCCTCACCTCCCAGGGGGTGATCAAGGGGATGGGTCAAATGCAGAGGACAAATTTCATTACACCTAGTGTGTGTGTGACAATCATTGCTACTTTAACTTAGCTTTAACTTTACACATACAAACTGTAGCACACAAAAAAGCACATTTAATAAAAAAAACGTTATTATGGTCTTACTTTTACTTATAAATGAAGTCCATGCGCCGCTGTTGTGCTGGATTGATGCACCCCCGCCGTAGAATGCACCCCCTGACGGGAGTGTTGTATCAACTAAAGCCCTCACTTAAACTTTCCACATGCAAGATTGAATCTATTTAAAAAAGTGTAACCGAGGATTTATAAATGTCGCCTATACTGTATGAAACTACAAAATTACAAACACGGAGGCTCCAGTTTACACGAGGACCACTTTATTTGCCTTCTTATTTAACGTGTCATCACTTCCGCTCTTAGCGCCTTCAAAATAAGAGCTCAAGGCATATACTGTATAACAGCGCATAACAGGAACTTAACATCACAAAGAGGAAAGCCCATAAAAATAGGTTACAAAAGTTATTTAATGAGAAGCCAAAAAGTGCAAAAACAATAATGTTCGTGTTGGAGGAGTTGTGAATTAGGTACACCTGCAGACTGCAGGTGTACCTAATGTTGTGGCCCTGCAGTCATTCCCAACTCCTCCAACACGAACATTATTGTTTTTGCACTTTTTGGCTTCTTATGAAATAACTTTTTGAAATAGATTCAATCTTACACGTGGAAAGTTTAAGTGTGGGCTTTAGTTGATATAACACTCTCGTCAGGGGTTGCATTCTACGGCGGGGGTGCAGGAGGCGGGATTACCGCGAGCCTCAGCCAGTGCGTCTTTTGCAGCCGTTTTATGATCGCTCAGCACAAGAAATACGTTACACACATACAGTTGTTGACAAAATACACTGTACATTATATACCTCAGCTAACTAAACTATGGAAATGTATAATATAGTTCATATAGCATTACGGTCTCACTGCACAGCAGGCCAGCAGTTAGCCGAGTCCGCAATCCATGTTGAGGCACAACGCAGTGACGCACCGTCTCTTCTCAGTATTTGAACGGCAAATGTGAAAATTCAGCGATTTTAAATAAAAATAATCTAAAACTGGTGAAGTTAAATGGAATCGATATACATTTTGGTACCGGTACCAAATTAGTGGTATCAGGACAACCGTAGTCTAAATTCCAGCACCAAACCTAGAACATGGACAACAAACTCCCAATACGCTATTGTGGGACAATATATAAATACAATTTAATGCAGTGATTAGCAAACGTAAATAAAATAGAGACATCTCAAGATGTCAGCACAATCACATGGTCATTGCTACGCCTCGTCCCGCATCTGATTGACCTCCGGTCTCCCCCGCTGGCAAGTAATGGATGATGATGGCTGCTCTATTAACATGTGGGAGAGAATCTTTCCAAGATTAATGACAACCGTAATGGAGAGCACTGTGGCATGTAGAAACAAGACACTTTTGTCTTTCTCTGAGAGAGGGACATGAGTTCATTGTTGATAGATCAATATGGTCCAACACATTCGCGCACAAGTGTTGTACAATATTATCCCCATGTGAGAAATGACACCCCCTCTATGTGTCAGAGATGCAGGGAAATATCAACACACCCTCACTCACCTGCAGACACACAAACACCCGATTGCATGCGCCTTCTTCCAAGTCAGGTTGCAGCATCTTAGTGTTTCTCATCACAGCAGGTGTGCGCGCTACTGCGCTCTCAGAATGCTGATTCTCACTCCCACTCAGTCGTCTTAATTGGCTCATGCTCCGGCCCCAAAAGAGCAGTGACATTGTTTTTTGCATTTTGGGACGTTTGGAAGCCCTTCATTTGGGAGTGATTTTCCAAATTGCTACGCCCGAAACAAACGTCCAATAAAGATTATCTTTAGCCGTGACTGGTAAAATAAATTGCTGATTATGCATCACTTCTTAGTGTTTTTTCTTGTAGACACAATAATTGCTACTATAATAATATAATAATAATAATATAATTGCTACCATGCAGGAGCAAAACAAAAGCAATGGAAAAACTAAAAATATCATGTCATTTGTACAATGGTTTGCATTTAAAACCATGAAAGAGGTAATTATGCATTTCTCAAGACAAGACATTTTTGCAATAATTAGAAATAAATGCACTAAGGCTATAATAGCAACAACACATTTCTTAAAATATGTTATGTGAGTGAAATATTGACTATATATACTCAACAGTTTTTGCACTGTTTGCAGCAACATCCCCTTTAATGTTTATTGAGTAGAGTAGATTGTAGATTTTGTCTTGGGATGCTAGTAGAACACTGAACAGTCCGGATCTAGAAACCATTTCTGAAATATTTTGTATTTACTGTATATAAATAATCAGTTCCAAGGTCAACAGTGGCCATCTTAAAACCTTTTTAACTGTACAGAGTAGGGTTTTACGGTATACCGGTATTGTTATTGTACCGCGATACCAATGAATCATATTCGGTACTATACCGCCTCTAAAAAGTACCCCCCCCCCCCCCTTGTCATCACGTCAAGTCATTGTTGGTTTTACGAGCAGACGAGCATGTTCCAAGAGCGCACAATCACAGAGTACTTACAAACCCCGTTTCCATATGAGTTGGGAAATTGTGTTAGATGTAAATATAAACGGAATACAATGATTTGCAAATCCTTTTCAACCCATATTCAATTGAATGCACTACAAAGACAAGATATTTGATGTTCAAACTTTTTTTTTGCAAATAATAATTAACTTAGAATTTCATGGCTGCAACACGTGCCAAAGTAGTTGGGAAAGGGCATGTTCACCACTGTGTTACAACACCTTTTCTTTTAACAACACTCAATAAACCATTGGGAACTGAGGAGACACATTTTTTAAGCTTCTCAGGTGGAATTCTTTCCCATTCTTGCTTGATGTACAGCTTAAGTTGTTCAACAGTCCGGAGGTCTCCGTTGTGGTATTTTAGGCTTCATAATGCGCCACACATTTTCAATGGGAGACAGGTCTGGACTACAGGCAGGCCAGTCTAGTACCCGCACTCTTTTACTATGAAGCCACGTTGATGTAACACGTGGCTTGGCATTGTCTTGCTGAAATAAGCAGGGGCGTCCATGGTAACGTTGCTTGGATGGCAACATATGTTGCTCCAAAACCTGTATGTACCTTTCAGCATTAATGGTGCCTTCACAGATGTGTAAGTTACCCATGTCTTGGGCACTAATACACCCCCATACCATCACAGATGCTGGCTTTTCAACTTTGCGCCTATAACAATCCGGACGGTTCTTTTCGTCTTTGGTCCGGAGGACACGACGTACACAGTTTCCAAAAACAATATGAAATGTGGACTCGTCAGACCACAGAACACTTTTCCACTTTGTATCAGTCCATCTTAGATGAGCTCAGGCCCAGCGAAGCCGACGGCGTTTTTGGGTGTTGTTGATAAACTGTTTTCGCCTTGCATAGGAGAGTTTTAACTTGCACTTACAGATGTAGCGACCAATTGTAGTTACTGACAGTGGGTTTCTGAAGTGTTCCTGAGCCCATGTGTTGATATGCTTTACACACTGATGTCGCTTGTTGATGCAGTACAGCCTGAGAGATCGAATGTCACGGGCTTAGCTGCTTACGTGCAGTGATTTCTCCAGATTCTCTGAACCCTTTGATGATATTACGGACCGTAGATGGGGAAATCCCTAAATTCCTTGCAATAGCTGGTTGAGAAAGGTTTTTCTTAAACTGTTCAACAATTTGCTCACGCATTTGTTGACAAAGTGGTGACCCTCGCCCCATCCTTGTTTGTGAATGACTGAGCATTTCATGGAATCTACTTTTATACCCAATCATGGCACCCACCTGTTCCCAATTTGCCTGCTCACCTGTGGGATGTTCCAAATAAGTGTTTGATGAGCATTCCTCAACTTTATCAGTATTTATTGCCACCTTTCCCAACTTCTTTGTCACGTGTTGCTGGCATCAAATTCTAAAGTTAATGATTATTTGCAAAAAAAAAAAAAGTTCATCAGTTTGAACATCAAATATGTTGTCTTTGTAGCATATTCAACTGAATATGGGTTGAAAAGGATTTGCAAATCATTGTATTCCGTTTATATTTACATCTAACACAATTTCCCAACTCATATAGAAACGGGGTTTGTATTAGTGTACAAAAAGAAGTTATGCAAAAAGTCAAAGGAAATGCAAAAACATGTGCATGGTTAATACTTGAATGCTGAACGTTTTAAGAGACTTTAGAGCTTTTTTTTTTTTTTGCTTTTTTTCCCCCAGGAAATATTGTTCACATTGAAAACAAACAGGTTGTAGGACACTTGTCCATTAAAGAAGAATTGCAAAATGGGTCAAGAGTTAAAATGTTTTGGTCTCTTTGACTGCTGTTGCCTCGTCCATCAGTCCATGAGATAGTGTTTTGGCAGCGGTGTTGTTTAGTTAGTCGTTGTTTTTTTTTTGTCACATTTAGTCAATGGTTTTAGTCAATGGTTTTAGTCAAGTTTTAGTTGACGAAAACTCAACAAAGTTTTAGTCTCGATTTAATGAAAAAAAAAACTACAAGCAAAACAATTGCTTGTTAATAAGAATGATAAAAAATTACCGTATTTTTCGGAGTATAAGTCGCACCTGCCAAAAATTCATAAAAAAGAAGGAAAAAAACATTATGCAACTTTCATAAACTATAAAAAAAAACTGCGACTTATAGTCCCAAAAATACGGTACCCACTTTGTACTTATGCTTTCTGATTCTGTCTGAGACATGCCCAAATTGAGGTTCCGACCGCACCTTTTAAAGGGCAAAGTCCTCCCATGTTTTTTTTTAATTCTAATGGCTTGTATGAAAATGAACAATTTATTCTACAAATGGAGTAAGTACAAACCGTAGCAATACCAGCGCTAGAGAGAAGATTGTCACTCTGCTCCACATGCTTTTCTCCTCCTTGTTACCCCTCCCTGGCAGAGTTGTTTGGCTTTGTCCAATGAAATATAAATTTAACATAAACACACACATAGACATTCATCCACTCTGGCCTTGTCCCGTCCCTGACACCTCTTCTCACCATCGAAACCAAATAAGCTACTTTTTGCGTGTATTTGCAAAGTTAAAAAGGCAGGGTCTACTCATTGTGTTTTGTCCCTGAACGGATTGAAGAGAATAGATAGTCCCTATGCATTTCACTCTTTTTTTTAAGATGAACATATTCCCTTAACAGTTACAATGTCACTGTACCGTTGGGTTGGTTTGTTTCTGTGTGTGTGCTGCTACTGTTACAAAGGCCTAAAGTGCTGTTTTATTTAGACACATGGAGAACAGCAACATGTCTGGAATTTCCCTCCATGTTTCACACAGTTACTTGCACACGGGAAAATATGACAATTAGAGATGTCCGATAATATCGGACTGCCGATATTATCGGCCGATAAATGCTTTAAAATGTAACAACGGAAATTATCGGTATCGTTTTCAAAAAGTACAATTTATGACTTTGTAAAACGCAGCTGTACGGAGTGGTACACGGACATAGGGAGAAGTACAGAGCAGTTGCGTCTCCAAGTCATACTTGCCAACCCTCCCCATTTTCCCGGGAGACTCCCGAATTTCAGTGCACCTCCCGGGGCAACCATTCTCCCGAATTTCTCCCGATTTCCACCCAGACAACAATATTGGGGGCGTGCCTTAAAGGCACTGCCTTTGCGTGTTGGCCCTGTCACATAATATCTACGGCTTTTCACACACACAAGTGAATGCCATGCATACTTGGTCAACAGCCATACATGTCACACTGAGGGTGGCCATATAAACAACTTCAACACTGTTACAAATATGCGCCACACTGTGAACCAACACCAAACAAGAATGACAAACACATTTTGGGAGAACATCCGCACCGTAACACAACATAAACACAACAGAACAAATACCCGGAAACCCTTGCAGCACTAACTCTTCCGGGACGCTACAATATACACCCACCGCTAACCCCCGCCCACCTCAACCTCCTCATGCTCTCTCAGGGAGAGCATGTCCCAAATTCCAAGCTGCTGTTTTGAGGCATGTTAAAAAAAATAATGCACTTTGTGACTTCAATAATAAATATGGCATTTTGTTCCATAACTTGAGTTGATTTATTTAGGAAAATCTTGTTACATTGTTTAATGCATCCAGCGTGGCATCACAACAAAATTAGGCATAATAATGTGTTAATTCCACGACTGTATATATCGGTATCGGTTGATATCGGAATCGGTAATTAAGAGTTGGACAATATCGGAATATCGGATATCGGCAAAAAAGCCATTATCGGACATCTCTAATGACAACCCAATACACTAGATGTCAAACAAAAAGTCCATGCCTCTTTTTTTAACACTGCCACCACAATCCAAAATGTGCACTATTGATATTTTAGCTTAACATAGACAAATTGCAGAAACGTCATGCATTTTGAATGTCTGGACCGACCACCCACTAACATTTTTGTCCAGTCTTGTCACGTTTTCACCTTCCTATAGCCATGTCTAGCTCGTCACCAAAATTGTCACAGAAAAAACTATTTTGTTGTCATTGTTGACAAAAACAACACTGTTTGGCAGGCTTGGGTCTTTTTGCCGTTTAAGAGGGAGTTGCTAGGTGAGGAAATGTGGAGCGGAGCACTGGTGCAATGGCACATAATAATGAGTCTTTGTGGGATATCCAAAGGCAATGGTAGTGTTATCTGCCTTCTGCCAGACCGTGGTGTAGTGCAGTACGAAGCACAGATAGCGAGGGCGCTCTGAAGTTGGATAAAGCTGCTATTCCCTGTTTACATCCTTGGTGGGTTAGCAAGCCTTTGAGGGAAAAGTGCAAATGTCAGAACAATTATAATGGTATAAAATTAAGTCTATAGCAGTGACGTGCGGTGAGGTTCAGGACTGGTGAGGCACTGACTTCATCACAGTCAGATTTACAAACATATGAACCCTAAAGAGTATCTTATTCACCATTTGATTGGCAGCAGTTAACGGGTTATGTTTAAAAGCTCATACCAGCATTCTTCCCTGCTTGGCACTCAGCATCAAGGCTTGGAATTGGAGGTTAAATCACCAACAATTATTCCCGGGCGCGGCGCCGCTGCTGCCCACTGCTCCCCTCACCTCCCAGGGGGTGATCAAGGGGATGGGTCAAATGCAGAGGACAAATTTCACCACACCTAGTGTGTGTGTGACAATCATTGGTACTTTAACTTAACTTTAACTTTACACATACAAACTGTAGCACACAAAAAAGCACATTTAATAAAAACATTTTTATTATGGTCTTACCTTTACTTATAAGTGCGGGAACAGTGGTGTTCGTGTTGGAGGAGTTGTGAATGAATGAAATATGAAATCCGTGCTGCAGTCTGCAGGTGTACCTAATGTTGTGTCCCTGCAGTCGTTCACGGCTCCTCAGGCGCGAGCAATGTTGTTTTTGCACTTCTTGGCTTCTTGTTAAGTGACTTTTTTTGGGTGGATTCGGTCTTGCACGTGGAGGGTTTGGGTGTGGGCTTTGGTTGGTGTGGCGCTCTCGTCGGGGGGTGCAGTCTGCGGCGGAGGTGCAATAACCGGCACCAGGAGGCGGGATTACGCAAGCCTCACACAGTGCGTCTTCGCAGCAGTTTTATGATCGCTCAGCACAAGAAATACGTTACACACATACAGTTGTTGACAAAATACACTGTACATTATATACCTCAGCTAACTAAACTATGGAAATGTATATTATAATTCATATAGCAATACGGTCTCACTGCACAGCAGGCCAGCAGTTAGCCGAGTCCGCAATCCATGTTGAGGCACAATTGAGTGACGTGCCTCAACTGGCTGCTGATCACCGCACCGTCTCTTCTCAGTATTTGAACGGCAAATGTGAAAATTCAGCGATTTTGAATAAAAATAATGTAAAATTGGTGAAGTTAAACGGAAAATAACTTTATAGTATAATCACTGAATACATATAACAATTTAATTATTTTTTTTTCTTTTTACATTTTTTTTCTTTCCATGATGGCAGGTGAGGCGGGGCCTCACCTGCCTCTAGTGACCGCACGTCACTGGTCTATATGTAGTATGAGAGTATGTTTTGCATCATAATTTCATTTGCCCTATTCTGGAGACAAATATATTTGTCATGTGTCAAGTTCAGCAGTTTCTCTAAATAAATATTCATAAATTAAAATATGTTTATGCTCGACAATAATCATTTAAAGGGGAACTGGAATTTGGTCTGCCATTCACAATCACTTTGTAAGACAAGAACACATAAGTGCATTTTAAATCGTAAATAAAAGCTAGCAAAAGTCAGCTAACTTTAAAGCCAATAGGAAAGGGGTGTCAAACGTATGGCCCGCATATATGTTTCATACGGCCCGCAAGCTAAGTTTGTATAAATATGAGCTGCAATTTTTTAATTAAGAAACCGCTGTTCTAAATGTGTCCACTGGAGTCGCAATAACAATTCAAGTGTGACCCACGTCACACATGACACTGTTTAAAGATTAGGTGTCAGCTGACTTTAAGCGCCCTCTGGATTGGCTGCCGCTGCTCCAATCAGCGCAGGTGGTCTGGAGTGTCACGTGTCGATGTAACAGTAAAAGGGGGGATCCAGTGGTTGTCTTAATGAGCTGTTTTATTCACGACATTACAGCTACTCCAAGTGCTAACTGTTAGGCTCAGATACATACACATAATTTTGAAACATGAAAACGCGCCGCAACCCGTACATAATCGTTGTGACTTGTGCAGCCCTTTGAGACACTTGTGATTTAGGGCTATATAAATAAACATTGATTGATTGATTGATTGATAATCACAACATAAAAAGCACAGAACAGCTCAATTTAAAAAAGAGAGATAAAACAAAAGTAGTGAACAGAAGTGGGGAAAAAAAGATAAATCTATACCGTGACAACATCGGACAAGCTGTAATGCACACAGCCATGTTTGTTTACAGTGAAATTAACTGCTTATTCAGCACCTGCAGTGAGCAAACTCGTCCAACAGATGGCGCCATAGCACAAATAACAACACACCTTTCCGTTTATGTTAGGTTCTGCACATGTCAAGGCAAAATATTCCGATTCAAGGTGTGATGCGTGAAAGTGCACGTCATAATTAGATCATATTTTTTCAAGGTCCATGTACACAGGAACATTCTAATCCGAATGATGATCAGATTAAATAAATGCTGTCCATGTACACGTGGCTAGTGACAGGAGTGGTCTTCTGTTATACTATTGGTACACTGGAACAAAAAAATATAATAAGTAGGACATTATGTGAGAAATGTGTATAAAAATAATTGTACACATTTAGTTTAGTCTTTTAGTCTTTATTTATTTGAAGGGACAATGCACAGAAACATTAAGCTCAAAGACAGATATGTTCTGTACCAGATTATAGCTAAATAGCTCATTTCCATCTGCAGTCCCTGGCTACCTAAATTAAAGGGATACAAAAATCATGCAATAAAACTATGACAATAAAATCATACTATAGCATGTAATAAAATTAAGAAAAGTCATAAAATGCCCTTTCATGGACACATACTTACTATACAATACAACCACACCTCATTTACAATACATGCTCTTGTTCACATCTGTCATAATTTGTAAAAACAACCATGATTTTAACACACACACCTCACAATTTAAACCAAAAATGCTCTCATGGATATATATAATACACATTAAGTTGATGTGTCAAACATAGTGCCCACCTTAGTGACCATGTGAGCAGCTTTGATTGCTCCAAAACCACTTTATAACTTCAATTGTGAATGAAGAGTATTCTGTTAGACTTTTCAAGTTTGTTGTGAGGTCGTTCCATTCCTTTATCGCTTTATATGAAAAGTCTGATTGTGCAAAAGATGTTTTTCATCTGGGTACGCTACACTGCCCCCTGGTGGAGGTTTGTGTGTTTCTAGTTGTCACAGCAGATGTAAACTGGACAAAGTGCTTAAGTGGTGCTGGTGCAGTGTTATTTAGGATTCGATGGGCCATTCGTATTGATGCTAATATTTGAATGTTAGCTAAATTTAACGTTCTATATTTTTGGAGAACTAAACAGTGATGGTGGTGTTGTGGTTTTCGGTCAAGGATTTTGAGCGATTGTTTGTGCAAAGTTTCCAATGGCTTAAGTGTCATTTTGCTTGCCTACGACCAACATGTTATACAATAATAAAAACGAGACATAATCATTGCATTAAAATAAGTTTGAGCTGCCTCCAGTGTTAATGAATTCCTGATACATTTGAATGTTTTTATGTTGTATTTAAGACTCTGGCACATCTGTTTGATAAGTTTATTTAGATTTTGTGAAATATATATTTGTTTAACAGTACAAATGCGGCTAAATTAAAGCTCAACCTTGACGACAAGCGCAAAGCCCATGTATTTTTGAGGTACAAACCCCGTTTCCATATGAGTTGGGAAATTGTGTTAGATGTAAATATAAACGGAATACAAGATTTGCAAATCCTTTTCAACCCATATTCAGTTGAATGCACTACAAAGACAACATATTTGATATTCAAACTCATAAACTTTTTTTTTTTTTTTTTTGCAAATAATAATTAACTTAGAATTTCATGGCTGCAACACGTGCCAAAGTAGTTGGGAAAGGGCATGTTCACCACTGTGTTACATCACCTTTTCTTTTAACAGCACTAAATAAACGATTGAGAACTGAGGAAACTAATTGTTGAAGCTTTGAAAGTGGAATTCTTTCCCATTCTTGTTTTATGTAGAGCTTCAGTTGTTCAACAGTCCGGGGTCTCCGCTGTCGTATTTTACGCTTCATAATGCGCCACACATTTTCGATGGGAGACAGGTCTGGACTGCAGGCGGACCAGGAAAGTACCCGCACTCTTTTTTTTGCGAAGCCACGCTGTTGTAACACGTGCTGAATGTGGCTTGGCATTGTCTTGCTGAAATAAGCAGGGGCGTCCATGAAAAAGACGGCGCTTAGATGGCAGCATATGTTGTTCCAAAACCTGTATGTACGTTTCAGCATTAATGGTGCCTTCACAGATGTGTAAGTTACCCATGTCTTGGGCACTAATGCACCCCCATACCATCACAGATGCTGGCTTTTGAATTTTGCGTCAATAATAGTCTGGATGGTTCGCTTCCCCTTTGGTCCGGATGACACGATGTCGAATATTTCCAAAAACAATTTGAAATGTGGACTCGTCAGACCACAGAACACTTTTCCACTTTGCATGAGTCCATCTTAGATGATCTCGGGCCCAGAGAAGCCGGCGGCGTTTCTGGATGTTGTTGATAAATGGCTTTCGCTTTGCATAGTAGAGCTTTAACTTGCACTTACAGATGTAGCGACGAACTGTATTTAGTGACAGTGGTTTTCTGAAGTGTTCCTGAGCCCATGTGGTGATATCCTTTAGAGATTGATGTCGGTTTTTGATACAGCGCCGTCTGAGGGATCGAAGGTCACGGTCATTCAATGTTGGTTTCCGGCCATGCCGCTTACGTGGAGTGATTTCTCCAGATTCTCTGAACCTTTTGATGATATTATGGACCGTAGATGTTGAAATCCCTAAATTTCTTGCAATTGCACTTTCAGAAACGTTGTTCTTAAACTGTTTGACTATTTGCTCACGCAGTTGTGGACAAAGGGGTGTACCTCGCCCCATCCTTTGTTGTGAAAGACTGAGCATTTTTTGGGAAGCTGTTTTTATACCCAATCATGGCACCCACCTGTTCCCAATTAGCCTGCACACCTGTGGGATGTTCCAAATAAGTGTTTGATGAGCATTCCTCAACTTTATCAGTACTCATTGCCACCTTTCCCAACTTCTTTGTCACGTGTTGCTGGCATCAAATTCTAAAGTTAATGATTATTTGCAAAAAAAAAAATGTTTATCAGTTTGAACATCAAATATGTTGTCTTTGTAGCATATTCAACTGAATATGGGTTGAAAATGATTTGCAAATCATTGTATTCCGTTTATATTTACATCTAACACAATTTCCCAACTCATATGGAAACGGGGTTTGTAGATTTGTGAAATATATATTTGTTTAACGGTACAAATTCGGCTAAATTAAAGCTCAACCTTGACGACAAGCGCAAGCTGTAGAAAACACAATAGTACTTCCAAAGCCCCTTTTTTTTGAGGTAGTTCTTGCGTGAACCACGGCTTTGTAGGCCAAAACAACCTTCAAACGACAAGATCACGAGTTATCAGTCTGTATTAAATCCAAAAATATGACTGAAATAAATGAATAAACCTTAAAAGCTTTGAAAATGTAATTACTGTTCAACACAAACGTCCACAATTCTTCATTAAGTGGAGTGCCGTGTTGGTACTCTGAGCGCAGCCACCAAATGTTTCGCAGTATAAATGATTGGTTTAGCTTTCCACTGACACGATCCCCAGCCATCCATCGTGTCCTGGCAGCAGATTGACCCTGATCTCTCCAACCAGCGCTAAAAGCTGCCTGTTGACTCTCGGCCAACCTTCTCTGGCGTCCACGTGACCAGCCAATCAAGGAAATGGAGTGGCTTAATGTGGAGGGGGAGGGGTGAGGAGATTTGTCCTCATCATCTCACCTCCTAATATATTGTTCTAGTAACCACAGGCAGGATGGATGGAGTCTTACAGTTAATAGGTTGGAAATCAAAACAAGCGAAAGGTTCCGGCCAATCGGAAGCAGCGGGAAACCATGACCTCGAGACTTCAGTTGAAGGTCACCGCCGCAGTTAAAGACAAACTTTCTGTAGTTTCAGGGACATATAATGCCTCCAACTGCTTCTCTGCAGTAGTAGACCTTGGTGTCCTGCAGTTTTAGTCGGTCATTCAGGTTTTTTTATTAACCTCCACTGTAAAAGCCCTTTTCATTGTCTTTCAGTTGCCAATTTTCACAGTTTCAGCTCATCCCTCGACAGTAGTCATGTGATTTTGTCCTTCCTCCAGCCTCTCAAACGCTCTAAACTTGGGCTGTCTAAACTTTTACACACTGAAAAATGAAAGCATGGGGGGGCCATTTTGATATTTAAAATTTTCAAAACCATTTATGATAATCATTAAGGCTCCCCTCAATTGTGTTGAATGTTAAAGGTCCCGGGGACCCAAAAGGGTCTTACACCTTAAAGTGTTAAAGGCCTACTGAAATGCGATTTTCCTATTTAAACGGGGATAGCAGGTCCATTCTATGTGTCATACTTGATCATTTCGCGATATTGCCATATTTTTGCTGAAAGGATTTAGTAAAGAACATCGACGATAAAGTTTGCAACTTTTGGTCGCTGATAAAAAAGCCTTGCCTGTACCGGAAGTAGCAGACGAGTAGCGTGACGTCACAGGTTGTGGAGCTCCTCACATCTGCACATTGTTTACAATCATGGCCACCAGCAGCGAGAGCGATTCGGACCGAGAAAGCGAGGATTTCCCCATTAATTTGAGCGAGGATGGAAGATTCGTGGATGAGGAAAGTGAGAGTGAAGGACTAGAGGGCAGTGGGAGCGATTCAGATAGGGAAGATGCTGTGAGAGGCGGGTGGGACCTGATATTCAGCTGGGAATGACTAAAACAGTAAATAAACACAAGACATATATATACTCTATTAGCCACAACACAACCAGGCTTATATTTAATATGCCACAAATTAATCCCGCATAACAAACACCTCTCCCGTCCATATAACCCGACAATACAACTCAAACACCTGCACAACACACTCAATCCCTCAGCCCAAAGTACCGTTCACCTCCCCAAAGTTCATACAGCACATATATTTCCCCAAAGTTACGTACGTGACATGCACATAGCGGCACGCACGTACGGGCAAGCGATCAAATGTTTGGAAGCCGCAGCTGCATGCCTTCTCACGGTACCGCGTCTGCGCATCCAACTCAAAGTCCTCCTGGTAAGAGTCTCTGTTGTCCCAGTTCTCCACAGACCAATGGTAAAGCTTGACTGTCATCTTTCGGGAATGTAAACAATGAAACACCGGCTGTGTTTGTGTTGCTGCAGCCGCCCGCAATACACCGCTTCCCACCTACAGCTTTCTTCTTTGCTGTCTCCATTGTTCATTGAACAAATTGCAAAAGATTCACCGACACAGATGTCCAGAATACTGTTGAATTTTGCAATGAAAACAGACGACTTAATAGCTGGCCACCATGCTGTCCCAAAATGTCCTCTACAATCCGTGACGTCACGTGCCGGCGTCATCATACCGAGACGTTTTCAGCAGGATATTTTGCGCAAAATTTAAAATTGCACTTTAGTAAGCTAACCCGGCCGTATTGGCATGTGTTGCAATGTTAAGATTTCATCATTGATATATAAACTATCAGACTGCGTGGTCGGTAGTAGTGGGTTTCAGTAGACCTTTAAAATCAAGTTACCGTATTTTCCGGACTATAAGGCGCACTTAAAATCGTTTTTTTCCCAAAAAACTCGACATTGCGCCTTATAACCCGGTGCGCCTAATGTAAGAAAAACGTTTGGTTGAGCTTAACCACCTCGAAGCTATTTTATTTGGTACATGGGCTTAATGATAAGTGTGACCAGTAGATGGCAGTCAAACATAAGTGTTAAGTGTAGGCTGTACTATGTTATAGTTAAAGTACCAATGATTGTCACACACACACTAAGTGTGGTGAAATTATTCTCTGCATTTGACCCATCACCCTTGATCACCCCCTGGGAGGTGAGGGGAGCAGTGGGCAGCAGCGGTGGCCGCGCCCAGGAATCATTTTTGGTGATTTAACCCCCAATTGCAACCCTTGATGCTGAGTGCCCAGCAGGGAGGTAATGGGTCCCATGTTTTAATAGCCTTTGCTATGATGGCAATATGTCTCAAGTAAACAACACCAACATTTTAAACATTCCATTGAAATTATAGAACCTTACACATGGCACTCAAAAATTGATCAAACATGTTTTAGTACGACTTTGGTAAGCTATGAAGCCGCCTCGCTTGAAGGATTGTCGCCGCATTAAACATAGGAGTATTATTATGGTGTGTGTATGAGTTAAAACATATTATCTGGCGATTTATTTCGCAATATTATGCAAAAGTAACGTTTCTTACCTTCTGGTACCTGCTGGTCTGTATTTAGGATCTCTAAGTCCTGAAAAATTGCGCGCGTCCGCCTTTGTAGTCCGTGCCGACACTGTAGTGGATAAGCTTCTTCTTTTTCTCTATCTTCTTGTTATGTGACATTCATCCTACGCTGTTGCCATTTCTAATATAAAGTAGCGTAAAGTTCTTACTTAAATCTGTCAGTAAACTCGCCATGAAAGCGGTAAAACATACCGGTGTAGTGAGTTATATTATTCACTCAAGGAACTTTAGTTATTAGAGCTCTGGTTGGACATTTTTTCACGGGACACATTTCCTGTGTTGTTGTTTCCGGATGAGGAGATGATGCTCCGTTATTGATTGAAGTAAAGTCTGAATGTCATTAAAACAGTTAGCTCCATCTTTTGACACTTCTTCCACTCCCGTCCTTGCACGCTACACCGCTACAACAATGATGACGGGGAGAAGACGCTGTCGAAGGTGAGCCACGTAATAAAGACCGCCCACAAAACGGTGCTTCCGGAAGCGACTGTCAGAAAGCGGCTTGAAGATGATCTGTAAAACATCATCTATGCAACATTTTGACCAAATAACTACCATTACTTATTATGTAGACCACAAGGAAGTGTTTTACATTTACAAAAAAATAAATAAAATATGACTCCTTTAACGCGCCCTGTAATCCGGTGCGCCTAATATATGAAAAAAGAACAAAAATTGACCATTCATCGGCAGTGCGCCTTATAATCCGGTGCGCCCTATGGTCCGGAAAATACGGTATATATTAATATTTTTATTTCTATTTTCGATGCTGAAATATATCTGCATCCACTTCAGATCTATCCGTCCACATAAAGTTTAACATTGTGTTGTATATGCCCTTTCCATCAAGGAAAACCCTGTGTTTTTGTGGCAAAAAAAGCAAAATATGCATTATTTCCCTACTCAGTGGCCTTGTGGTTAGAGTGTCCGCCCTGAGATCGGTAGGTTGTGAGTTCAAACCCCGGCAGAGTCATTCCAAAGACTATAAAAATGGGACCCATTACCTCCCTGCTTGGCACTCAGCATCAAGGGTTGGAATTGGGGGTTAAATCACCAAAATGATTCCCGAGCGCAGCCACCGCTGCTGCTCACTGCTCCCCTCACCTCCCAGGGGGTGGAACAAGGGGATGGGTCAAATGCAGAGGGTAATTTTACCACACCTCGTGTGTGTGTGACTATCAGTGGTACTTTAACTTTGACTTTATTTCCCCTCAAAAAATGTTCAAAGTGGAATACATGTTGTTAAGTAATTGGAGCCTTAAATATGTAAATAATTCATAGCAGCATTGCTTTTTGGTTCATTATTATTTTTGCTGTAATGACAGTTAAACAAAATCCCACTAAAATGATTGGGGATCTAAAAGATACCCACTCATAAGTGTTAAAAACAAGTCATATATCAATATATATTATTTTTAATTGAAACGTTTAAAACTCCAGATCCACTTCAGATCTTCAGTGTATGTCAATTACCGTATTTTTCTGACTATAAGTCGCAGTTTTTTTCATAATTTGGCCGGGGGTGCGACTTATACTCAGGAGCGACTTATGTGTGAAATTATTAACACATTAGCGTAAAATATCAAATAATATTATTTATCTCATTCACGTAAGAGACTAGACGTATAAGATTTCATGGGATTTAGCGATTAGGAGTGACAAATTGTTTGGTAAACGTATAGCATGTTCCCAGCCTTCCCGGTAAGGTCTATTCAGGTGTACTGGAGAGGAGGCTACGCCGGATAGTCGAACCTCGGATTCAGGAGGAACAGTGTGGTTTTCGTCCTGGTCATGGAACTGTGGACCAGCTCTATACTCTCGGCCGAGTCCTTGAGGTTGCATGGGAGTTTGCCCAACCAGTCTACATGTGCTTTGTGGACTTGGAGAAGGCATTCGACCGTGTCCCTCGGGAAGTCTTGTGGGGAGTGCTCAGAGAGTATGGGGTATTGGACTGTCTGATTGTGGCGGTCCGCTCCCTGTATGATCAGTGTCAGAGCTTGGTCCGCATTGCCGGCAGTAAGTCGGACACGTTTCCAGTGAGAGTTGGACTTCGTCAAGGCTGCCCTTTGTCACCCATTCTGTTCATAACTTTTATGGACAGAATTTCTAGGCGCAGTCAAGGCGTTGAGGGGATCCGGTTTGGTGGCTACAGGATTAGGTCTCTGCTTTTTGTAGATGAAGTGGTCCTGATGGCTTCATCTGGCCAGGATCTTCAGCTCTCACTGGATCGGTTCGCAGCCGAGTGTGAAGCGACTGGGATGAGAATCAGCACCTCCAAGTCCGAGTCCATGGTTCTCGCCCGGAAAAGGGTGGAGTGCCATCTCCGGGTTGGGGAGGAGATCTTGCCCCAAGTGGAGGAGTTCAAGTACCTCGGAGTCTTGTTCACGAGTGAGGGAAGAGTGGATCGTGAGATCGACAGGCGGATCGGTGCAGCATCTTCAGCAATGCGGACGCTGTATCGATCCGTTGTGGTGAAGAAGGAGCTGAGCCAGAAGGCAAAGCTCTCAATTTACCGGTCGATCTCCGTTCCCAACCTCACCTATGGTCATGAGCTTTGGGTTATGACCGAAAGGACAAGATCACGGGTACAAGCGGCCGAAATGAGTTTCCTCCGTCGGGTGGCGGGGCTCTCCCTTACAGAGGGTGAGAAGCTCTGTCATCCGGGGGGAACTCAAAGTAAAGCCGCTGCTCCTCCACATCGAGAGGAGCTAGATGAGGTGGTTCGGGCATCTGGTCAGGATGCCACCCGAACGCCTCCCTCGGGAGGTGTTTAGGGCACCTCCGACTGGAAGAAGGCCACAGGGAAGACCCAGGACACGTTGGGAAGACTTTGTCTCCCGGCTGGCCTGGGAACGCCTCGGGATCCCCCGGGAAGAGCTGGACGAAGTGGCTGGGGAGAGGGAAGTCTGGGCTTCCCTGCTTAGGCTGCTGCCCCCGCAACCCGACCTCGGATAAGCGGAAGAAGATGGATGGATGGATGGATGGATGGATGGATGGATGGATGTTCTATATGTTATAGTTATTTGAATGACTCTTACCATTATATGTTACGTTTACATACCAGGCACGTTCTCAGTTGGTTATTTATGCCTCATATAACGTACACTTATTCAGCCTGTTGTTCACTATTCTTTATTTATTTTAAATTGCCTTTCAAATGTCTGTTCTTGGTGTTGGGTTTTATCAAAGAAATTTCCTTCAAAAATGCGACTTATAAATGTTTTTTTCCTTCTTTATTATGCATTTTCGGCCGGTGCGACTTATGCTCCGGAGCGACTTATAGTCCAAAAAATACGTTATGCCTTTTTATTATTTTTTGATTTTCTTGTTTTATGCCTTTTTGTCAAAGAAAACGTTTTATTTATATGGCAAACACACAAAATATGCAATATTTTCCTCTTTAAAGTGACATATTTTATGTCAAGTAATTAGAGCCTTAGATAAGTCAATTCATAACATTTATTTTGATAATTCTTTGAGCAATGCATTTTTTAAAGTAAAAAAAGCTGCCTGCATGGAAGCTTTATTTAAACAAAGAGTCGATATTGCAACATTTTCTTTTTACATTACACCTGTTTGTACTAGAATAAAGTGTAACTGCACATGTGGGCAACAGCGTATGTGTCACAGTGAAGCAGTCGTGGGATGAGTAGAAGAAAACTGCTTGTTCAAATCTGAAAAAAATAAATAAATAAATTGCAAAAATCTGACTTAACAACGACTGTACAACAAAATATGAATGTTCTACTCCGGGCAAGTGATCGAGTCATTGTTTCCTGGCGGACCTTTTAAGCGACGGACACATTGATCCAGACAAGCAGCAACAATGGTAGAAATCCCAGCATGCAAACTTCATCACCAACCTTGGTCAAACATTTGTACGTAGATATTGTGCATACAAATATTTAGTTTGTTTTGTATAGAAATTGCTGACTTTGTGATGTCTTTTGTATTCGTGGTCGTGTTGTTTTTTGTCTGAGAGTAACTTTGGGGAGCAAAACTCATTTAATACATGTAGTACTAAATTTGACCAGTAGAGTGTGACAACACTAATAGTGTTAAGTAGTTTGTGTGACTATATTAACACGAAACCTTCTATTTTATTCATTTAAAATACTCAATGTACATTATGTACAAAACCAGTGAAGTTGGCACGTTGTGTAATTCGTAAATAAAAAACATAATACAATGATTACCAAATCCTTTTTAACTTATATTCAATTAATTATACTGCAAAGACAAGGAATGTAATGTTCAAACTGAGAATCTTAATTTTTTTTTGCAAATAATCATTAATTTAGAATTTAATGGCACATTGCAAAAAAGTTGTCACAGGGGCATTTTTACCACTGTGTTACATGGCCTTTCCTTTTAACAACACTCAGTAAATGTTTGGGAACTGAGGAGACCAATTTCTGAAGCTTCTCAGGTGGAATTATTTCCCATTCTTGCTTTATGTACAGCTTAAGTTGTTCAACAGTCTCTTTTGTGGTATTTTAGGTTTCATAATGCGCCACACATTTTCAATGGGAGACAAGTCTGGACTACAGGCAGGCCAGTCTAGTACCCGCACTCTTTTACTATGAAGCCACACTGTTGTAACACGTGGCTTGGCATTGTCTTGCTGGAATAAGCAGGGGCGTCCATGATAACGTTGCTTGGATGACAACATATGTTGCTCCAAAACCTGTATGTACCTTTTAGCATCAATGACGCCTTCACAGATGTGTAAGTTACCCATGTATTGGGCACTAATACACCCCCATACCATCTCAGATGCTGGCTTCTGAACTTTGCGCCTAGAACAATCGGGATGGTTCTTTTCCTCTTTGTTCCGGAGGACACGACGTCCACAGTTTTCCAAAAACAATTTGAAATGTGGACTCGTCAGACCACAGAACACTTTTCCACTTTGCATCAGTCCATTAGATGAGCTCGAGCCCAGCGAAGCCGGCGGCGTTTCTGGGTGTTGTTGATAAATGGCTTTCGCTTTGCCTAGTAGAGTTGTGACTTGCACTTACAGATGTAGAGACAAACTGTAATTACTGACAGTGGTTTTCTGAAGTGTTCCTGAGCCCCTGTGGTGATCTCCTTTACACACTGGTGTCGCTTTTTGATGCAGTACCGCCTGAGGGATCCAAGGTCACGGGCATTGGTTACGTGCAGTGATTTCTCCAGATTATCTGAACCTTTTTATGATATTACGGACCATAGATGGTGAAATCCTTAAATTCCTTGCAATAGCTGGCTGAGAAATGTTGTTCTTAAACTCATCGACAATTTGTTCATGCATCTGTTCACAAAGTCGTGACCCTCGCCCCATCCTTGTTTGTGAATGACTGAGAGTTTCATGGAAGCTGCTTTTATACCCAATAATGGCACCCACCTGTTCCCAATTAGCTTGTTCACCTGTGGGATTTTCTAAATAAGTGTTTGATGAGCATTCCTCAACCTTGTCAGTCTTTTTTGCCACTTGTGCCAGCTATTTTGAAACATTTTGCAGGCATCAAATTCCAAATTAGCTAATATTTGCAAAAAATAACAAAGTTTTCCGGTTCGAACGTTAAGTACCTTGTCTTTGCAGTCCATTCAATTGAATATAAATTGAAAAGGATTAGCAAATCATTGTATTCTGTTTGTATTTACCATTTACACAACGTGCCAACTTCACTGGTTTTGCGGTTTTGTACGTAAAATGTAAAATAGACTGTTATTTTGTACTTTTGTTTTGTTTATTTGATGTTTATATTTTCAGTCTTACAAACCGAAATGAAGGAAGAAGTGTAAAGAAATAAAACTAAGGAAGGCAACTATTTTACTATTTTACCTACTCAGTGGCCTAGTGGTTAGAGTGTCCGTCCTGAGATCGGTAGGTTGGGAGTTCAAATCCCGGCCGAGTCATACCAAAGACTATAAAAATGGGACCCATTACCTCCCTGCTTGGCACTCAGCATCAAGGGTTGGAATTGGGGGTTAAATCACCAAAATGATTCCCGGGCGCAGCCACCGCTGCTGCCCACTGCTCCCCTCACCTCCCAGGGGGTGATCAAGGGTGATGGGTCAAATGCAGAGAATAATTTCGCCACACCTAGTGTGTGTGTGACAATCATTGGTACTTTAACTTTAACTTTAACTTTATTCAAAACAAGGAACATCAATCCTCAACAAAAACTAGAGCTTCTTTTTCTTCATAATGTTAACTAACTGCACACGTTGGAAACGAGTAGCGAGGGCAGTATAATTCATTTATGGACAGTGCAGTGTGAAAGCCGATGTGTTGACTTTGCAACTAAGTAAATGTAGTCTTAGATTAATATAACCTGCGGAGACACTTTTTGAGGAAACATCCACATTTTGATGTCAGGCCCCTGAGACATTGGGCTCTTGAAACTGCAGCCCTCTTCATGATGTAGTTGAATAGCCCTGCTCTATTGTGTAGGGTTTTGTTTTACACCAAGCATGCATGCACACAGCATAGAGCATGAACTGTGAAGTACAGTAAGCAAACCCCTAAGAGACACCATGGAAAATATTTAACAGGGATGAAAAAAGAGACGGAGATAATCAGACTAACAAAAGTCACTGAATGCTAAGACGAGGAAATATGACATAAGCGTATGTAGCGCTTGGCTTTATAATTTTAATTCCACGAGGCGAGGCAAAAATACAATAACTAAGACGCTAACATAGTCAACAAAGGGAGCAAAACTAAACTCAAGCACAGGAGAACCACAACAAACACAATGTGAGACATGACCTATCAGATCATGACAGATGCAATGTTATGCAGAGGTGTACTTATGACAATTTTATAGACAAAATTATACCATGTAGTCATGGTGGAGAGTGGGCACGATATGAATTTCTCGTTGACGCGGCGTAAGAGAAAATAATTGAGAAGCATTGCCTTAAGGCCAGTAACAAGGTTCTCGATTGGTCATTGTTTTCTTATATCCCCACTTTGCCCTTCTCTGTAGGACAAGGTCGCTTACGTCTCCATCTGTCGTTATTATTATTTTACTCTCAATTTGTCCTTCTGCTCTTGGTGAAGATTGTGTCCTTGCCTGTAGTTTCTCCAT
Organism: Nerophis lumbriciformis; assembly: GCF_033978685.3. Taxonomy (NCBI): domain Eukaryota; kingdom Metazoa; phylum Chordata; class Actinopteri; order Syngnathiformes; family Syngnathidae; genus Nerophis; species Nerophis lumbriciformis. The sequence goes on from NC_084557.2 coordinate 41,186,307, forward strand.
CCCCTCAAACTCTGTCAATCATCATGTCTCCAAGACCAATCTATGTTGGTTATTTGTTTTCCTTCCGCCTGATGGTAAATTCACAGGGTTGGATTTTTCTTTCGGACAAACTCTTTTCAACCCCTTAAACTATCTCCAACCAACTTTCTCAGCCTCAACTGTCTCTCAGGTCTTGCAATGATGTCCTTCCCTGTCCTTCCTCCCCAGTTAAACACTAAACCCTCTTTCAAGGCCAATGACAAGGTTGATCCAATGAGTTGTTTGTTTTCCTTCTATTGTTAAATCCATAGCTTTTCCCTTTACTTTTTGGAAAATCTCTTTTGTACCATTTAATCTCTCACTCAACAACTTTCGAAACTTCAACATGTCCCTCTCGTCCTGAAGTTTTGTCCTTTCTTGTAACTCAACAATTTCTATAAACTCCCAACTTTCCTCAAGGCAAGTGACAGGGTTCTCAATTGGACATTAGTGTTCTTACAGTCCAAGCTTTTACCTTTTCTCTCCAACAATCCAACATATCTTTGTTTCTCACTGTTTTCTTTTATCAACTTGTCCTTTTGGTCTTGCATTTTTTCTTCTTCCCTGTCCTTAACACCTCAAGCCTTCTTAAACCTTGACTTTCCTTAAAGGCCTACTGAAATGCGATTTTCTTATTCAAACGGGGATAGCAGGTCCATTCTATGTGTCATACTTGATCATTTTGCGATATTGCCATATTTTTGCTGTAAGGATTTAGTAGAGAACATCGACGATAAAGTTCGCAACTTTTGGTCGCTGATAAAAAAGCCTTGCCTGTACCGGAAGTAGCAGACGATATGCGCGTGACGTCACAGGTTGTGGAACTCCTCACATCTGCACATTGTTTACAATTATGGCCACCAGCAGCGAGAGCGATTCGGACCGAAAAAGCGACGATTTCCCCATTAATTTGAGCGAGGATGAAAGATTCGTGGATGAGGAAAGTGAGAGTGAAGGACTAGAGGGCAGTGGGAGCGATTCAGATAGGGAAGATGCTGTGAGAGGCGGGTGGGACCTGATATTCAGCTGGGAATGACTAAAACAGTAAATAAACACAAGGCATATATATACTCTATTAGCCACAACACAACCAGGCTTATATTTAATATGCCACAAATTAATCCCGCATAACAAACACCTCCCCCCTCCCGTCCATATAACCCGCCAATACAACTCAAACACCTGCACAACACACTCAATCCCACAGCCCAAAGTACCGTTCACCTCCCCAAAGTTCATACAGCACATATATTTCCCCAAAGTCCCCAGTTACGTACGTGACATGCACATAGCGGCACGCACGTACGGGCAAGCGATCAAATGTTTGGAAGCCGCAGCTGCATGCGTACTCACGGTACCGCGTCTGCGCATCCAACTCAAAGTCCTCCTGGTAAGAGTCTCTGTTGTCCCAGTTCTCCAGAGGCCAATGGTAAAGCTTGACTGTCATCTTCCGGGAATGTAAACAATGAAACACGGGCTGCGTTTGTGTTGCTGCAGTCGGCCGCAATACACCGCTTCCCACCTACAGCTTTTTCTTTGCTGTCTCCATTGTTCATTGAACAAATTGCAAAAGATTCACCAACACAGATGTCCAGAATACTGTGAAATTTTGCGATGAAAACAGACGACTTAATAGCTGGTCATCATGCTGTCCCAAAATGTCCTCTACAATCCGTGACGTCACGCGCTGACGTCATCATACCGAGACGTTTTCAGCAGGATATTTCGCGCAAAATTTAAAATTGCACTCTGGTAAGCTAACCCGGCCGTATTGGCATGTGTTGCAATGTTAAGATTTCATCATTGATATATAAACTATCAGACTGCGTGGTCGGTAGTAGTGGGTTTCAGTAGGCCTTTAAGGCCAGTGACAAGGTGCTCAGAAACTTTCCCCCTTTCTTTATAGGAAACTCTCTCAAAACGTTTTATCAAGCGCTCGCCAACCTTTCCCTCTCGTCTTGTGATTTGGCCCTTCCCAGAAGTTCATCGTCCCCCGACTGTAAGATTCCCTTCAGGCCAGTGACAGGGCTCTTAATCGAACATCCACAGTTTTAGATACGCGGCTTTACCCTTTTCTTTAGCACACGCTCTTGTCCATTTTTATCTCTGGTAACTTTCTTACCCTCAACTTGTCTCTATAGTCTTGTGGTTTTGTCCTTCACAGTACTTCCTTTTCTGACTGAAACATAATGCTTTCCTTAATGGCCAATGACAAGAGTTCACTTAGCCGCCATTCATTTAGCAAAGGACATGTGTACCTTGATAGGTGGTTGCCCTTTGTCTGCAAGCAGAATTCATTGCTGAGGCCTTTCAGCAGAAGCAGGCGGCTTGTATTGATGAAATTGTGAAATGAGGAAATGTGAATGGCAGTTGTGGGCAGGTGATGAGATTTTAGAAGCAAGGACGTCCGAGGATTCCAATGCAAATCTATTGAAATTCAATTTCAAGGGCTTGTTCCCAAATGCATTTGACACGGAACGTATTCAGGTGTGAATGTCTCTGTGCACTCCAGCAAGAATCCAGGAGTGAATAGATTGGTAATGATTAGTATTAAGCAAAGGAGTGCGTAGAGATTCTCTCTTGCAAGGTTTTCCCACTATTGACACGGACAGGACCCTCGAGGATGATACGCATCCATGTTTGTTTCTTCGATTCTTACTTGCATCTAATTGCATTCGATTGCATCACACTGTTGCGATTAATTTAGATAGCCCAGCAGGGCTGCGGATCCTCCATCAGATGTTAAAGCAAGCTGTTTTAAAACCCAGGAATAGCCGTTGTCCTAGCAACAGCTATCATAGTTCCAAAAATGGATTTGTGAAAGCGAGAAGGACAAACTAATAAATCGTATGCTTATAGCCGCATGGACCAATTGAAATTGCGAAAGGCCCAAAAGAACAGAGCATCTCAACTTTGGTTTAAGCCGGGGGTCAGCAACCCGCGGCTAAAGAGCATGTGGCTCTTTAGTGCTGCCCTAGTGGCTCCCTGGAGCATTTTTAAAAAAGGATTCCAAATGGAATGGATGGGGGAAACATTTTTTGGGGTTTTTGTATGTTTTGTGTTTGAAGACAAACATAACACAAACCTTCCCAATTGTTAGAAAGCCCACAGTTTAATATGTTTGTGTGTATGCTTCACTGATGACACTATTTGGTGAACATCGTTTTGTCCTACTAACTTCAACGGTTCTTGAACTCACCATAGTGTGGACTGTGACTCAACAGTTTGTTTACATCTTCCATTCCTTCTTTGTCTCATTATGTCCACCAAAAGTTTTATACTGTGCGTGAATGCACAAAGGTGCGCTTTGTTGATGTTATTGACTTGTTGGAGTGCTAATCAGGCATATTTTGTCAGTGCATGTGTAAATAATGTAAATAATTCAATGTATATACTCTGATGATTATTTGTGTGATGACTCTATTATGATGTTAGTATATATTTGATAGTTTATATCCGTATCATGAATCAACGACTTAAACAAGTTGAAAAACTTATTCGGGTGTTACCATTTAGTGGTCAATTGTACAGAATATGTACTTCACTGTGCAATCTACTAATAAAAGTTTCAATCAATCAAAAATGACTGCAAGCTAATCAATGCTAACATGCTATTTAGGCTAGCTGTATGTACATATTGCATCATTATGCCTCAATTGTAGGTACATTTGAGCTCATTTAATATTCTTTATACTTGTATGTATATAATTTAGTTTTGTGTGTCTCATGACACATTTCAGATAGTTGTTCCAGACCACAGTAAACATTACCTAGTTTGCCAAAGATTGTAATACATCTATTAAAAAAAGACAGCCTGCCGTTTCCTTTGGCTTGGACACACACATCTATACCTTTGGCCATTAAAAGCCAGTAATTTCCAGGAGTTATCTCACCTTCTGAGTAGCCTCTGATTTACGAATGGTTTTTAATGTTGTAAAAATGTGTAGAATAAATATTACATTTCTACATTTCTGTCAACAACACATTGTCATTTTAATAGCAGGCTAATATAGCTAATAGAGACACTTAATTCATGTGTTGCCTTCATTATAACAATAAATTATCGATATCTTGTTCACGAGTGAGGGAAGAGTGGATCGTGAGATCGACAGGCGGATCGGTGCGGCGTCTTCAGGAATGCGGACGCTGTATTGATCTGTTGTGGTGAAGAAGGAGCTGAGCCGGAAGGCAAAGCTCTCAATTTACCGGTCGATCTACGTTCCCATCCTCACCTATGGTCAAGAGCTTTGGGTTATGACCGAAAGGACAAGATCACGGGTACAAGCGGCCGAAATGAGTTTCCTCCGCCGGGTGGCGGGGCTCTCCCTTAGAGATAGGGTGAGAAGCTCTGTCATCAGGGGGGAGCTCAAAGTAAAGCCGCTGCTCCTCCACATCGTGAGGAGCCAGATGAGGTGGTTCGGGCATCTGGTCAGGATGCCACCCGAACGCCTCCCTAGGGAGGTGTTTAGGGCACGTCCGACAGATAGGAGGCCGCGGGGAAGACCCAGGACACGTCGGGAAGACTGTGTCTCCCGGCTGGCCTGGGAACGCCTCGGGGTCCCACAGGAAGAGCTGGACAAAGTGGCTGGGGAGAGGGAAGTCTGGGCTTCCCTGCTTAGGCTGCTGCCCCCGCGACCCGACCTCGGATAAGCGGAAGAAGATGGATGGATGGATGGATATCAGTCAATATATTGTGATAGTTTTCAGCCATATCGCCCAGTCCTATGAAAAAGTCTATCAGATTCACTTTTCATGAGACGATGAATAAAGCTTTTATTTCAGGAGTGTCCGAAATTACAATTAAACCATCATCTAAATACAAAAAATGAGAAAAAAGTTTAAACGTTGATACTGGTAATACTACTGTAAAAGGGGAACTGCAAATTTTTGGGAATTTTGCCTATCGTTTAAATCAATATGAAAGACATGACGATGGGTGTATTTCTTTTAATGCATTCTGAATGTTAGACAAATGCAATCAAAAGTCTGCTTAAAATGGAGCCTACAGTAGCAGCTCAAATCTGCCTATAAAACCCCTTTAAAAACATCCAAACACCTCCATTCAGGTTTTATTTACATGATGTAAGTATGTATGTCATGTAGTAACATTTATAATAACATTTAATATTTATGTATTTTACTCATTTTAAGCATTAATTTCAAAAACTCATCACGTTTGCTGATTACTACTCACTGCAGAATTTAGGAGAGCCAACAAACATAACAAAACATCACTTACTGTGCAATGTCTGCTGTCATTAGGATGCCGACTGCTGGGATGTTCATTTATTCTCATTAAGTGAAGAATGTCTCATATTCCTCGCGAAGAAAAGAGGGGTGGACCCGTGCGTGTCATGTCGTTCTCGCAATTTCCGGGTTTAAATTGACTATGAAAGTGTCCCAACTTGTCGGAATACGTACTACCGAATGTCCCAAGGAGACACTATCATCTTCCTACACATTCTTGCACTATGCTCCAATGTTGTGGAACATGCAACACACGGCTAGAATCTGTATCACCCTTTCTGGGCTATAAAGAAGTGTGATCTAAACAACATAACCTATTTTTATGCCACAGGCAGGCGCCTCGCTTGGGCCAAAATGATCCAGAAGCAAGAAATTATTGTTGCAAGTTTTTTTATATAGGAGATATAGCGGGCATCAAAATAAATCAATTGAATTCAATCAACCCCTTAAAGGGGAACTGCACTTTTTATGGAATGTTGCGTATTGTTCACAATCATTATGAGAGACATGCCGATTGATGTTGTTTTTATGTTTTTTGCATTCTAAATCTTGAATAAATGCAATCAAAAGTGTGCTTACAATTAAGCTAATAGAAGCCGCGCAATTCCGCCTATAAAGCCCTTCAAAAACATCCAAACACCTCCGTTAGGGTTTTATATACATGACGTAAGTATATACCGTATTTTCCGGACTATAAGGCGCACCTAAAATCTTTTTTTTTCTCGATGCTCGACAGTGCGCCTTATAACCCGGGGCGCCTAATGTAAGGAATACGTTTGGTTGAGTTTACCCACCTCGAAGCAATTTTATTTGGTACATGGTGTAATGATAAGTGTGACCAGTAGATGGCAGTCAAACATAAGATATACGCGTAGACTGCACTATGAGGGGTCTCAAGTAAACAACACCAACATTTTAAATGTTCCATTGAAAATATAGAACATTACATACTCAAAAATCTATCGACTTTGGTAAGCTATGAAGCCGCACCGCCTGAAGGATTGTAGGCGCATTAAACATAGGAGTACTATTATAAAGTTAAAAAGTTAAAGTACCAATGATTGTCACACACACACTCTAGGTGTGGCGAGATTATTCTCTGCATTTGACCCATCACCCTTGATCACCCCCTGGGAGGTGAGGGGAGCAGTGGGCAGCAGCGGTTGCCGCGCCTGGGAATCATTTTTGTGTGTATAAGGTAAGACATATTATCTGGCGTTTTGTTTCGCAATATTATGCAAAAGCGACTTTTCTTACCTTCTGGTACCTGCTGATCTGTATTTGGGATCTGCATAAATCCTGAAAAATTGCGCGCATCTGCCATAGTCAATACGCTTCTTCTTTTTCTCTATCTTCTTGTTATGTGACATTCATTCTCCGCTGTTGCCATTTCTAATATAAAGTAGTCTAAAGTTCCTACTTATATCTGTCAGTAAACTCACCATGAAAGCGCTAAAACATACCGGTGTAGTGAGTTTACATTATTCACCCATGGAACTTTAGTTACTCTATTAGAGTTCCGGTCGGAGGTTTTTTCACGGGACACATTTCCTGTGTTGTTGTTTCCGAATGAGAAGATACTCCTCCGTTATTGATTGAAGTAAAGTGTGAATGTCATTAAAACAGTTAGCTCTATCTTTTGACACTTCTACCACTCCCGTCCTTGCACGCTACACCGCTACAACAAAGATGACAGGGAGAAGACGCTGCCGAAGGTGAGCCACGTAAATAAGACCGCCCACAAAACGACGCATCCGGAAGCGACTGTCAGAAAGCGACTTAAAGATGATCTGTAAAACATCAAATATGCAACATTTTGACCAAAGAACCACCATTACATGTTATGTAGACCACAAGGAAGTGTTTTACATTTAGAAAAAAAAAAAAAAGACTCCTTTAATGCGCCCTATAATCTGGTGCGCCTAATATATGAAAAAAGATCAAAAATAGACTGTCAGAAAAATTGTATGTAAATTATCAACAAACTTTCCGTTTCTGAGTTCCCAGTGAACAGACGAAAGCTGTCTTTGTTGCACCAAGCCAAAGGCTTGGAAAATTCCACTGTGTACGATGGGAGGAGACGGGAGGGGTTATCTATTGTCATCCAAGACATGCCCAAGCTCGATCCAGGACCAGTCCAGGCTCAGGGTGGAGGACAGAGTAAAACAACTTGCACTGAGCCTAGTCTATAAAATCCGCTACACCTCCCTGATACCGAAGTACATGTCAAACTACTTCCTTAACGTAAATGACCGCCATAACCACAACACCAAGGGGAGCTCCACTAACCACGTTAAACCCAGATTCCGATCTAACAAAGGTCTTAACTCATTCTCTTTCTATGCCACATAAATGTGGAATGCGCTCCCAACAGGTATAAAAGAAAGGGCATCTCTATCCTCCTTCAAAACCGCAATAAAAGTACACCTCCAGGCAACTTCAACCCTAAACTAACACCCTCCCCGGATTGTTAATAATCAAATGTAAACAATCAAATGTAGATACTTTCCTTATGCCTTCTGATCTCTCTCTCTCTCTCTCTCTATGTCCACTACTTTCTGTACATATCCTACCAAGTCAGACCTACACTGTTTCAATGTCCATTTCTCTGTTCTCAATTGTTGATGACTGATGATAACAACCAAAGCTAACGCCCCCCCCCTCCACACCCCGAATTGTAAATAATGTAAATAATTCAATGTATACACCCTAATGATTATCTTGTGTGATGACTGTATTATGATGATAGTATATATGATAGTATATATCTGTATCATGAATCAATTTAAGTGGACCCCGACTTAAACAAGTTGAAAAACGTATTCGGGTGTTACCATTTAGTGGTCAATTGTACGGAAGATGTACTTCACTGTGCAACCTACTAATAAAAGTCTCAATCAATCAATCAATCCAAGCCCGAGGGATCTTTTTCTTTTGCGTTAATGTGACCGAAAACAATGGTTGTTTACATATCCACCATTCCTTTAGAAACAGCTGTTGTTTTGTAAACAGGGAAAGTCCAAATAAAAAGAGGTGGCGTACAATCTTTCGCCACAGCGTGGTGGAAGACTGTACAGAGAGTACAGTCGACTCGTCTCTCCTCAAATTGAGCCAAATTGAATCCTGTCTCTGTTTAATTCCTTGCTTCTTGTCTCGTTTAATAGATGTCATCAGTGTTTGAACCTGACATAGACCATTCATCGGCAATGCGCCCAATAATCCGGTGCACTCTATGGTCCGGAAAATATGGTAGCTTAAGTCCAAATGATCCATGTGTTGGTGCAAGTACTCAAAATCATCAGTAGCACCCTCATAGGCTTCTGTTTGTTGAAAACAGTCTGGAAAAGGGTGTAATGTTTTTCTGCTTAGTTAAATGTGACAAAATAAAGTAGAAGTTAAATCAATCAACAGCCCTGAACTTAAGGTTCCGGCCTCATATACTATTGATGGGAATGAAGATATGTGACCTGAAAGTCTTAGCGAGGTTGCGATCCGCCACTCAATATTTGGATTCATTCTCAGTCAGTTGACAGGCCCATGTGTGATGTGATTAGCGCTGTGTTGAATGTGATAGTGCAACAAAGCAGGAATAACCTCAGGTGCCCTTGCTATCTGGGCTCTTATGTTTTCTGCACATTATGCTTGGAATATGTTGCAAAGGCACTGGGAATTGACTGAGTTGAGATTCTTGAATAACTTTAAAACCTCATTTACTTGCATTTGGTTTGAATTGTTTGAATGGTAATAATCTGTGTTTGATGTCACGGTGTCTGACGTAACTTGGTGTTCTACCTGCTGCTGCCTCTTACGCAGGTTGACTCGCTTGGGAAAAAAATGGTCTTAATCTCAATGGGGATTTTTTTCCTGGTTTAATAAGAGCAAATCATGATAATATTAATAAATAATTAGAGGAATACCATCCATGTCTCAGCAGGTCTCCTATTTCTTTGCCCTTTAGATATCGATGAGTGCGCAGAGGGGAAGCACTACTGCAGGGAGAACACCATGTGTGTTAACACCCCCGGCTCCTTCATGTGCATTTGCCATACAGGCTACATCCGGATCGATGACTACTCCTGCACAGGTGAGTTGCCTAATGGCAGCGCTGGAAAGTCAGTACGAGACCTCACTGTCAATTTTTTTTGCGTGTTTTCTTACGAGTGAAGCAAGCTTTTACCACAAACCAAAAAGCTTAGCGTGTTTACAGCTCGTACTAGAAGAAACAGAAGGTTGGTCCAGTGACATTTGTCAACAGGGCCGTAACTAGGATTCAGTGACGTGCGGTGAGGTTGATGGCTGGTGTGGCACTGACTTCATCACAGTCAGATTTACAAACATATGAACCCTAAAGAGTATCTTATTCACCATTTGATTGGCAGCAGTTAACGGGTTATGTTTAAAAGCTCATACCAGCATTCTTCCCTGCTTGGCACTCAGCATCAAGGGTTGGAATTGGGGGTTAAATCACCAACAATTATTCCCGGGCGCGGCGCCGCTGCTGCCCACTGCTCCCCTCACCTCCCAGGGGGTGAACACAAGGGGATGGGTCAAATGCAGAGGACAAATTTCATTACACCTAGTGTGTGTGTGACAATCATTGGTACTTTAACTTAACTTTAACTTTACACATATAAACTGTAGCACACAAAAAAGCACATTTAATTAAAAAAAAAGGTTATTATGGTCTTACCTTTACTTATAAGTGCGGGAACAGTGGTGTTCGTGTTGGAGGAGTTGTGAATGAATGAAATATGAAATCCGTGCTGCAGTCTGCAGGTGTACCTAATGTTGTGTCCCTGCAGTCGTTCACGGCTCCCCCGGCGCGAGCATTGTTGTTTTTGCACTTTTTGGCTTCTTGTTAAGTGACTTTTTTTTGGGTGGATTTGGTCTTGCACGTGGAGGGTTTGGGTGTGGGCTTTGGTTGGTGTGGCGCTCCCGTCGGGGGGTGCATTCTGCGGCGGGGGTGCATTAACCACCAGGAGGCGGGATTACTGCGAGCCTCACACAGTGCGTCTTCGCAGCAGTTTTATGATTGCTCAGCACAAGAAATACGTTACACACAGTTGTTGACAAAATACACTGTACATTATATACCTCAGCTAACTAAACTATGGAAATGTATAATATAATTTATATAGCAACACGGTCTCACTGCACAGCAGGCCAGCAGTTAGCCGAGTCATTGCGCAATCCATGTTGAGGCACAACTGAGTGACGTGCCTCAACTGGCTGCTGATCACCGCACCGTCTCTTCTCAGTATTTGAACGGCAAATGTGAAAATTCAGCGATTTTGAATAAAAATAATCTAAAACTGGTGAAGTAAATGGAAAATAACTTTATAGTATAATCACTGAATACATATAACAATTTAATTTATTTTTTTTCTTTTTCCTTTTTTTTTTCTTTTTACATTTTTTTTCTTTTTCTTTCTCCTCCAGTGACCGCACGTCACTGCTAGGATTTGACAAATACCCAGGTCAGAAATTGAATTGACTGAAATCATGGGTATCCCTGCACCATATAAATGATATTACCTCGAGCAACACCATGAATTTCCAGAATAACAACAGCTTTAATTGAGCTACAACTATCTATCACTCATCTAACATCTTTGATAATCAGCATGATTTTGTACTTTTTTTTATTAATATTGTCAGGTTCAAACACTGATGACATCTATTAAACAAGACAAGAGGCAAAGAATTAAACAGAGACAGAATTCAATTTGGACTCAATTGAGGAGACACGCCTGGACACACTGTACTCTTGCACAGTCTCCAGCACGCTCTGCCAAAAGATTGCAGGCCTCCTTCTTTTACAAACCCTGTTTCCATATGAGTTGGGAAATTGTGTTAGATGTAAATATAAACGGAATACAATGATTTGCAAATCATTTTCAACCCATATTCAGTTGAATATGCTACAAAGACAACATATTTGATGTTCAAACTGATAAACATTTTTTTTTTGCAAATAATCATTAACTTTAGAATTTGATGCCAGCAACACGTGACAAAGAAGTTGGGAAAGGTGGCAATAAATACTGATAAAGTTGAGGAATGCTCATCAAACACTTATTTGGAACATCCCACAGGTGAACAAGCAAATTGGGAACAGGTGGGTGCCATGATTGGGTATAAAAGTAGATTCTATGAAATGCTCAGTCATTCACAAACAAGGATGGGGCGAGGGTCACCACTTTGTCAACAAATGCGTGAGCAAATTGTTGAACAGTTTAAGAAAAACCTTTCTCAACCAGCTATTGCAAGGAATTTAGGGATTTCACCATCCACGGTCCGTAATATCATCAAAGGGTTCAGAGAATCTGGAGAAATTACTGCACGTAAGCAGCTAAGCCCGTGACCTTCGATCCCTCAGGCTGTACTGCATCAACAAGCAACATCAGTGTGTAAAGGATATCACCACATGGGCTCAGGAACACTTCAGAAACCCACTGTCAGTAACTACAGTTGGTCGCTACATCTGTAAGTGCAAGTTAAAACTCTCCTATGCAAGGCGAAAACCGTTTATCAACAACACCCGGAAACGCCGTCGGCTTCGCTGGGCCTGAGCTCATCTAAGATGGACTGATACAAAGTGGAAAAGTGTTCTTTGGTCTGACGAGTCCACATTTCAAATTGTTTTTGGAAACTGTGGACGTCGTGTCCTCCGGACCAAAGAGGAAAAGAACCATCCGGATTGTTATAGGCGCAAAGTTGAAAAGCCAGCATCTGTGATGGTATGGGGGTGTATTAGTGCCCAAGACATGGGTAACTTACACATCTGTGAAGGCACCATTAATGCTGAAAGGTACATACAGGTTTTGGAGCAACATATGTCGCCATCCAAGCAACGTTACCATGGACGCCCCTGCTTATTTCAGCAAGACGATGCCAAGCCACGTGTTACATCAACGTGGCTTCATAGTAAAAGAGTGCGGGTACTAGACTGGCCTGCCTGTAGTCCAGACCTGTCTCCCATTGAAAATGTGTGGTGCATTATGAAGCCTAAAATACCACAACGGAGACCCCCGGACTGTTGAACAACTTAAGCTGTACATCAAGCAAGAATGGGAAATAATTACACCTGAGAAGCTTAAAAAATGTGTCTCCTCAGTTCCCAAACGTTTACTGAGTTTTGTTCAAAGGAAAGGCCATGTAACACAGAACAGGCCCTTTCCCAACTACTTTGGCACGTGTTGCAGCCATGAAATTCTAAGTTAATTATTATTTGCAAAAAAAAAAATTAAGTTTATGAGTTTGAACATCAAATATCTTGTCTTTGTAGTGCATTCAATTGAATATGGGTTGAAAAGGATTTGCAAATCATTGTATTCCGTTTATATTTACATCTAATATAATTTCCCAACTCATATGGAAACGGGGTTTGTATTTTGGACCCTCCCCGACCACATGGCCACCTTTGTTTCCAAAGGACAAAGGTCGCAAAAAGTTCACAGAAAAGGTCGTAAACAATTCACAGGAAAGGTCAGTTCAAAAAGAGTTTGTAAAATAGTTCAAAAAGAGTTCCATTAAAATAGTTCAAAAAGAGTTCGTAAAATAGTTCAAAAAGAGGTCGTCTGGAAATTGGGCAGATCCTGTCATCTCTCCGCTCTGAAGTCCTTGGGCCAGAACAACATCCTTCTGTTGATTACCATACATGCAAGTACACAGGAACACCTTCATCTTGCTTCCCCCCCCTACCCCCCACACACAGTGGAGTTTTACGAGTCTTACTCTTGGTAGGTTTCAAAGACAGCCTTTTGTCTTCTTGTCAGGAACACAATGTAATAAAACGTTTTTGTGATAATTTAGAAACAATTATTCTAACAAATATCCCGAAGTTTAGCATATTAAATCATTTTAACATCATTAAAACATACATTTAAAAAACATACCAGGACCAGGTAAGGTTGTCCCGATACCAATATTTTGGTATTGTACCAAAATGTATTTCAATGCTTTTCTAAATAAAGGGTACCACAAAAAATGGCATTATTGGCTTTATTTTTTTACAAAAAAATCTTACGGTACATTAAACATCTGTTTATTATTGCAATCAAAGAACAATTGTGTCCTTAAATAAAATAGTGAACATACAAGACAACTTGTCTTTTAGTAGTAAGTAAGCAAACAAAGGCTCCTAATTAGTCTGCTGACGAATGCAGTAACATATTGTGTCATTTATCATTCTATTATTTTGTCAACATTATGAGGGACAAACTGTAAAAATTGATTATTAATCCACTTATTCATATACTGTTAATATCTGGTTATTTTCTCTTTTAACATGTTCTATCTACACTTCTGTTAAAAAGTAATAATCACTTATTCTTTTCGTGTTTGATACTTTACATTAGTTTCGGATGATACTACAAATTTGGGTATCAATCCGATACCAAGTCATTACAGGATCATACATTGGTCATATTCAAAGTCCTCATGTGTCCAGGGACATATTTCCTGAGTTTATAAACATAAAATATCCATCCCTTAAAAACATAGTAGTATCGACTAGAGACACTCTTGTACTTGGTATCATTACAGTAGATGTCAGGCGTTTGTTTACATTGTGACGCCGGTGATCTATTGTATCCTCCTACAGTGTGTAGTGAAGCATGTTTAGCTATTCCTCATCCTGCAGTGATAATGATACTTGTAAGGAACTTGCTTTATTTGTCGCCATGGAGACAAGGATTAGTGATTTAGAAGTAGCTGAAACACTGCCGGAAAAAAAGCAATATTACATTGAGTTAATTGTATTGTTTCACACCAATAGCTAAGTGCCAAAATAAAGCATGTAGAAGTAGATTTATCTGCTTGGAAGCTGTCTACTTGTAATACTCCAAATAGTACCATCTTATGGAATTATTAAACAAAGATGTATCAGGAAGTTGTTTACAGCCACGACTACCAATGTTTTTTGACCTAATTGCCAACTCGAGGCTTGCACAGTATAGGAGACTCTGGACTAGGGGTTGTCCCGATACAATTATTTTGGTACCGGTACCAAAATGTATTTCTGTACTTTTCAATATTAGCATCATTGTTTTTATTTTAACCAAAAAATCTTACTGTACAATAAACATATGTTTCTTATTGCAATTTTGTCCTAAAATAAAATAGTGAACATACTAGACAACTTGTCTTTTAGTAGTAAGTAAACAAACAAAGACTCCTAATAAGTTTGCTGACGTATGCAGTAACATTTTGTGTCATTTTCCATTCTATTATTTTGTTAAAATTATGAAGGACAAGCTGTAAAAAATGGATTATAAATGTACTTGTTCATTTACTGTTAATATCTGCTTATTTTCTGTTTCAACATGTTCTATCTACACTTCTGTTAAAATGTAATAATCACTTATTCTTCTGTTGTTTGGATGCTTTACATTAGTTTTGGATGATACCACAAATTTAGGTATCGGTCCGATACCAAGTAGTTACAGGATCATACATTGTTCATATTCAAAATCTTCATGTGTCCAGGGACATATTTTCTGAGTTTATAAACATAGTATGAACTTTTAAAAAACTAAAAAAGATTTTGTCAATCTAACAAATATCAATGTAATCATAGTATCGACTGGATGCTTTACATTCGTTTTAGATGATACCACAAATTTGGGTAGCGATCCGATACATTGGTCATATTCAAAGTCTTCATGTGTCCAGAGACATATTTCCTGAGTTTATAAACATAATATAATTTCTTAAAAAACAAAAGAAGATGTTGTGATGCCAAAAAAAAATCGATGTAATCATAGTAGTATCGACTAGATACGCTCTTGTACTTGGTATCATTATAGTGGATGTCAGGTGTAGATCCACTAATGGCGTTTGTTTACATTGTGACACCGGTGATCTATTGTATCCTACTACAGTGTGTAGTGCATACTTGCCAATCCTCCCGAATTTTCCGGGAGACTCCCGAAATTCAGCGCCTCTCCCGAAAACCTCCCGGGACAAATATTCTCCCGAAAATCTCCCGATTTTCAGGCGGCCACGCCCCCTCCAGCTCTATGCGGACCTGAGTGAGGACAGCCTTTTTTCCCGACGGGAGGACAACAGGGTGACAAGAACTAAATCATCCAGTCGAGAGATAAATTGTATTATTATTGTTTGTCTTACCTAAAAATAAATATATTTATTAAAAAAAAAAACATTTTTACTATATTATGCTAAAAACATCAAAATTATTTGTATTTTTTCTGACTCCTTATTACATCCAGGCATTAGAATTATACATTAAAATAAAAATATTTGAAATAATTAATTTTAAATTGTCATAATAATTCATTTAAAATGACCATATTTAATTATTAAAATAATTGCTTGTTTATCAATAACTTTAGCATTTTGTTCGTTACATTTTGAAGCTCTCAGAAGCCAAGTTATGTTATATTCCTTAATATATATTTATGCAAGTTTGAAGTATCAATTATCTAAACTCATTTTTGTTTGTATATTTTCAGGATGTAGATATATATATATATATATATATATATATATGTATATATATGTATATATATATATATACATATATATATATATATATATATATATGTGTATATGTATGAAATACTTGACTTGGGGAATTCTAGCTGTCAATATACTCCTCCCCTCTTAACCACGCCCCCAACCACGCCCTTCCCCACCCCTGACCACGCCCCCACCCCCCACCTCCCGAAATCGGGGGTCTCAAGGTTGGCAAGTATGGTGTAGTGTAGCATTTTTAGCTATTCCTCGTCCTGCAGTGATAATGCTACTTGTAGGAAACTTACTTTATTTGTCGCCATGGAGACAAGGATTGGTGATTTAGAAGTAGCTAAAACACTGCGGATGGATGTTAGCCTCTAACTAGCTCGCCATGTCTTAAAGCACCTCTTCCTGAGGAAGTTTCATTGTTATAACTTCACCTTTATCTTTACTTTTTAAGTCAAAATGCGTCAGTTCTCCCTTTTCTGTCTACACACTGTGTCTGCTTGTAAGTACTCTGTGTGTGTGTGCTGCCGAACATGCTCCTCTGCTCGTAAAGCCAGCAATGTCACGGCGTGATGACAGCGTGCTGTCATGCCTGTTAAAAAAAAAAAAAAAAAAGGATTAGAGGACCGGTACATTTTAGAGGCGTTATAGTACCAAATATGATTAATATTAATATTAATATTAATTAATTACAACCCTACTCTGCGGTTAATTCAATAGAGATGCTCATTGAGCACAATACTTCATTTAAAATGTTTGCCTTTAAGTTGACGTCAAATCCATGAAGAGTCCTTAATCAGCAGTATGGTTTCTCCCTTTGTAAATCCACTCACTCTTTAGACACAAGTGCCTTTGGTTTGCTCCAAACTGTAGTTGTTAAAGGCCCTCCAGTTGCCCATATAAAGACACGAAATGCTCCCCTTGTCGCCTATAAAAATTTGAATGGAGGGTTGTGTGTGCAGACAAAAGGGAAACCAGTTCTTCGCGAAGAAGCACTCAATTCAAAGCTGAAGGAATTGACTGCACATGGATTAGTTTTCAGAAACGTCTTGCAACCTTTTTCTTTCATTTGCACCTTTGGCTTATAAAAGTCTGGCTTGTACCGTGGAAGCTGGGAGGAAAATAGATTGTTTTCAAGTGTCTGGTCATGTCGTGTCTTGTGTGGAGTGTGTGTACAGTCTTCATCTGGCGTGTGAAAATACACTCTGTGTGTGTGTGTGTGTGTGTGTGTGTGTGTGTGTGTGTGTGTGTGTGTGTGTGTGTGTGTGTGTGTGTGTGTGTGCGTGTGTGCGTGTGTGCGTGTGTGCGTGTGTGTGTGAGGAGAGAAAGTGACTGAGAACTTGTGATGGAGGCGGATGACCCATTTGTCCCTGATTAAAACTGAAGGAAAACAATCCAGTTTAATAAAACACAATCTCAAACTCAGTAGATTGCTTTTATGATTCACAGCATATGTCCTATTTGGAGACATATTTCTAAATATTTTACATGAATTTTTGTATTTTGTTTGTGTAAGCCAGGGTTCGGCAACCCAAAATGTTGAAAGAGCCAAATTGGACCAAAAATACAAAAAACGAATTAGTCTGGAGCCGCCAAAAAATAAAAGCCTTTTATAAGTGTCATAATGAAGGCAACATATGATGTAAGTGTCTATATCAGCTATATTAGCCTACTATCAAAATGACTTTAAAAGTATTTTATAAGTGTCATAATGAAGGCAACACATGATGTAAGTGTCTATATTAGCTATATTAGCCTACTATCAAAATGACTTTAAAAGTCTCATATAAGTGTTATAATGAAGACAACACATGATGTAATTGTCCATATTAGTTATATTAACCTACTATCAAAATGACTTTAAAAGTCTTATATAAGTGTTATAATGAAGGCAACACATGATGTAAGTGTCTATATTAACTATATTAGCCTACTATCAAAATGACTTTAAAATTCTTATATAAGTGTTATATTGAAGACAACACATGATGTAAGTGTCTATATTAGCTATATTAGCCTACTATCAAAATGACTTTAAAAGTATTTTATAAGTGTTATAATGAAGACAACACATGATGTAAGTGTCTATATTAGCCTACTATCAAAATGACTTCAAAAGTCTTTTATAAGTGTTATAATGAAGACAACACATGATGTAATTGTCTATATTAGTTATATTAACCTACTATCAAAATGACTTTAAAAGTCTTATATAAGTGTTATAATGAAGGCAACACATGATGTAAGTGTCTATATTAGCCTACTATCAAAATGACTTTAAAGTCTTATATAAATGTTATAATGAGGCAACACATGATGTAAGTGTCTATATTAGCTATATTAGCCTACTATAAAAATGACTTTAAAAGTAAGTGTCTATATTAGCTATATTAGCCTACTATCAAAATGACTTTAAAATTCTTATATAAGTGTTATATTGAAGACAACACATGATGTAAGTGTCTATATTAGCTATATTAGCCTACTATCAAAATGACTTTAAAAGTATTTTATAAGTGTTATAATGAAGACAACACATGATGTAAGTGTCTATATTAGCTATATTTTCCTACTATCAAAATGACGTTAAAAGTCTTACATAAGTGTTATATTGAAGACAACACGTGATGTAAGTGTCTATATTAGCTATATTAGACTACTATCAAAATGACTTTAAAAGTATTTTATAAGTGTTATAATGAAGACAACACATGATGTAAGTGTCTATGCTAGTTATATTAGCCTACTATCAAAATTACTTTAAAAGTCTTATATACACTATATTGCCAAAAGTATTTGGCCACCTGCCTTTACTCACATATGAACTTAAAGTGCCATCCCATGGAATTGTGCAAAATGTTTTGGTATCCTGGAACTAAAGGCCTGGCTCTCAGTCTCCGTTCTAATTCATCCCAAAGGTGTTCTATCGGGTTCAGGTCAGGACTCTGTGGAGGCCAGTCAAGTTCACCCACACCAGACTCTGTCATCCATGTCTTTATGGACCTTGCTTTGTGCAATGGTGCACAGTCATGTTGGAAGAGGAAGGGGCCCGCTCCAAACTGTTCCCACAAAGTTGGGAGCATGGAATTGTCCAAAATGTTTTGGTATCCTGGAGCATTCAAAGTTCCTAATTGTAAGTGTATCTTGTGTTTTTATGTTGATTTAATAATTTTTTTTTTTTTTTTTTTCTTTTTTTTTTTTCTTGTGCGGCCCGGTACCAATCGATCCACGGACCGGTACCGGGCCGCGGCCTGGTGGTTGGGGCCCACTGCTTTACACCACTCAGTTGACCATAATGCAGTGATTCTCAAACTGCATACCACTAGTCTTACACCAAAGAATCACTTAGATATGTGATCATTGTTTTATTTTCTGAAATTCAAACAGTCTTACTGTTCAAACTATTTGTAATGTTCCAGAGGCCAAAACAGTTAAATATACTTGTTAAATAAAACATCTGCCTTGTTTTTATTGAATACTGAGGCTTACTACGCTACTGTATTTTAATGTTGGTCATTATGGTGGTACTTAATGAATACGTAGGTCGACTACACTTCTGTATTTTAATGTTGTCATTATGGTGGTACTTATTGAATACTATACTACTGTATTTTAATGTTGTCATTATGGTGGCACTTAATGAATACTTAGGTCTACTACACTACTGTACTTTAATGTTGGTCATTATGGTGGTACTTAATGAATACTTAGGTCTACTACACTACTGTATTTTACTGTTGTCATTATAGTGGTACTTAATGAATACTTAGGTCTACTACACTACTATATTTTAATGTTGTCATTATGGTGGTACTTAATGAATACTTAGTTCTACTACACTACTGTATTTTAATGTTGTCATTATGGAGGTACTTAGTGAATACTTAGGTCTACTACACTACTGCATTTTAATGCTGTCATTATGGTGGTACTTATTGAATACTATACTACTGTATTTTAATGTTGTCATTATGGTGGCACTTAATGAATACTTAGGTCTACTACACTACTGTATTTTAATGTTGGTCATTATGGTGGTACTTAGTGAATACTTAGGTCTACTCCACTACTGTATTTTATTGTTGTCATTATGGTGGTACTTAATGAATACTTAGGTCTACTACACTACTGTATTTTAATGTTGTCATTATGGTGGTACTTAATGAATACTTAGGTCTACTACACTACTGTATTTTAATGTTGTCATTATGGTGGTACTTAGTGAATACTTAGGTCTACTACACTACTGTATTTTAATGTTGTCATTATGGTGGTACTTAATGAATACTTAGGTCTACTACACTACTGCATTTAATGTTGTCATTATGCTGGTACTTAATGAATACTTAGGTCTACTATACTACTGTATTTTAAAGTTGGTCATTATGGTGATACTTAATGAATACTTAGGTCTACTATACTACTGCATTTAATGTTGGTCATTATGGTGGTACTTAATGAATACTTAGGTCTACTACACTACTGTATTTTATTGTTGTCATTATGGTGGTACTTAATGAATACTTGGGTCTAGTACACTACTGTATTTTAATGTTGTCATTATGGTGGTACTTAGTGAATACTTAGGTCTACTACACTACTGTATTTTAATGTTGTCATTATGGTGGTACTTATTGAATACTATACTACTGTATTTTAATGTTGTCATTATGGTGGCACTTAATGAATACTTAGGTCTACACTACTGTATTTAATGTTGGTCATTATGGTGGTACTTAATGAATACTTAGGTCTACTACACTACTGTATTTTATTGTTGTCATTATGGTGGTACTTAGTGAATACTTAGGTCTACTACACTACTGTATTTTATTGTTGTCATTATGGTGGTACTTAGTGAATACTTAGGTCTACTACACTACTGTATTCAAATGCTGTCATTATGGTGGTACGTAATGAATACTTAGGTCTACTACACTACTGTATTCAAATGCTGTCATCATGGTGGTACTTGGAGAGCTAAGTGTTTTCTGAGGCGGTACTTGCTGAAATAAGTTTGAGAACCACTGGTCTAAGGATTATAAAACCTTGATGATGTCTGTCTCACATGTGTCCTCCAGAGGATTTTGACCACAGTCCATAGTGGTGTTCTTCACTCCAATACTTCCAATACTACCCAAGCATTATAGTCCCACCTATTCCACTAATGCACACGGCAAAAGCATACATTCCGTTACACGAGCAGTGTTTGGTAAAGCGTGTGATTCCTCCCACCGGTTCAACAGGAACATAACATTCATCACAGCATCTGTAAACATGACATGTGCTGGCAGTTGCTGCTTGCCTTTTTTTTTCTGGTTTCAAAAAATGATGTAGGATTTTGCGCGGGTGACGTACAGCAGCTTTGCTGTAGGCATTAATCCACGCAAAGACAAAGTGCGTTCAAAGTCACCTTGTGGTTTTAGGGGAAGTGCTAGTCATTGGCAAGCTCTGCACAATTAATTCACTGAGTCATGTGACCTGAGAGTAAATGGCGAGGAGCCACACAAGTCTTATGATTGGGAATATGCATGTATTCTTGCCATGAAACACATCTAGGACACACTGTATTAGTGCATGCGGTTCATTACCTGGTTAACATTTCATACATTTTTCTCCAGGTCCATAGGTCATAAAAACATCAATAATAAATTATCGATATCAAGTCAAGTCAAGCCAAGTCAACTTTATTTAGTTAGTGCTGCAAAGGATTCTGGGTATTTGTTCTGTTGTGTTTATGTTGTGTTACGGTGCGGATGTTCTCCCGAAATGTGTTTGTTATTCTTGTTTGGTGTGGATTCACAGTGTGGCGTATATTTCTTTTTTTTTTTTTTTTCTTTTTTTTTTTTATTGACATCCAGCATCAGACATTCCTATCCATTACATCATATTCACATAAATCATATATCTATTGTCTGCCCTAAATGCCAAAATATTTTGTTTAAATCCCAGCCATACCACCCCCCCCCAAAAAAAGAAAGAAACAACAACAAAAACAAAGTAATATCTACAAATACATCAATTAAATAAACAGAGAGAGAGAAAAGAAAAAAAAAGGAAATAATAATACATTAATAATAATAATAATCAGAAATAAAATAAAATATAAACAGATACATATATATACATACACACATACATACATATACCGTATTTTTCGGAGTATAAGTCGCACCAGAGTATAAGTCGCACTTGCCGAAAATGCATAATAAAGAAGGAAAAAAACATATATAAGTCACACTGGAGCCCGGCCAAACTATGAAAAAAAACTGCGACTTATAGTCTGAAAAATACGGTAATCCCTTTTTTTTAATTTTTTTTTTTTTAAGTGCAATCACTAATTCGACAAATTAAAGTCAGGTTTATGGGGCGTGACATACCGTCGTTGACCCAATTTTCCCAGTATAAAGTAAATTTCTCCAATTTATAATTAATATAGGCAGTTATCTTCTCCATTTTATATATACAACTTTATTTATATAGCACGTTTACAACAACTTTTAAATTGAACCAAAGTGCTTTACATTGACATTATCATTAGACAATTATATATATATAAAAAAAAAAAGAACAATAGTGTCACAGTGGCTTACACTTGCATCGCATCTCATAAGCTTGACAACACATTGTCTACTATTTTCACAAAGATAAAATAAGTCATAGTATTGGTTCATTTAATAGTTAAAACAAATGTACATTATTGCAATCAGTTGATAAAACATTGTCCTTTACAATTATAAAAGCTTTTTACAAAAATCTACTACTCTGCTTGCATGTCAGCAGACTGGGGTAGATCCTGCTGAAATCCTATGTATTGAATGAACAGAGAATCCTTTTGAATCGGGAAAATATCGTTTTTGAATCGAGAATCGCGTTGAATCGGAAAAAAACGATTTTGAATCGAATCGTGACCCCAAGAATCGATATTGAATCGAAACGTTGGACACCCAAAGATTCGCAGCCCTACTAGAAATGGTGGCCTAATGGGCGGACTCAGCTCAGGTCAAAGGCCAGCGAGAAGAGGTAGGTCTTAAGAAGGGTTTTAAAGGCTCTGGGCTGACCTAATGTGGAGGGGAAGGTTGTTCCAGAGCTTAGGGGTGGCAACGGAAAAGACTCTGTCCCCTCTGGTCTTTAACCTGGATCTGGGGACCGCCAACAGCAGTTGGTCAGCTGACCTTAGGGCTCTAGACGAGGTATGATGATGCAGAAGCTCGGTCAGGTATTGTGGGGCCAGGCCATTTAGGGATTTAAAAACAATTAAAAGTAATTTAAAATCAATGCGGTGACGGACAGGGAGCCAGTGGAGTGAGGCCAGGACTGGGGTGATGTGCTTGCGTTTTTTTGGTGCTGGTGAGGAGACGGGCAGCCGCATTTTGCACAAGCTGCAAACGGCGGAGTGACGCCTGATCAATGCCAGCGTACAGTGAGTTGTTGTTGTCTCGCCGGTGTGTGATGAAGGCGTCAATATAAAAAACTTATATTGTGATAGTTTTTAGCCATATTGCCCGGCCTTATGAAAAAGTCTATTAAATTCACTTTTCATGAGACGATGAATGAAGCTTTTACTTCAGGAGTGTCCGAAATTACAATTAAACCATCATCTAAATGCAAAACATGAGAAAAAAGTTTATACTGATAATACTACTGTAAAAGGGGGACTGCAATTTTTGGGGGATTTTGCCTATCGTTCACAATCACTATGAAAGACATGACGACGGATGGATTTTTTTTAATGCATTCTTAATATTAAATAAATGCAATCCGCTTACAATGGAGCCTACAGGAGCCACTCCAATCTACCCTATAAAGCCCTTGAAAAACACCCAAACACCTCCATTAGGGTTTTATTTACATGCTGTAAGTATATATGTCATGGTCAAACGTTTACATACACTTGTAAAGAACATAATGTCATGGCTGTCTTGAGTTTCCAATCATTTCTACAACTCTTATTTTTTGTTATGATGATAGTATATATCTGTATCATGAATCAATTTAAGTGGACAAGTTGAAAAACTTATTGGGGTGTTACCATTTAGTGGTCAATTGTACGGAATATGTACTTCACTGTGCAATGTACTAATAAAGGTCTCAATCAATCAATCAATCCCTTTTGACAAATGGAAGTTTTTTAGTAAGTAGAATCACAGCTGACCTGGACATTCGAAAGTTCTCTTGCCGTCTAAATTGTGTTGTATCCCAAATAGCTGCAATCGCGCGTTTCCTTCTCTTAAGGTATGTAAAGTATGTGTGATTTCCACAAGCGTCTGTACATGTAAAAAAAATTGAAACACGGGCATGTCTGGATGACTCACCTCCATCTTTCCAGTGGTTAGCTCTGGTTTCTATGAAGTGGCGCGTTCTTTCTGATGTCACTTCCTCTCCGAACTCACTTTGTAAATGATCAATGAGTCCATACAAAGTTAAGAGCCAGAGATTCAAAAAATACACGGCACACTTCCATCCATCCATCCATTTGCTACCGCTTATTCCCTTCGGGGTCGCGGGGGGCGCTGGAGCCTATCTCAGCTACAATCGGGCGGAAGGCGGGGTACACCCTGGACAAGTCGCCACCTCATCGCAGGGCCACTTATCAGTGGAAAAAAGTTATCCAAGGAGGGGGATCTTTAACGACGGGTTAGTGTGGCTGACACGGGGCTTAGGCTAAATAATTATTCGTTTAAGGAATTATCCGGCTTAGTGTAGACAGGGCCTTAGTAGCATATCTCCATTGCATTGCTTTGACCGTTACTAGAAAAAACATATCAAAATGGCCAACGCATCCTTTGATTTTTCAGTATGTGGCTTACGGTTGGAGAAGTTCACACACCCGTGCTCCAATTACAGCAAGATGTGTGAACTCTATGGAACATTTTGAGCATTTACGAATGTTTCTTGGACTCCGCCAAGGCTGCCCTTTGTCACCGATTCTATTCATAACTTTTATGGACAGAATTTCTAGGCGCAGTCAAGGCGTTGAGGGTATCTGGTTTGGTGGCTGCAGGATTAGGTCTCTGCTATTTGCAGATGATGTGGTCCTGATGGCTTCATCTGGCCAAGATCTTCAGCTCTCACTGGATCGGTTCGCAGCCGAGTGTGAAGCGACTGGGATGGGAATCAGCACCTCCAAGTCCGAGTCCATGGTTCTCGCCCGGAAAAGGGTGGAGTGCCATCTCCGGGTTGGGGAAGAGATCTTGCCCCAAGTGGAGGAGTTCAAGTACCTCGGAGTCTTGTTCACGAGTGAGGGAAGAGTGGATCGTGAGATCGACTCTTGGTGCAGCATCTTCAGTAATGCGGACGCTGTATCAATCCGTTGTGGTGAAGAAGGAGCTGAGCTGGAAGGCAAAGCTCTCAATTTACAGGTCGATCTACGTTCCCAACCTCACCTATGGTCATGAGCTTTGGGTTATGACCGAAAGGACAAGATCACGGGTACCAGCGGCCGAAATTAGTTTCCTCCGCCAGGTGGCGGGGCTCTCCCTTACAGTGTTGGGACTAACGCGTTACGCGTTACTGTAACGCCGTTACTATCGGCGGTAACTAGTAATCTAACGCGTTATTTTTTTATATTCAGTAACTCCGTTACCGTTACTACATGATGCGTTACTGCGTTATTTTGCGTTATTTTTTATGTAGTATCGGCTAGAAACTGAGAAGATCTGAGTGTTGCAGCGCTGCTGAAGAGGCGACAAAAAAGAGGCGCGCCGCGCGCTGTCTGTGTGTACGTGTGTGTGTGTGTGTGTGTGAGTGTGTGTGTGTGTGTGGGAGGGGGCGTGTCTGTGTCTACTATCAAGACGTCATGGCGAACCCCGAAGCCGAGTTTCTTAAAATGGAGATATTTTCAGTACGTTTCTTTTATCGACCACAAAGAAAAGAACATTTTAGTTGAATGTAAGTTTCAAATATGCTGAAACAGCGACAAAAACAACATGCTTCGACAAAGCTAGTAAAGAGACACACACTTCACCTCCACGTCCAACAGCGGCTGGATTTTAATGAGGCACTGCACACTGAAGGTACACACACTCTGTCAATTCTCTTATATACTCTTTCATTTTAAACTTTTAGAGTGTTTGATTATCACATCACTCTAAATGTTTAGACTATAAAGTTCACAAACCCAAAGAGGGATACTAGTGGGCCAGGCTAATATTTCCTTTTCTCTAAACTAAGTGGGGAAATGTGTAGAGTGTTCTGGGCTTCAGACATGATTTTATTTCAGAATTCCTTGAGAAAACGCCTGGTTTGGCTTTATGTATGTAGTGTGTGCCTTTCTTGTTTTACAGCTATGTTGTTATTATGCTGTTTGTTACTTATGTATGTTAAGTTGCAGCTATTTAAAATAGTTTTGTCAATTTGTTCTGGTCTGAAACAAATTGGCCCTTTAAAACATATCTTTGTCTTTGTGTGTTGTATGTAGAGCACATTGCTTAGCAGAGTTCAGTGATGCAAATGTATGTTAAGTTGATCAACAGATTATATTATTCTCCAGTGCAATAACAGTACTAAAATGAAGGCTAAAAGGGCATTAAATGGGGCCTTAAAAAAATAAAAAATATATATATAAGTAACTAAATAGTTACTTTTCACAGTAACGCATTACTTTTTGGTTTAAGTAACTGAGTTAGTAACTGAGTTACTTTTGAAATAAAGTAACTAGTAACTGTAACTAGTTACTGGTTTTCAGTAACTAACCCAACACTGCTCCCTTAGAGATAGGGTGAGAAGCTCTGTCATTCGGGAGGAGCTCAAAGTAAAGCCGCTGCTCCTCCACATGGAGAGGAGCCAGATGAGGTGGTTCGGGCATCTGGTCAGGATGCCAACCGAACGCCTCCCTAGGGAGGTGTTTCGGGCACGTCCGACCGGTAGGAGGCCACGGGGGAGACCCAGGACACGTTGGGAAGACTATCTCTCCCGGCTGGCCTGGGAACGCCTCGGGATCCTCCGGGAGGAGCTGGATGAAGTGGCTGGGTAGAGGGAAGTCTGGGCTTCCCTGCTTAGGCTGCTGCCCCCGTGATCCGACCTTGTATAAGCGGAAGAAGATGGATGGCTGGATGGACGAATGTTTCTAATGAGGTGAAATCAGACGACATCATTAAAGCGTTACTTGCAAATGTGAATTTACATCTCAGTGGTGGTTTAACAGCAAGGGTAGATGACACTTCAGCAACACTTAAGAGACTTTGTCTGTCTGGGTTTGTCTATTTAGAATTGTTGGCTTTGATTTTGTGCAAAAGCCAGGATCACACAGGCACAAAGTAAAATCCTTATTTAGCTCCTCTAAAACAACAAAATGTCACGACGAGTGGTAGATCCACCTCAATGCCTCGCCAGTTGTTCGCAGCCTGAGATGCTAAGGAGCTCCTGCCGGGCATAGCTGGCAACCTGCTCCCGTTACTCTGTGGCTGTAATAAAGAAAAAAAAGCAATTTGCACCAATACAAACAAACGTGACGAAGGTGGCTGAGTGGAGAGGTTGGCGGCGTGTCGCTGGATGCCTGCAGACTTTCTGTAGCGCTCAATGTTTGAAGCCAAAAGCCTCCCATTTTCCGCTCCTTCTGCGGCGCCCCCTGCTGAGTTTCGACGTCAATGATGATAACGGTGCAGCAGTCAAAGAGTTACAAAGGACACAGAAAGACGTCAGCGAACAATTTGAAACGTTTTGCTTCCTCTGAATTCCTAAACACCAGATTGAACTCGTACTGTCATTTTTGCCGCAGTGCTATTCTCACATTCTCGAAGGAGATTTAGGCCGTGTCCACATGAACGAAGGGCTGGACGATTATGGCAAAAATACTAATCGCGGTTATTTTGCCTCCGTGGAAATGCCCCCCTCTACCTCAAAGAACTACTCACCCCCAAATCCTCCACACGACACCTCCGCTTTGGACAGGCTAACCTCCTTCAACCTCCGAGGACAAAGCTACGAAGAATGGGAGACCGGGTTTTCTGCTCCGCCGCTCCCAGCCTGTGGAATGCTCTCCCCGACCACCTGAGGGCACCACAGACTGTGGATGCTTTTAAAAAAGGCTTAAAAACCCTTCTTTTTAAAAAAGCCTTTTTTTAGATATATGCATACTAGTTCTAGCTATTTGGCTGTTATAGTTTTTATTTATTTTTTATTTTTTATTATCTTTTTATTTATTTATTTATTTATTTATTTATTTATTTTTAATACACTGTAGCACTTTGAGGTTGTTTACTCAATGTAAAGTGCTTTTTACAAATAGAAATCTATTATTGTAATCACATTAATAACCAATTATTTAATTATTTAAAAACATGAGGATTTCTTGTACCACCAAAACACAACTTTAAATATAGTTTAAAAAAACAAGTAAAATAATAGTACATTTAAATAACAATACCAATATACCAAATTTTCCGGACTATAAGGCGCACTTAAAATCCTTTTTTTTCTTTCTGAAAAGTCGACAGTGCACCTTATAACCCGGTGCACCCAATGTAAGGAATAAGTTTGGTTGAGCTTACCCACCTCGAAGCAATTTTATTTGGTACATGGTGTAATGATAAGTGTGACCAATAGATGGCAGTCAAACGTAAGAGATAAGTGTAGGCTGCACTATGATGGCAACATGTCTCAAGTAAACAACACCAACATTTTAAATGTTCCATTGAAAATATAGAATATTACACACGACGCTCAAAAATCGATCAAAATGTTTTAGTACGACTTTGGTAAGCTATGAAGCTGCACCGCTTGATGGATTGTCGGCGCATTAAACATAGGAGTATTATTATGGTGTGTGTATAAGGTAAGACATTATCTGGCGTTTTGTTTCAAAATATTATGCAAAAGCAACTTGTCTTACCTTCTGGTACCTGCTGAACAGTATTTGGGATCTGCATGAATCCTGAAAAATCTTGCGCGTCCGCCTTTGTAGTCCGTGACGACACCGTAGTCGATAAGCTTTTTCTTTTTCTCTATCTTCTTCTGAGACATTTATAAAGTTCTTACTTATATCTGTCAGTAAACTCGCCATGAAAGCGCTAAAACATACTGGTGTAGTGAGTTTACATTATTCACCCAAGGAATTTGAGCTATTAGAGAGTTGGATGGTTTTTCACGGGACACATTTCCTGTGTTGTTGTTTCCGGATGAGGAGATGCTGCTCCGTTGTTGATTGAAGTAAAGTGTGAATGTCATTAAAACAGTTAGCTCCATCTTTTGACACTTCTTCCACTCTCGTCCTTGCACGCTACACCGCTACAACAAAGATGACGGGGAGAAGATGAGGTGAGCCACGTAAATAAGACCGCCCACAAAACGGCGCATCCAGAAGTGACTGTCAGAAAGCGGCTTGAAGATGATCTGTAAAACATCATCCATGCAACATTTTGACCAAAGAACCACCATCACATGTTATGTAGACCACAAGGAAGATGGAGCTAACTGTTTTAATGACATTCAGACTTTACTTCAATCAATAACGGAGCAGCATCTCTTCATCCGTAAACTACCACACCTGTCGCGTAAAAAACCGTCCAGCCGGAAATCTCTAATAACTGAAGTTCCTTGGGTGAATAATGTAAACTCACTATACCGGTATGTTTTAGCGCTTTCATGGCAAGTTTACTGACAGATATAAGTAAGAACTTTACACTACTTTATATTAGAAATGGCAACAACTGAGTATGAATGTCCCATAACAAGAACATGGAGAAAAAGAAGAAACTTATCGACTATGGTGTTGGCACGGACTACAATGGCGGACGCGCGCAAATTTTCAGGACTTATACAGATCCCAAATACACATTAGTAGTTACCAGAAGGTAAGAAAAGTTGCTTTTGCATAATATTGCAAAACAAAACACCAGATAATATGTCTGCTAATGTGTTCCATTTTGCGGTCTTTATACACGCACCGTAATAATACTTGTATGTTGA
Source organism: Nerophis lumbriciformis (assembly GCF_033978685.3). Taxonomy (NCBI): domain Eukaryota; kingdom Metazoa; phylum Chordata; class Actinopteri; order Syngnathiformes; family Syngnathidae; genus Nerophis; species Nerophis lumbriciformis. Next base: position 41,215,965 of record NC_084557.2, read on the forward strand.
AACACAATTCGTCTGACTATGGTAGCTGTAATGCTCCGACAATCCATCAAGCGGTGCCGCTTCATAGCTTACCAAAGTCGTACCAAAACATTTTGACAGATTTTTGAGTGCCGTGTGTAATGTTCTATATTCTCAATGGAACATTTTAAAGTTTTGGTGTTGTTTACTGGCCTCATCTTGCAGTCTACACGTATCTCTTATGTGTGACTGCCATCTACTGATCACACTTATCATTTCACCATGTACCAAATAAAATAGCTTTGAGGTCAGTAAGCACAACTAGAATTATGCCGTACATTAGGTGCACCGGTTTATAAGGCGTACTGTCGATTTTTGAGAAAATGAAAAGATTTTAAGTGCGCCTTATAGTCCGAAAAATACGGTATATGCTTTTGTGTCAAATAAAATGTTATAAATTGATTGTTAATTAAATGCAAATATCAATCAATCGATGTTTATTTATATAGCCCTAAATCACAAGTGTCTCAAAGGTCTGCACAAGCCACAACGACATCCGCGGTACAGAGCCCACATAAGGGCAAGGAAAAACTCACAACCCCAATGGGACGTCGATGTGAATGACTATGAGAAACCTTAAACCTTTGCAACCAGTAAATATCCTTACATTTACTGGTTGCAATACATCTTTGGACAATTTTGACCAGTATTTTAGGTCCAAGCATAATAATTGTGTAAATGTATCAATAAGTGCTTTAAATCAAATCAAATCAAATCAACTTTATTTATAAAGCACATTTAAAATTTACCACAGGGGTAGCCAAAGTGCTGTACAATGGACAGGTTAAAAGATAAAACGAGTACCGAGCAAACACAACACAACACAAACCGAACACGATAAAAAATAAATAAATAAAATAGAATAAATAAAAACATAAAAACATAAAAACAGGTTCACAGCAGGTGTATTATGGAGCACCATTGCAGGATGGATATCACTCAGTGTTAAAAGCCATGGAATAAAAGTATGTTTTTAAGAGAGATTTAAAAACAGGAAGAGAGGAGGCTTGTCTAACACTCAGGGGTAGGTCGTTCCAGAGCTTGGGAGCAGCAACGGCGAAAGCTCTGTCACCTCTAAGCTTCAGCCTTGTGTCAGAGACCGTCAACAGCAGCTGATCTTAAGATCGTTAAGTACTTAATGCTTGTGTAAGGTACTTTTTTGAAAACTTTATTGTGTTAGCTCAATCAGATCGAAAGTGGTGCACCACGCTATTATTGTGAAGGGAGGAAGTGTGCTGTCCTGTTGATCTCAGTTTGACGAGTAAGGAGACGATTTGAGGCTGTAGAAAAAAAAGAGATTCACACAAGTTGCGACTTCTGTGTGTACATCGATGATGTCGTTCACAACAACACAAGCAGATGAGATGTGTTGTGGGTGTATAGATTGTTCTTGCTTGCTTTAGCTTCGTAGTTTAGTCGCTGTTTCAAGGGGCCGTCCCCACTTTGTTTAGTTTAGCCGCGGTAGAGTATGTCAGAGATAAATGAGTGGTCCCGGACATTTTCCCAAAGAAATGTTCAATTTGCTCTCAATGACAGCATTTCACTTACATTTATGTCAATTTCCTTGATATTCTGCATTTATCAGCGGATTTTGTTTTATTGTCCAATTATGTGACTTTGTCCACGGTTACATAAATGCGGAAAACAATTGACTTTACTATTTTCGTTGAGTTTAGTGATGATTGATTAGGCATACTAGCGCTGTGTCAAATATGATCCCAGACTTCTAATAGACGTCCTCTGTTTACATTCATTTGCTCCTCGTCCTTTTCACTGTCACAAGCTCCAAAATGTTCATGCTCGTTGCGCGACCCATTAATTTAATTATTATATTTTCATGACTGAGATAGGCTCCAGCACCCCCCGCGACCCCTAAAGGGACAAGCGGTAGAAAATGGATGGATGACTGTGCGAAGCCATAATCGAAATCAAAATTCAATTAATTGTCCAGCCCTACACGAACGTTTTTAAATACCGTAAATTACGGGCTGTAGACCACACCGATATTTAAGTCGCACCCACCAAATTTAGACGAAATAAATATTTTAACATATATTAGGAGCATGTGCGGTCAAAATAAATTGCGTGATTAATCTTTGTTTATGCATGATTAGTGTGATTTTTGTGATTAGAAACATGCGTTGCTATATTTATCATCGTAGATCTCACCAAAAGTATCACAATACATATCTGCCTTAGGTCATCTAGAACAGTGGTCCCCAACCTTTTTGTAACTGCGCTTGAAATTTGTCCCACGGACCGGGGGCGTTGTCTGGTATGGTATTTTTTATTTATATATATTTTTTTGTCATAAAAAATACAATCATTTGTGCTTACGGACTGTATCCCTGCAGACTGTATTGATATATATTGATATATTATGTAGGAACCAGAATATTAATAACAGAAAGAAACAACCCTTTTGTGTGAATGAGTGTGAATGGGTTGGTGCACTAATTGTAAGTGTATCTTGTGTTTTTTTTATGTTGATTTAATAAAAAAAAAAGTAATTTCTTGTGCGGCCCGGTACCAATAGATCCACGAACCGGTACCGGGCCGCGGCCTGTTGGTTGGGGACCACTTATCTAGAATGCCTTACTGACAACAACGCGTGATCTGATTGGCTATCGCAACTGTCTGTCAAATGTTTGTGTCTGTTCACTTACAGTGCACGGACGCCAGCATTGCTGATTCTGAAGGCTCTAGGTCAGGGGTCGGCAACCCAAAATGTTGAAAGAGCCTTATTGGACCAAAAATTCAAAAACAAATCTGTCTGGAGCCACAAAAAATTAAAAGCCATATTACATACAGATAGTGTGTCATGAGATATAAATTGAATTAATATGACTTAAAGGAAACTAAATGAGCTCAAATATAGCTACAAATAAGGCATAATTATGCAATATGTACATATAGCTAGCCTAAATAGCATGTTAGCATTGATTAGCTCGCAGTCATGCAGTGACCAAATATGTCTGATTAGCACTCCACACAAGTCAATAACATCAACAAAACTCACCTTTGTGGATTCATGCACAACGTTAAAAGTTTGGTGGACAACATGAGACAGAAAAATAAGTGGCATAAAACACGTCCTAGAAAGTCGCAGAAAGATATACATGTAAACAAACTAAGGTGAGTTCAAGGACTGCCAAAATTAGTAGGACAAAACGGCGCTCGCCAAATACTCGAATCAGTGAAGCACGTTTAATATAAACAGTGTGCTTTATAACAATTAGGGAGGTTTGTGTCATGTTTGTCCTCCTACAGAAACCATATTAAAACAAAAAATATATATTTTTTCCCCCTCAACTTTTTCCATTTTTCATACATTTTTGAAAAAGCTCCAGAGAGCCACTAGGGCGGCGCTAAAGAGCCGCATGCGGCTCTAGAGCCGCGGGTTGCCGACCCCTGCTCTAGGTAGATTTGGTACAGCATGGCAACATGAGCTAGCTGAATTCTGATTGGATAAAAACTCTATAACCTAAAAACAACATTGCTGGAAGGAGCATAATATGACATGAAGAGAATATGAATACTTTTAGATATTTAGAGAAAGTAAATTAAAAAATTACTTTTATCTTTAATTATGATGATGATTTCTGGTTATGTTAGGCCTTGCTGGCCCTGACGGCACACCACTGATTTTGACTGATTTGATTTATGCACAGATAAGTTGCGTCAATATCAAAATATTTCTTTGAATCCCTTTTTGGCACCCTAGAGCAGTGTTTTTCAACCTTTTTTCAGGCAAGGCACATTTTTTTCATTAAAAATTATGGAGGCACACCACCAGCAGAAAACGTTAAAAAATGAAACTTCACCAGGTCGTGGTGCCTTATTTTGAGTTTGTTTGTGTTTTTCTGTGTGTAGTGCTTTAGTTCTTGTCTCGTGCTGTTATTTTGGTGGCCCTTCCTGTTTTGTTGGTATTTTCCTGTTGCAGTTTCATGTCTTCCTTTGAGCGCTATTCCCCGCACCTGCTTTGTGTTAGCAAGCAAGGCTATTTACGTTGTTGCTATCCTTCTTTGTGTGGACATTGTTGATTGTCATGTCATCTACGGATGTACTTTGTGGACGCCGTAAGTTTTTGCTGTCGTCCAGCATTTTGTTTCTGTTTACTTTGTAGCCAGTTCAGTTTTACTTTCACTTTGCATAGCCCAGGGGTCGGCAACCCGCGGCTCTAGAGCCGTATGCGGCTCTTTAGCGCCGTCCTAGTGGCTCTCTGGAGCTTTTTAAAAAATGTATGGAAAATGTAAAAAGTTGAGGGGAAAATATTTTTTGTCTTGTTTTACTATGGTTTCTGTAGGAGGACAAACATGACACAAACCTCCCTAATTGTTATAAAGCACACTGTTTATATTAAACATGCTTCACTGATTCCAGTATTTGGCGAGCACCGTTTTGTCCTACTAATTTTGGCGGTCCTTGAACTCACCGTAGTTTGTTTACATGTATAATTTTCTCCGACATTCTAGGATGTGTTTTATGAGACTTCTTTTTCTGTCTCATTTTGTCCACCAAACTTTTAACGTTGTGCATGAATCCACAAAGGTGAGTTTTGTTGATGTTATTGACTTGTGTGGAGTGCTAATCAGACATATTTGGTCACTGCATGACTGCAAGCTAATCGATGCTAACATGCTATTTAGGCTAGCTATATGTACATATTGCATCATTATACCTCATTTGTAGGTATATTTGAGCTCATTTAGTTTCCTTTAAGTCATCTTAATTCAATTTATATCTCATGACACACTATCTGTATGTAATATGGCTTTTATTTTTTTGCGGCTCCAGACAGATTTGTTTTTGTATTTTTGGTCCAATATGGCTCTTTCAACATTTTGGGTTGCCGACCCCTGGCATAGCCATTACCTTTTCCTTTCCCTTTCCCTTTTGTTCATTTTTGGTTTAAACGTTACATACCTTTTTACCTGCACGCTGCCTCCCGCTGTGGTCTGCATATTGGGATCACGACAAACCGTCCTCGTCTCACCCAACACATTCCGACTTTTACAAAGCAATTAACTACCTGCTGCCACCTACTGACATGGAGTATTACACGGTTACCCTGCCGAGCTCTACACAGCACAGACACTAAGCAACGTCACATTATTTGCAGATTATAATTATTGATTTGCAAAAAATATTTTTTGGACCAATTAGGTGAAGTTGCATAATTTCCCACGGCACACCAGACAATATCTCACGGCACACTAGTGTGCCGTGGCACAGTGGTTGAAAAACACTGCCCTAGAGTACATTGATTTAATGAATACATCCAAACACTTGATTAATATGTATTATGTGAATGAAAGAACAGTTAAGATTGTATGAAGCTTTTAAACAAGAAAGAGGTTTAAGCACATCAATTCAATAACAGTCCTTTACAATCTCATTAATATCATAAAAACGGCCAATTCTTTCATTTTTAGGACACAAAAAGGGCGTAAATCATTTCAAACAAAAAAACCTTACAACAACCATGAATATAAGTGTTTGTCTTACACGTAGTAATCAGTTGTGGACAGACAACAGGACAGATTTACACGTCGGGAATCAATTTTTGGCAGGGGCCCCCCTGAGAAAATTGAATGCCCCCCCCTCAAATGTTTTTTTTGCAGCAGGGTCGGCCCCACGTGATGTGAAGGAATGGTGGACTGTGTTCGCACATCACATCATAGTGCAGGCACTATGCACCAGTAGGTTTGGACATCACCGGGTACATATATTGTTATTTTTATTTATTTTTAAAATCCTTCTTTTTGGAGACTTTCATAAAGATCTACTGTGTACAACGTGATTGATTCTGGTGAAGAAAAAAAAAATGTCGAAAATTCGGTGTCCACGTAGGGCTGGGTGATATATCGATATACTCGATATATCGCGGGTTTGTCTCTGTGCGATATAGAAGATGACTATATCGTGATATTCGAGTATACGTTCTCACGCAGTTGCTTTTAGCTGCTGGCATTACACTACAGGCGTTTCTCACTCTTGTGTCTCCTTCTCACAGAGACATAAAACAAGCGCACCTTCTTACATATGTCACATACGAGAGGTAGCAGCATGGGTAACGTTAGCTGTGGTGCGAGTGGTAATACGAGAGGAAGAAGGTGCGAATCTGGTAACAAATGAAGGAAGAATTAATTCCCAAGAAAAACAGCAGGGGGTCCATCGTCTGGCGGTGGTTTGGCTTAGTTTGGCTATTAGTGCACAAAAGTGCACTAATAGCTTTAAAATGTCTCTGACAATCTTGCACTTTCTGTTTTGAAATGACATGAATGTTTGTGCCACTGCTTAATAACTGTTTAATAAATACACTTTTGGTCAATTGACTTACCGTATTTTTCGGACTATAAGTCGCAGTTTTTTTCATAGTTTGGCCGGGCTTATACATGTTTTTTTCCTTCTTTATTATGCATTTTCAGCAGGTGCGACTTATACTCCGGTGCGACTTATACTCCGAAAAATGTGGTAGTTGTGATTTCCCTCTCTGCATGAAAGTTTAAAATGAGCATATATTAATGCAGTATGAAGAAGAATGTTTTAATGTAGACACATAGAATCATCATACTTCTGTGATTATATGCATCAAGTGTTCATTCAAGGCTAAGGCAAAATATCCAGATATATATGGTGTATCGTGACATGGCCTACAAATATCGAGATATTAAAAAAAGGCCATATCGCCCAGCCCTATGTCCACGGCACAATTGCGCTATTTAGGACGTTGCGCTATATCGGACCGCACTATTTCGAACTTTAAAGGGGAACGTTATCACCAGACCTATGTAAGCGTCAATATATACCTTGATGTTGCAGAAAAAAGACCATATATTTTTTTAACCGATTTCCGAACTCTAAATCGGTGAATTTTGTCGAATTAAACGCCTTTCTATTATTCGCTCTCGGAGCATTGTGACGTCACATCGGGAAGCAATCCGCCATTTTCTCAAACACATTACAAACACCGAGTCAAATCAGCTCTGTTATTTTCCGGTTTTTTTGACTGTTTTCCGTACCTTGGAGACATCCTGCCTCGTCGGTGTGTTGTCGGAGGGTGCAACAACATGAACAGGGACGGATTCAAGTTGCACCAGTGGCCCAAAGATGCGAAAATGGCAAGAAATTGGACGTTTGTTCCGCACACTTTACCGAAGAAAGCTATGCTACGACAGAGATGGCAAGAATGTGTGGATATCCTGCGACACTCAAAGCAGATGCATTTCCAACGATAAAGTCAAAGAAATCTGCCGCCAGACCCCCATTGAATCTGCCGGAGTGGACTGCTGACATCAACTCCAAAACTGGACAGATCAGCTTTCAGGAAAAGAGAGCGGATGAGGGTATGTCTACAGAATATATTAATTGATGAAAACTGGGCTGTCTGCACTCTCAAAGTGCATGTTGTTGCCAAATGTATTTCATATGCTGTAAACCTAGTTCATAGTTGTTAGTTTCCTTTAATGCCAAACAAACACATACCAATCGTTGGTTAGAAGGCGATCGCCGAATTCGTCCTCGCTTTCTCCCGTGTCGCTGGCTGTCGTGTCGTTTTCGTCGGTTTCGCTTGCATACGGTTCAAACCGATATGGCTCAATAGCTTCAGTTTCTTCTTCAATTTCGTTTTCGCTACCTGCCTCCACACTACAATCATCCGTTTCAATACATTCGTAATCTGTTGAATCGCTTAAGCCGCTGAAATCCGAGTCTGAATCCGAGCTAATGTCGCTATAGCTTGCTGTTCTATCCGCCATGTTTGTTTGTATTGGCATCACTATGTGACGTCACAGAAAAATGGACGGGTGTATATAACGATGGTTAAAATCAGGCACTTTGAAGCTTTTTTTAGGGATATTGCGTGATGGGTAAAATTTTGAAAAAAACTTCGAAATATAAAATAAGCCACTGGGAACTGATTTTTAATGGTTTTAACTCTTCTGAAATTGTGATAATGTTCCCCTTTAAGTCTATATGTCATTGTTGCATTTTTTTTTTGCTGGGTTTGAACAGCGGCTTGTGTAATGTACACATTTGGGCTCCGTTGAGTCAAATCCCCCTAAAGGTCACTTGCAAGCGAACCGAGACCCGTCCATAAGCGGTTCTCGGTTCCGTAGGTTTGGTGCACACCAGTGTAGGAATGATCTTGTTGACAATTGACCATAACACACCGCACTAGCAGAGCAAAGGCGCCGGAGTTTGTGTCGACCAAACCAAACATGACCCTTTGTCACCAACACTGACAGCAAACGCCACACTTGGCACCTTTTCAAAACCGACAATTAATAATTTAGCACTCGCTCGGGCACGACTCTTTATGCATGTTGATGCTGCCTCTTTACCACCAGTGGCGGTAATTGAGGCTAAGCTACTGGCCTCACGGCTTATTCAAAGCCATTGAACATCTGCTTCCAGCGTGAGAAGACCCCACAGGGAGCGCTGATGCCTCCAAATTGACCAGAGGAAGAAATATTACAGCTGTGGGAAGAGAAGCATTTAACCGGTACCTATTGACGTTGTGCATTGGCATGATGTACGAGCATTTTTATCGTCTTCACTATAGCTTTTGCCAATTAACCAATTGCAAAGTCAGCTGAAACAATGTCTCCCGTATCGATGGGCCGTATTTCCTCAGTGGAATCTGCGAGTCTGTTTCGCAAAGAGGATTAAGTTGATGGTAGTTCATTTCGTGGCTCAGTGTTTATGCGTGGAATACTGGATTATAGGACTGATTCGTATCCCTTAATCCAAGGCAAAAAAACCCAGCATGGAGCCCTAGTTCTGTTGTGTCTCGGCTTGTCAGGGGGAAGTCACGCAGCTCAGACGCAACTTGTTGTTACACCGGGACCACCTGTATCCACGCAGCTCATGGGTTTAGATCCCAGCTGGTGGTAGACTGGAACACATGTCCTCAGACGCAATGGTCAGTCCATAGCTAGAAAAACACCCCTGGCTCCTTAATGTCCTTGGTACTGAAGGGCAAGATTTCTTGTCTTCATCTTTTCCCCAAAGTGCCGCCGGGTGCTCCTCGCTCAGTGAGATTAGTCGTTAAGCCATGAAAGGTAGCTTCTTGCTTGTGCACTCTCTTTGAATGCTATTAAAGGCAAGCTGTGGCAAGGTGTGTATGTTTTTATCTATCCTCGAAACGTGTGTGTGTGTGTCCTTGTTTAATCCCGTGATAACCGGACCTCCATACCCTGAGGAAACGTCACTAAAAAAATGAATTGGTGGGCCATGGACTTCCATGTAAGGACGACTTAGACCAGGGATGTCCAAACTGCATACAGATGGATGCATTTTGTACAATAAAGATGCTTAAGGAAATCCTATAATCACTATCATCAGCAAATGAGCTGCAAAGACTTTAAATGCTATCTTAAAATGAATGGAACTCCTAAAATAAATGACATTTTGTACAATATTCAAATTTATTGCGATGCACCTTTAATATTGTATTGACTAGAATACAAGACAGTCTGTTTTTGCAAAAAAAAAGTCATCTTATATTGACATGGTGTAATCATACATATATATATATATATATATATATATATATATATATATATATATATATATATATATATACACATATATATATATATATATATATATATATATATATATATATATATATATATATATATATATATATATGTATGATTACATATTATAATCATATAATAAATATATAATTATCAATAATCAGTTATTAAGAGTACGGTATGTAAAAAAAATTTGACCCCTGCATTGTTTACTTCCATGACGACCTCTTTAAAGTTTGGTAATTAATCAGAAATATCAAGCAGCTAAACCGGGTTTAGTCTGTTTTCCCATCATCTTTTTTAATGGATGGGTGCAGTTTAGATTTTTTGTACGCTGAGTGGACTTTTTTTTTTTTTTACAATATCCACAAAGTTCAATGAGCAGGATGTGAATTGAACTTTTGTGCTGGTTTAATTTTTCTTTCCTGCACCATGACTAGGGAAGGTTGTTCGGATTGGGTGGTATTGATGTACTGTTAATGGTCAAACATGCCATTTGTTTACAACTGAATGAAACGCTAACGTGGGGGGATTCAGACTATTTTGGACTGGAAGTAGTCGATCCAAAGCGATCGTTCTGTCACTCAATACTTCAATGCTAACAAGGGGAAATTACACTTCAATGACTGGCGTTGGCATTGACAGTAGGATTGCTCGTTTGCAATAAAATGTTGTTTTTCTCACTACGGTGGGCGAAACCATCCTTGCCCAGGCACACCCTCCTGGTTTTTGAGTATAAATATTTGGGGTTTTGCCACCAGCCGCTAGATTAGATCTGAACCAATCTAAGGCTTCTACACTATCCAGGGTAAATCCCACCTACCGTATTTCCTCGAATTAGCGCCCGGGCGGTAATTAATTTAAAACCTCTTCTCACTCCGGCGCTTACCAAAGGCATGCGGTAAATTTAGGCATGCGCTTATAAATTTGAGTGTGATGTAAGGATACCATCATGACATCGCTTAATGCCGCAATAAAATTTAAAGCACAATGAATCATCCCGGGAGTTCTTTTTGTTTGGGTCTGAAAAGGCAATCATAACGTGACACTCTTTATTTTTACAAGGGGTCATTCAACAATTACGTACGCATTTTTCTGTATGTAAAAACGCATGAAAAACGTGACTTACCCGACGGTAATTCTCGGCATACGCTAATTATTTTGCGAAACGAGTTTGATCCGGCATGCGCATACTATATACCCGGCGGCAATTCAAGGAAATACAGTAACCTTATCGTAGTCCACACACACACAGTGGTCGTTTAAGACCCTCTCCCCCCTCCGTCCGCCGGCGCAACGTGACCTCGTACGCATGCGCGGAAAATGCTCACGTCATAGTCACCTCCAGTGTTGCTTTGTGTGCAAGTTCTTAAATTTAATTTAACTTATCTGAACAATATCCAGTGTTGTGGTATTTCAATTAACTGGAATCCAGTGTGCTGTGGGGCCCTATTATAGTGAATCACACCTGAGCCATCATAAATTAATCAAATCTTTAATGGACATGTGAAAGTACACAATGTGATAAAGAACATTTTACATCAATCAATCTAGGGATCTATATAGCTGGTCAGGACACTCCTCACTCTTTTGCTTTCAGCTTGATTGTCCATTCGATTTTGGTGACATTATGTACTCTGGACCTAGACGTTGAGTCCGCGACATACATGGCAGACAATAACTGATACAGTCTGCTTTGCCAGTCCAAAAGCATTCGCTGCTTTCCGTAGTCTTCCCTCGTCGGCCAGGTAATACAAATGCACACGCTACCTTTGTTATCACATCCACGGGAGCCCGCATTCTCATTGTCTGTCTTTCGACAAATGGACAAAGTTTTTCGGTAAGTAGAATCACAGCTGACCTGGACATTCGAAAGTTCTCTTGCCATCTTAGATGTGTTGTATCCCAAATAGCTGCAATCGCTTTCTCTTAAGGTATTCATGTGTGATTTCCACAAGCGTCTGTACAGACGGAAGGAGAAACACGGGCATGTCTGGATGACTCGCCTCCATATTTCCAGTGGTTAGCTCCGAGTTACGAAACCGCTTTATTATGAAGCTGGCTGTGGCGCGTTCTTTCTGACGTCACTTCCTGTGTAGAGCGCGTTCTTTCTGGCATCACTTCCTCTCCGAACTCAGTTTGTAAACAATCAATGAGTCCATACAAAGCTAAGAGCTGGAGATTCAAGAAATACATGGCGCACTTACCCGTGTAAAAAATTATCCATGGATTGGAACCTTAAATGATGGTGGCTGAAACAGTGCTTGATCGATTGATTGATTGAAACTTTTATTAGTAGATTGCACAGTACAGTACATATTCCGTACAATTGACCACTAAATGGTAACACCCGAATAAGTTTTTCAGCTTGTTTAAGTTGGGGTCCGTGTTAATCAATTCATGGTACTTAACTAAATAATTATTTGTTTAAGGCATGGGTGTCTAACTCTGGCCCGGGCCAAATTTGGCCCGTCGTGTAATTTCACCTGGCCCTTGAGGCGATATCAAATTAACACTAAAGCTGGCCCGCCGATCCTCCCGGGAGTCTTCCAAACGCCAGCCAGCCAGCTGGCCCAGTCACATAACATGTGCGGCTTCTGCACGCACACACATTAGAATGCAACGCATACTTCATCAACGGCGATACAGGTTACACTGAGGGTAGCCGAATAAAAAACTTTAACACTGTTAGAAATATACACCACACTGTGAATCCACACCAAACCAGAACCCTTTGCAGCATTAACTCTTCCGGAACGCTACAAGGTGTGTGTGTGTGGGGGGGGGGGGGGGGGGGAGGTTTGGTGGTAGCGGGGGTGTATTTTGTAGCGTCCCGGAAGAGTTAGTGCTGCAAAGGATTCTGGGTATTTGTTCTGTTGTGTTTATGTTGTGTTACGGTGCGGATGTTCTCCCGAAATGTGTTTGTCATTCTTGTTTGGTGTGGATTCACAGTGTGGCGTATATTTCTTTTTTTTTTTTTTTTCATTTTCTTTTTATTGACATCCAGCATCAGACATTCCTATCCATTACATCATATTCACATCAATCATATATCTATTGTCTGCCCTAAATGTCAAAATATTTTTGTTTATATCCCACCCATACCACTCAAACCCCCCCAAAAAAGAAAGGAACAACAAAAAAAACAAAGTAATATCTACAAAAACAATCAATTAAATAAACAAAGAAGAAGAGAAAAAAAATAAAAATAAAAATAAATAATAATTCATTAATAATAATAGTAATCAGAAATAAAATAAAATATAAACAGATACCTATAAATATATATATATATATATTTTTATATATATATATATATATATATATATATATATATATATATATATACATATATATATATATATACCCACACATACACATACATATACATTTGTAGGGAGTAATCCCCTTTTTTTTTTTTTTTTTTACTTTTTTTTTTTTGGCAGTACAATCACTAATTCGAAAAATTTAAGTCAGGCTTATAGGCATATATTTCTAACAGTGTTAAAGTTTTTTATACTGGCACCCTCAGTGTAACCTGTATCGCTGTTGATGAAGTATGCGTTGCATTCGCTCGTGTGTGCGTACAGAAGCCGCACATATCTTGCGACTGGGTCTGAACGATGTTAGAATGGATGAAAAGCGGACGTGACGATAGCTCGTAGAGTACGTTAAAGGTCCGCGGCTATGTTCAGTTTTGAATTTTGGCCCAATCTGTATTTTAGTTTGACACCCCTGGTTTAAGGAGTTATCCGGCTTAATGTAGACACGGCCTAAGTCTATGACCAAGAAGTGATGAAACTGACTCAGATGAGAGGCGAAACATCTTCTAAGACAAACCAAACAGTCCAGTTGCTACTGAGATTACAACGACCTGGATGAATGAGAACATTCATAGACAGATTACGAAATCGAATCATACGAAAAGTGGGGCGGATGAAAACCAAGGTACCACTGTGGTATTCTTAGACTCTAATTCTTTGCCACCCGACCTTGAGCATGAGTTGTTCCTCCTGTTGGTGTAGTAAGAGGGCAGTGATTCCAAAGGGGCTGCCATCATGGAGTTAAAGATGAGAAGTGATGTGTTTTCAGTAGAGTGGCCCAAGGTCGATGTTTTGTCATAGGGATGAAGCGAGTCAAGCAGGAGAAGACACATTCCCTGGTGACTGGCTGTACATAATTGATTGTTTGTCCGCCTACGCCCTGAGCAGCAGCAGCCGCAGCCAGGGAGCAATTACATCTGGACTCACCTGCAGTGCTCAGAGTGCAGACATGTACTACCCCCAAATAGCTAAATAACACAAAACACTGAAGTCAAGGGTCCAAGGGAGTCATACACCTGCTACTGTGTTGCGATGGCTGGCAGATGTGACATTGGAAGTGTCTAAAACACAAATCTTCAATATTCTCCCACTGTTTTGATGGGCCCATGAGCCCGCGTTCATTTACACAATATGGGAGCTGCTACAACAGCAGAATGCTCCACACAGACTCGTGTGCGTACCCTAGATGCTGTATCTCATCACAATGTCACTTTCAATTTGCTTGAGCTCGCAGTCCGTTAGGGATGGATATAATGGATTGGAAGATTTCTCGCCGCACTGTGTGTACTAGATGTAACACACAAGTGGTGTTGTCCCCATACCAATATTTTGTTACCAATACCGGTACTAAAATTATTTCGATACTTTTCGGTACTTTTTGATACTTTTCCAAAAAAAAGGGTACCACTAAAAATTGCATTATTGGCTTTATTCAGAGGTGGGTAGAGTAGCCAGAAATTGTACTCAAGTAAGAGTACTGTTACTTTAGAGATTTATTACTCAAGTAAAAGTAAGGAGTAGTCACCCAAATATTTACTTGAGTAAAAGTAAAAAGTATGTTGTGAAAAAACTACTCAAGTACTGAGTAACTGATGAGTAACATATACACACACACACACACACACACACACACACACACACATATATATATATATATATATATATATATATACACTCACATATATATATATATACACACACATATATATATATATATATATATATACACACACATATATATATATATATATATATATATATATATATATATATATATATACACATATATATATAAACATACATTGATATATACAGTATATAATTTATATTTATTTATTTTGCCGTTTTTGTTTACATGTTAAAGGTGTTTTAATGAATATACATGCATGTTTAACACACATAGATTCCTTTCTTTCATGAAAACAAGAATATAAGTTGGTGTATTACCTGATTCTGATGACTTGCATTGATTGTAATCAGACAGTAGTGCTGATAACGTCCACGTTTTCAAATGGAGGAGAAAAAAAGTTCCTCCTTTCTGTCTAATACCACATGAAAGTGGTTGGTTTTTGGCATCTTATTTGTCCAGCTTCCATATTCGTTTTTATACACTTTACAAGAAATACATTGGCGGCAAACTCCATAGCTTGCTAGCTTGCTAGCTTGTTTGCGCTGGCTTTCGGAGACTCTTATTTTGAAAGCGCAGGCGCGATGGAGCGGCACTTTTATTGTGAAGACAGGAACTGTGCAGTCAGTCTTTAGGCTTTTGACGGGATGAACGGTTGAAATAAAAAAGGGTCTTTTTTCCTTCACACTTTTGATTGATTGATTGGAACTTTTATTAGTAGATTGCACAGTACAGTACATATTCCGTACAATTGACCACTAAATAGTAACACCCGAATACGTTTTTCAACTTGTTTAAGTCAGGTCATGTGACCCCTGGCTCTGTTTGATTGGTCCAACGTCACCAGTGACTGCATCTGATTGGTGGAACGGAGTGAACGTCACCAGTGACTGTATTTTTTGAAACGCAGGCACTATGAAGGTCTGTCTGACAGACCAAAACAAACAAAGCGTGCATTAACAGATCAATAAAAATTAGTAGCGAGTAGCGAGCTGAATGTAGATAAAAGTAGCGGAGTAAAAGTAGCGTTTCTTCTCTATAAATATACTCAAGTAAAAGTAAAAGTATGTTGCATTAAAACTAATCTTAGAAGTACAATTTATAACAAAAATTAATCAAGTAGATGTAACGGAGTAAATGTAGCGCGTTACTACCCACCTCTGGCTTTATTGTAACAAAAAAATCTTAATGTACATTAAACTTATGTTTCTTATTGCAACACACACTCACTTTTCAACACACACTCACTATTCAACACACATACTAATAATAATAATAATAATAATAACTGGGATTTATATAGCGCTTTTCCAAGTACCCAAAGTCGCTTTACATGTAGAACCCATCATTCGTTCACACCTGGTGGTGGTAAGCTACTTTCATAGCCACAGCTGCCCTGGGGTAGACTGACGGAAGCATACTATTGTCGTTGTGTATATTGTAGCGTCCCGGAAGAGTTAGTGCTGCAAGGGGTTCTGGGTATTTGTTCTGTTGTGTTTATGTTGTGTTTGTCATTCTTGTTTGGTGTGGGTTCACAGTGTGGGACATATTTGTAACAGTGTTAAAGTTGTTTATACGGCCACCCTCAGTGTGACCTGTATGGCTGTTGACCAAGTAATGTCACTTTCAATTTGCTTGAGCTCGCAGTCCGTTAGGGATGGATATAATGGATTGGAAGATTTCTCGCCGCACTGTGTGTACTAGATGTAACACACAAGTGGTGTTGTCCCCATACCAATATTTTGGTACCAGTACCGGTACTAAAATTATTTTGATACTTTTCGGTACTTTTTGATACTTTTCCAAAAAAAAAGAGTATTGTCTTAATGTACATTAAACTTTTGTTTCTTATTGCAACACACACTCACTTTTTTAACATACACACTATTCAACACACACTCACTATTCAACACACATACTACTACTAATAATAATAATAACTGGGATTTATATAGCGCTTTTCTAAGTACCCAAAGTCGCTTTACATGTAGAACCCATCATTCGTTCACACCTGGTGGTGGTAAGCTACTTTCATAGCCACAGCTGCCCTGGGGTAGACTGACGGAAGCATACTATTGTCGTTGTGTATTATTATTATTTATTATTAGCCTTTATTTAACCAGGTAAAATCCCATTGAGATCAAAGATCTCTTTTCCAAGGGAGACCTGGCCAAGAGGGCAGCAGCAAGGTTACATTAAAAACAGTAAACAAATACATAAAACATCACATTTACAACATTAAAACTTGCTCACATGACACATGTGCATACAGACAAGGTAGACTGCAATCCTTTCACAGAAGCTTAGTGTATATTGTAGCGTCCCGGAAGAGTTAGTGCTGCAAGGCGTTCTGGGTATTTGTTCTGTTGTGTTTATGTTGTGTTTGTCATTCTTGTTTGGTGTGGGTTCACAGTGTGGCGCATATTTGTAACAGTGTTAAAGTTGTTTATACGGCCACCCTCAGTGTGACCTGTATGGCTGTTGACCAAGTAATGTCACTTTCAATTTGCTTGAGCTCGCAGTCCGTTAGGGATGGATATAATGGATTGGATGATTTCTCGCCACACTGTGTGTACTAGATGTAAAACACAAGTGGTGTTGTCCCCATACCAATATTTTGGTACCAGTACCGGTACTAAAATTATTTTGATACTTTTCGGTACCTTTTGTTACTTTTCCAAAAAAAAGGGTACCACTAAAAATTGCATTATTGGCTTTATTGTAACACAAAAATCTTAATGTACATTAAACTTATGTTTCTTATTGCAACACACACTCACTTTTTTAACATACACACTATTCAACACACACTCACTATTCAACACACATACTAATAATAATAATAATAATAATAATAACTGGGATTTATATAGCGCTTTTCTAAGTACCCAAAGTCGCTTTACATGTAGAACCTATCATTCGTTCACACCTGGTGGTGGTAAGCTACTTTCATAGCCACAGCTGCCCTGGGGTAGACTGACGGAAGCATACTATTGTTGTTGTGTATATTGTAGCGTCCCGGAAGAGTTAGTGCTGCAAGGGGTTCTGGGTATTTGTTCTGTTGTGTTTATGTTGTGTTTGTCATTCTTGTTTGGTGTGGGTTCACAGTGTGGCGCATATTTGTAACAGTGTTAAAGTTGTTTATACGGCCACCCTCAGTGTGACCTGTATAGCTGTTGACCAAGTAATGTCACTTTCAATTTGCTTGAGCTCGCAGTCCGTTAGGGATGGATATAATGGATTGGAAGATTTCTCGCCGCACTGTGTGTACTCGATGTAACACACAAGTGGTGTTGTCCCCATACCAATATTTTGGTACCAGTACTAAAATTATTTTGATACTTTTCGGTACTTTTTGATACTTTTCCAAAAAAAAAGGGTACCACTAAAAATTGCATTATTGGCTTTATTGTAACAAAAATATCTTAATGTACATTAAACTTATGTTTCTTATTGCGACACACACTCACTTTTTTAACATACACACTATTCAACACACACTCATTATTCAACACACATACTAATAATAATAATAATAATAATAATAACTGGGATTTATATAGCGCTTTTCTAAGTACCCAAAGTCGCTTTACATGTAGAACCCATCATTCGTTCACACCTGGTGGTGGTAAGCTACTTTCATAGCCACAGCTGCCCTGGGGTAGACTGACGGAAGCATACTATTGTTGTTGTGTATATTGTAGCGTCCCGGAAGAGTTAGTGCTGCAAGGGGTTCTGGGTATTTGTTCTGTTGTGTTTATGTTGTGTTTGTCATTCTTGTTTGGTGTGGGTTCACAGTGTGGCGCATATTTGTAACAGTGTTAAAGGTGTTTATACGGCCACCCTCAGTGTGACCTGTATGGTTGTTGACCAAGTAATGTCACTTTCAATTTGCTTGAGCTCGCAGTCCGTTAGGGATGGATATAATGGATTGGAAGATTTCTCGCCGCACTGTGTGTACTAGATGTAACACACAAGTGGTGTTGTCCCCATACCAATATTTTGGTACCAGTACCGGTCCTAAAATTATTTTGATACTTTTCGGTACTTTTTGATACTTTTCCAAAAAAAAAGGGTACCACTAAAAATTGCATTATTGGCTTTATTGTAACACAAAAATCTTAATGTACATTAAACTTATGTTTCTTATTGCAACACACACTCACTTTTTTAACATACACACTATTCAACACACACTCACTATTCAACACACATACTAATAATAATAATAATAATAATAATAATAACTGGGATTTATATAGCACTTTTCTAAGTACCCAAAGTCGCTTTACATGTAGAACCCATCATTCGTTCACACCTGGTGGTGGTAAGCTACTTTCATAGCCACAGCTGCCCTGGGGTAGACTGACGGAAGCATACTATTGTTGTTGTGTATATTGTAGCGTCCCGGAAGAGTTAGTGCTGCAAGGGGTTCTGGGTATTTGTTCTCTTGTGTGTATGTTGTGTTACGGTGCGGATGGTCTCCCGAAATGTGTTTGTCATTCTTGTTTGGTGTGGGTTCACAGTGTGGCGCATATTTGTAACAGTGTTAAAGTTGTGAAGTGTGAAGTGATTTACATTTATGTAGCGCTTTTTCTCAAGTGACTCAAAGCGCTTTACATTGTGAAAACCAATATCTAAGTTACATTTAAACCAGTGTGGGTGGCACTGGGAGCAGGTGGGTAAAGTGTCTTGCCCAAGGACACAACAGCAGTGACTGGGATGGCGGAAGTGGGGATCGAACCTGCAACCCTCAAGTTGCTGGCACGGCCGCTCTACCAACCGAGCTATACCGCCTCAAGTTGTTTATACGGCCACCCTCAGTGTGACCTGTATGGCTGTTGACCAAGTATGCCCTGCATTTACTCGTGTGTGTGAAAAGCCGTAGATATTACCGTATTTTTCGGACTATAAGTCGCAGTTTTTTTTCATACTTTGGCCGGGCTCCAGTGCGACTTATATATGTTTTTTTCCTTCTTTATTATGCATTTTCGGCACGGCCGCTCTACCAACCGAGCTATACCGCCTCAAGTTGTTTATACGGCCACCCTCAGTGTGACCTGTATGGCTGTTGACCAAGTATGCGTGCATTTACTCGTGTGTGTGAAAAGTCGTAGATATTACCGTATTTTTCGGACTATAAGTTGCAGTTTTTTTTCATACTTTGGTCGGGCTCCAGTGCGACTTATATATGTTTTTTTCCTTCTTTATTATGCATTTTCGGCAGGTGCGACTTATACTCCGAAAAATACGGTATGTGATTGGGCCGGCACGCAAAGGCAGTGCCTTAAAGGTTTATTGGCGCTCTGTACTTCTCCCTACGTCCATGTACCACTCCGTACAGCGGCGTTTTAAAAAGTCATAAATCTTACTTTTTGAAACCGATACCGATAATTTCCGATATTACATTTTAAAGCATTTATCGGCCGATAATATCGGCAGTCCGATGTAATCGAACATCTCTAATAAGAACTTAACACTTTTTCAAAACGGGAGTATGGTACAAAAGGAATTATGCCCTTCTAATGATTTGGCACATGAAGGTCAGAAAGTTTTCTCCGCTTGAGTTGATGTTGTGCTCGCCAAGCAACTACTTATCTGGGGAAGAAATACCCGCGCAAATCTCCGAGGGAAGTGGTCTTTGTCTTTTGTGCGTCTCAGCGGGACAGCGATGTGCTTCTGTTCAAGGGTATACATTAAAAGTGCTCTTTATCTCCGAAGGATAGACTGGAAATGCTTTAATGTTTTTACTCCGTGCGGCAAAGAGGAGATTCCCAGATAAGGTGTTGCTGCAGCAGGGATTAAAAAGACATGAAGAAACATCCTACCTTGTAAGCAAACACGATCCGGGCCTCTGAGGGTAAGGATTCATTAAGTGGGCGCAGATTGTTTCTCTCTCGTTCAAAGAGCTGCAGAATTGCTTCAACTGTAGCAAACAGACTGAAAATGGACTTTCTTTATTCAAAGTTGGCTCTTCTGGCAGTGTAATGGAATTTTTAAACGACACGTGTCTTTTGGCTTTATGGTCAAACATTGTTATTTCACCTCGGTTTTTACGTGTTCAAACCCAGCAGCCTGCAGACAAATTGCTGTACGTTGCAGCTTTTTTCCGCTAAAACGTGTGTCTTTTACAGCCTTGCTGGAGGGCACCTTTATAAATGATGTTCCCTTTCTGTTGAGAAGTGCTCTCTATCAAGTGTGAAACTCCATAATAGTTAAAATATTTATGGAGGAACATGTTAAAATCTCTGCGGGCGACAACTAAACAAGTTGTATAGGGAGGGTCCATCGGCCCCCCATATTTTAACCAGCAATAGCTTATCTTTCACTAAAGCTGCGTTTATACTTGTGGTTTGGTACCCAGGTCCGTGCCAAAATACAGTAGAGTTAACTAGAGATGTCCGATAAGGGTTTTTTGCCGATATCCGATATTTCAATATTGTCCAACTCTTAATTACCAATTCCTATATCAACCGATACCGATATATACAGTCGTGGAATTAACACATTATTATGCCTAATTTTGTTGTGATGCCCCGCTGGATGCATTAAACAATGTAACAAGGTTTTGCAAAATGAATCAACTCAAGTTATTGAAAAAAATGCCAACATGGCACTGCCATATTTATTATTGAAGTCACAAAGTGCATTATTTTGTTTAACATGCCTCAAAACAGCAGCTTGGAATTTGGGACATGCTCTCGGGGTGGGCGGGGTTGGGGGGGGGGGGGGGGTAGCGGGGGGTGTATATTGTAGCGTCCCGGAAGAGTTAGTGCTGCAAGGGGTTCTGGGTATTTGTTCTGTTGTGTTTATGTTGTGTTACGGTGCAGATGTTCTCCCGAATAGTGTTTGTCATTCTTGTTTGGTGTGGGTTCACAGTGTGGCGCATATTTGTAACAGTGTTAAAGTTGTTTATACGGCCACCATCGGTGTGGCCTGTATGGCTGTTGACCAAGTATGCTTTGCATTCACTTGTGTGTGTGAAAAGCCGTAGATATTATGTGATTAGGCCAGCACGCAAAGGCATTGCCTTTAAGGTTTATTGGCGCTCTGTACTTCTCCCTACGTCCGTGTACACAGCGGCGTTTCAAAAAGTCATAATTTTTACTTTTTGAAACCGATACCGATAATTTTGAAACAGATACCAATAATTTCCGATATTACATTTTAAAGCATTTATCGCCCGACAATATCGGCAGTCCGATATTATCGGACATCTCTACTTGTAACTTGAAAATTTTTTTAATTTGTAATAACAAACAGTTGAATTAATTCACACATTTATTAAATTAATGAAAATGTGTGTAAAATTGGAACATAAGTGCCCTAAACTGAAGGAGCTAGTCAGATCTCTCGGTGAGGTGGCTCGCTGTAGTCAGACACATTGTAGAACTGTCTGCATTACATTATTTACAATAAATTAATTATTATTGACATTTACTAGTCGATTTTACAATCGTTCATGTCCGAATTGCGATCCTTCTAAAAATGTATTATTTACTCCACCTCTAATAATAAAGTTAGTACATGATCTACTAAAAAAAACAAAAAGTCTGTGGTACATTACATGGGACATATAAGTGTCATAAAGAGGTTGGTAGATGAGAATAAATCTAAAGGCAAAATATAGTGTAGGAATGCAGCCAATTGCAAGAAATGTAGTCTTGATTTTCAAAATGTTCTTTTAGGATTTGCGTGGCAGCACTTGGTGCTGATAGAAATGTTTCTCTTTTTTTTCCTCAATTTTCCTCTTTTTTCACAAAGGGTGCTCACTCACATCCCCCAGGATTGCCAACATTGTTGTTAGCAACCACACCAAAACAAGTGGAGTCACTTCTCATGCTGATCGAGAAAAACTAAATAAATACAAAACTCAAAACCAGTGAAGTTGTCACGTTGTGTAAATGGTAAATAAAAACAGAATACAATGACTTGCAAATCCTTTTCAACTTATATTCAATTGAATAGACTGCAAAGACAAGATACTTAACGTTCGAACTGGAAAACGTTGTTATTTTTTGCAAATATTAGCTCATCTGGAATTTGATGCCTGCAACATGTTTTTAAAGAAAAGGTGGCACAAGTGGCAAAAAAGACTGAGAAAGTTGAGCAATGCTCATCAAACACTTATTTGGAACATCCCACAGGTGAACAAGCTAATTGGGAACAGGTGGGTGCCATGATTGGGTATAAAAGCAGCTTCCATGAAATGCTCAGTCATTCACAAAAAAGGATGGGGCGAGGGTCACCACTTTGTGAACAAATGCGTGAGAAAATTGTCCAACAGTTTAATTTAGGGATTTCGCCATCTATCATCTAAGGTTCAGAGAATCTGGAGAAATCACTGCACTTAAGCGATGATATTTAGGACCTTCGATCCCTCAGGCGGTACTGCATCAAAAAGCGAACACTCAGGAACACTTCAGAAAAACACTGTCAGTAACTACAGTTGGTCGCTACATCTGTAAGTGCAAGTTAAAACTGTACTATGCAAAGCCAAAGGCATTTATCAACAACACCCAGAAACGCCGCTGGCTTCGCTGGGCCCAAGCTCATCTAAGATGGACTGATGCAAAGTGGAAAAGTGTTCTGTGGTCTGACGATTTCACGTTTCAAGTTGTTTTTGGAAACTGCGGATGTCGTGTCCTCTGGAACAAAGAGGAAAAGAACCATCCGGATTGTTATAGGCGCAAAGTTCAAAAGCCAGCATCTGTGATGGTATGGGGGTGTATTAGTGCCCAAGGAATGGGTAACTTACACATCTGTGAAGGTGCCATTAATGCTGAAAGGTACATACAGGTTTTGGAGCAACATATGTCGCCATCCAAGCAACGTTATCATGGACGCCCCTGCTTATTTCAGCAAGACAATGCCAAGCCATGTGTTACAACAGCGTGGCTTCATAGTAAAAGAGTGCGGGTACTAGATTGGCCTACCTGTAGTCCAGACCTGTCTCCCATTGAAAATGTGTGGCGCATTATGAAGCCTAAAATACCACAACGGGATCTCTGTTGTGGTATATACTGTTGAACAACTTAAGCAAGAATGGGAAATAATTCCACCTGAAAAGCTTAATAAATTGGTCTCCTCAGTACCCAAATGTTTACTGAGTGTTGTTAAAAGGAAAGGCCATGTAACACAGTGGTAAAAATGCCCCTGTGCCAACTTTTTTGCCAATTCTAAGTTTATGATTATTTGCAAAAAACATTTTAGTTTCTCAGTTAGAACATGAAATATCTTGTCTTTGCAGTCTATTCAATTGAATACAAGTTGAACAGGATTTGCAAATCATTGTATTCTGTTTTTATTTACGAATTACACAATGTGCCAACTTCACTGGTTTAGGATTTTGTACAATTATATTTTTCCCTGACTTTTTAGTGCATGTTATATCTGGGGAATTGAATTAGATATACCTACTTCCCGTAAATGGATCTACCATTATCAGTCGATGAACGAGAGATTAGTGTATTGTCACGTCTAAATGCTTTTTGGGTGTCATTTTTATATCCATTTCATGGCTTGTATTGCAGTATAGATGCTCTGTTCACAGACTCCTTCAAATTATACCCAAATTCCATATATTATCCCTTGAGAAGATCAATAAAATGTCTGCTGAAATGTGTTTTTGCTTTTGCCATTTACTGTATATGTGCTTTTTACACAGGGATCATTTGTGCTATCACAGAAAAAAAACACCAGTAGACTTGTGCAAATGTGCACTGCACCGGTAAATACCATTATTTAGAAGCCAGTGGCTCATTTAGGAGATGAAAAAGAACAGCAACAAAACAGATGTCTTCATTGAACCATTTTCATATAATGACTTCATTTACATATGTTAGCGACGCCTGATTTATTACCCTGTCAGGTCCAAACAACAAGCTAAAATGCAACATCTGAAATAACTCATCCTCCATTTAACTATTTGTTATTAATACCTTCTTATTACAAGACTGGATAAATGCATTGGTTTGTCAGAGGGAAAACAAACACAAATCTTTTCCATGCACCCTAGAGCACGACGAGTGCCTGAGCGGACTTCATGACTGCGACGAGAATGCCTTGTGCTTCAACATGGTCGGAGGACACAGCTGCTCTTGCAAGCCGGGCTACACCGGCAATGGAACCGTGTGCAAAGGTAAGACACACGATGCCATACCATGTTATCTCTTAAAGGCCTACTGAAATGTGATTTTCTTATTTAAACGGGGATAGCAGGTCCATTCTATGTGTCATACTTGATCATTTCGCGATATTGCCATATTTTTGCTGAAAGGATTTAGTAGAGAACATCGACGATAAAGTTCGCAACTTTTGGTCGCTGATAAAAAAGCCTTGCCTGTACCGGAAGTAGCAGACGATATGCGCGTGACGTCACAGGTTGTGGAGCTCCTCACATCTGCACATTGTTTACAATCATGGCCACCAGCAGCGAGAGTGATTCGGACCGAGAAAGCGACAATTTCCCCATTAATTTGAGCGAGGATGAAAGATTTGTGGATGAGGAAAGTGAGAGTGAAGGACTAGAGGGCAGTGGGAGCGATTCAGATAGGGAAGATGCTGTGAGAGGCGGGTGGGACCTGATATTCAGCTGGGAATGACTAAAACAGTAAATAAACACAAGACATATAGATACTCTATTAGCCACAACACAACCAGGCTTATATTTAATATGCCACAAATTAATCCCGCATAACAAACACCTCCCCCCTCCCGCCCATATAACCCGCCAATACAACTCAAACACCTGCACAACACACTCAATCCCACAGCCCAAAGTACCGTTCACCTCCCCAAAGTTCATACAGCACATATATTTCCCCAAAGTCCCCAAAGTTGCGTACGTGACATGCACATAGCAACACGCACGTACGGGCAAGCAATTAAATGTTTGGAAGCCGCAGCTGCATGCGTACTCACGGTACCGCGTCTGCGTATCCAACTCAAAGTCCTCCTGGTAAGAGTCTCTGTTGTCCCAGTTCTCCACAGGCCAATGGTAAAGCTTGACTGTCATCTTTCGGGAATGTAAACAATGAAACACCGGCTGTGTTATCCGGCACAACAGTCAGGGGGTGCATTCTACGGCGGGGGTGCGTTATCTGGCACAACACCTGCCGCAATACACTGCTTCCCACCTACAGCTTTCTTCTTTGCTGTCTCCAGTGTTCATTGAACAAATTGCAAAAGATTCACCAACACAGATGTCCAGAATACTGTGGAATTTTGCGATGAAAACAGACGACTTAATAGCTGGCCACCATGCTGTCCCAAAATGTCCTCTACAATCCGTGACGTCACGCGCAGGCGTCATCATACTGAGACGTTTTCAGCAGGATATTTCGCGCAAAATTTAAAATTGCACTTTAGTAAGCTAACTCGGCCGTATTGGCATGTGTTGCAATGTTAAGATTTTATCTTTGATGTATAAACTATCAGACTGCGTGGTCGGTAGTAGTGGGTTTCAGTAGGCCTTAAAAGGGCACATGTTGTGAAAAAACTGACCTAGCATACCCTTGCTGGAATACACATATTTATGGCTCTGGAGTCACTGCCTGACCATCAATTGTTGGAACACAACCAAGTCATTTGTATGTTAGCTGCCTATTTCTAAACATGTTATCAGATGGCGGAATGATCCACCATGGTAGTGTATTTTCTGGCATACACATGTTGAAGCTCATTTCCACACGCGTTGTTGAGATGCACAGATGGTCATACATAGTAACATCACCTCTCAGCCGCAGAGGACATCAGAGCAAAGTGGATTCATTTCATTAAGCCCTTCCTGTCCTCAAACCTTGGGGGACATAGCGAAGAAGAGCTGGTTCTGCAAATTTGCCAGAGACATGGCAACCCTGCCCAAAAGCAGGCTGCTCTGAACAGGGCTGTTTAGAGGGGGTTTTAAGTGTTATTTTGACTGACACATGTCATATATGCTATTAGGAAACGCAGGATCTGTAGAAAAACTCCATACTATTTCCCATTTGGTAGAAGTTTATGCTAATTCCTAAAAAGAAATACTACAAACATATGTTTATAAAGGAGCTGCACCATTCCCTTAAACTTTGAGGGAAATAAAATAAATCACAGCACTGTGGAGTTCACCCCAAAATTATTTTATTTGTTTTCTTTCTACATGTTTTCAAGAGACAAAATAACCACTCCTAAAACAGGCTGTTCTGAACAGGGCTGTTTAGAAGAGGTTTTAAGTGTGCTTGGGTTATTTTGACTGACACATGTCATATATGTTATTAAGAAACTTACGAACTGTTGGGAAATACGGCATAATATTTCCCATTTGGTGGAATTTTATGCTAACTCAAAAAAAATACTACAAAAATATGTTTATAAAGGAGCGGCACCATTCCCTTAGACTTTGGGAGAATGAACATAAATCAACCCAAATTCGTTTTTTTAGTTTATGTTTAATTCCTACATGTTTTCTAGAGACTTTACAACCACCCCTAAAACAGGCTGCTCTGAACAGGGCTGTTTAGAAAAGGTTTTAAGTGTGCTTGGGTTATTTTGACTGACACGTGTCATATATGTTATTAAGAAACGCAGGAACTGTAGAAAAACTGCATGATATTTCCCATTTGGTAGAATTTTATGCTAATTCCTAAAAAAAATACTGTTTATGTTTATAAAGGAGCTGCACCATTCCCTTAAACCTTGCCTTGAGGGAAATAAAATAAATCACAGCACTGTGAGTTCACCCCAAAATTATTTTATTTGTTTTCTGTCTACATGTTTTCAAGAGACTTGACAACCACCCCTAAGTGGGAAAAACTGCAGAATATTTCCCATTTGGTGGAATTTTATGTTAACTCCAAAAAAATACTACAAAAATATGTTATAAAGGAGCTGCATCATTCCCTTAGACTTTGGGAGAATTAACATAAATCAACCCAAATTAATTATTTTGTTTGTTTAATTTCTAAATTTTTTCAAGAGACATGATAACCACCCCTAAAACAGGCTGCTCTGAACATGGCTGTTTAGAAGAGGTTTTAAGTGGGCTTGAGATATTTTGACTGATATATGTTAAGAAACCTAGGAACTGTGGAAAAACTGCAAAATATGTCCATTTCGATGGAATTTATGCCAACTCCTGAAGAATTGATGGCAAAAATGTTTATGGAGGAGCTGCACCATTTTCCTGGACCTTGATAGAAATAAAACAAATCACAGCACTGTGGAGTTCACCCCAAATTAGTTTTTTTTGTTTGTTTAATTTCTACATGTTTTCTAGAGACTTGACAACCACCCCTAAAACAGGCTGCTCTGAACAGGGCTGTTTAGAAGAGGTTTTAAGTGTGCTTGGGGTATTTTGACTGACAAATGTCATGTATGTTATTAAGAAACCGAGGAACTGTGGGGAAATACGGCATAATATTTCCCATTTGATGGAATTTTATGCTAACTCTAAAAAAAATACAACAAAAATATGTTTATAAAGGAGCTGCACCATTCCCTTAGACTTTGGGAGAATAAACATAAATCAACCCAAATTAGTTTTTTTTTCCCAGCCATCCATTTTCTACCGCTTATTCCCTTTGGGGTCGCGGGGGGCGCTGGAGCCTATCTCAGCTACAATCGGGCGGGAGGCGGGGTACACCCAGGACAAGTCGCCACCTCATCCCAGGGCCAACACAGATAGTTTGTTTAATTTCTACATGTTTTCGAGAGACTTGACAACCACCTCTAAAACATGCTGCTCTGAACTGTACTATTTAGAATAGGTTTTAAGTGTGCTTGGGGTATTTTGATTGACCCGTGTCATACTGTTTATTTTATTAAGAAACCTAGGATCTGTGGGAAAAACTGCATAATATTTTCCATTTGATGGAATTTTAGGCTAACTCCAAAAAAATACTCCAAAAATATGTTTGTAAAGGAGCTGCACCATTCCCTTAGATCAGGGGTAGGCAACCTTTACCAGTCAAAGAGCCATTTTGACCAGTTTCACAAATTATAGAAATCAATGGGAGCCGCAAATTTTTTTAGAAATTTTAAATTAAATAACACTGCATACAAAGTTTTTTTTTTGCTTTGTGCTATGTATAACCAGGGGCTGCCCACACCTTTATGTGGAATTTGAAAGCTGGTGCGGCACGCGGGTTTTAAATGAATGGCGCTTGTCAACGTCATGCGTGCCGTGATGGTACAGCATATAGCACTCACTACAGTCAGCGTGCCTGATCAGCCACGCGTTGTATGGGGCTTCCGCTTGCTCACGTAGGTAACAGCAAGGCATACTTAGTCAACAACCACACAGGTCACAATGACGGTGGCGGTATAAAAAAAACCTTTAACACTCTTACTAATAATGCGCCACACTTTGAACCCACACCAAACAAGAATGACAAACACATTTCGGGAGAACATCTGCACCGTAACACAACATAAACACAACAGGACAAATACCCAGAATCCCATGCAGCCCTAACTCTTCCGGGATACATTATACACCCCCCCCCCACCCGCTACCAAACCCCGCCCACCTCAACCGAGCACAGAGGCGGGGGGGGGGGGGGGGGGGGGGGTGATGTGTGAGGGAGCAGGGTTGGGGTGGGGGCGGGGTTTGGTGGTAGCAGGGGTGTATAATGTAGCCCGGAAGAGTCAGGGCTGCATGGGATTCTGGGTGTTTGTTCTGTTGTGTTTATGTTGTGTTACTGTGCAGATGTTCTCCCGAAATGTGTTTGTCATTCTTGTTTGGTTTTGGTTCAAAGTGTGGCGCATTATTAGTAAGAGTGTTAAAGTTGTTTTATATGATTACCGTCAGTGTAACCTGTGTGGCTGTTGACTAAGTATGCCTTGCTGTCACGTACGTGTGCAAGCAGGAGATGTATATTGTATAACAAATGTTGGGCTGGCACGCTGTTAATACAGATTGTAAAGGGCGCCAAATGTTGTACCATCATGGCACGCCCTTATTATAGCTGTAAGGGTGAAAATCGGTGAATAATAATCCCGGGAGTTTTCTGTGAAAGGCACTGAAATCCGGAAGTCTCACGGGAAAATTGGGGGCTTCAGCAAGTAAGCTGCTGAGCCGCATCAGAGTGATCAAAGAGCCGCATGTGGCTCCGGAGCCGCGGGTTGCCGACCCCTGCCTTAGACTTTGGAAGAAATAACATAAATCAACCCAAATTCGTTTTTTTGTTTGTTTAATTTCTAAAAAAAAATTTAGAGACTTGACAACCACCCCTAAAACAGGCTGCTCTGAACAGGGCTGTTTAGAAGAGGTTTTAAGTGTGCTTGGGTTATTTTGACTGACACATGTCATGTATGTTATTAAGAAACGCAGGAACTGTAGAAAAACGGCATTATATTTCCCATTTGGTAGAATTTAAAGTTAAAGTACCAATGATTGTCGCACACACACTAGGTGTGGTGAAATTTTGTCCTCTGCATTTGACCCATCCCCTTGTTCACCCCCTGGGAGGTGAGGGGAGCAGTGGGCAGCAGCGGTGCCGCGCCCGGTAATCATTTTTAGTGATTTTATGTGAATTCCTAAAATAAATTACTACAAAAATATGTTTATAAAGGAGCTGCACCATTCCCTTAAACTTTGGGAGAAATAAAATAAATCACAGAACTGGGAGTTCACCCCAAATAACTTTATTTGTTTAATTTCTTCATGTTTTCAAGAGACATGACAACCACCCCTAAAACAGGCTGTTCTGAACAGGGCTGTTTAGAAGAGGTTTTAAGTGTGCTTGGGGTATTTTGACTGACAAATGTCATATATGTTATTAAGAAACCTAGGAACTGTGGGGAAATACTGCATACTATTTCCCATTTGGTCGAATTTTATGCTAACTCTTAAAAAATGCTACAAAAATATGTTTATAAAGGAGCTGCACCATTCCCTTAGACTTTAGGAGAATTAACATAAATCTATCCAATTTTTGTTTTTTGGTTTGTTTAATTTCTACATGTTTTCTAGAGACTTGACAAACACTGCTAAAACAGGCTGCTCTGAACAGGGCTGTTTAGAAGAGGTTTTAAGTGTGCTTGGGGTATTTTGACTGAAGCATGTTACATACAGGTATATGCTAAGAAACCTAGGAACTGTGGAAAAACTGCAAAATATGTCCATTTCGATGGAATTTATGCCAACTCCTGAAGAATTGACGGCAAAAATGTTTATGGAGGAAGCACCATTTTCCTGGACTTTGAGAGAAGTAAAACAAATCACAGCACTGTGGAGTTCACCCCGAATGAGTTTTTTTGTTGGTTTTCTTTCCGCATGTTTGCAAGAGACATGACAATCAGCCATAAAACAGGCTGCTCTGAACAATGCTGTTTAGAGGGGCTTTAAAGTGTGCATGGGGTAATTGGATTGAAGCATCTCACTTAGGAAGTGTTTAATAGGGGATGCATAATATGAGACATGCTACTGCTGTAAATACATACTTTATTGGAATGCGTCCTCCTTCCTGAAAAGGAGTAGAATGTTTATGGAGGAGCTGCATCATTTCCACACAGCAAAGCTTGTTGGCATTGAGAGAAAATATGCATGACTTTTAAACTCAGACCAAATGAAGGGTTTTGATCGTGTTTCTTCATCTGCATGTTTGCATGAGACAGGGCTGTTTATAGAGAGGGTTTGGGTGTATTTTAACTGAAGCATGTCACAGACACAGTGTGCAAACATAGTAAGACCCATATGAATGTTTTCATCTCTTTCTACATGTTGTAGACAACAGCTGTCAAAGTCGTTTTCACTAAGGGCCACATCGCAGTTATGTTCGGCCCGCTTCTAACAGTGAATACTACAAACCCCGTTTCCATATGAGTTGGGAAATTGTGTTAGATGTAAATATAAACAGAATACAATGATTTGCAAATCATTTTCAACCCATATTCAGTTGAATATGCTACAAAGACACCATATTTGATGTTCAAACTGATAAACTTTTTTTTGTTGTTGCAAATAATCATTAACTTTAGAATTTGATGCCAGGAACACGTGACAAAGAAGTTGGGAAAGGTGGCAATAAATACTGATAAAGTTGAGGAATGCTCATCAAACACTTATTTGGAACATCACACAGGTGTGCAGGCTAATTGGGAACAGGAGGGTGCCATGATTGGGTATAAAAACAGCTTCCCAAAAAATGCTCAGTCTTTCACAAGAAAGGATGGGGCGAGGTACACCCATTTGTCCACATCTGCGCAAACAGTTTAAGAACAACGTTTCTCAAAGTGCAATTGCAAAAAGTTTAGGGATTTCAACATCTACGGTCCATAATATCATCAAAAGGTTCAGAGAATCTGGAAAAATCACTCCACATAAGCGGCATGGCCAGAAACCAACATTGAATGACCGTGACCTTCGATCCCTCAGACGGCACTGTATCAAAAACCGACATCAATCTCTAAAGGATATCACCACATGGGCCCAGGAACACTTCAGAAAACCATTGTCACTAAATACAGTTTGTCGCTACATCTGTAAGTGCAAGTTAAAGCTCTACTATGCAAAGCGAAAGCCATTTATCAACAACATCCAAAAACGCCGCCGGCTTCTCTGGGCCTGAGATCATTTAAGATGGACTCATGCAAAGTGGAAAAGTGTTCTGTGGTCTGACGAGTCCACAATTCAAATTGTTTTTGGAAATATTCGACATCGTGTCATCCGGACCAAAGGGGAAGCGAACCATCCAGACTGTTATCAACGCAAAGTTCAAAAGCCAGCATCTGTGATGGTATGGGGGTGCATTAGTGCCCAAGGCATGGGTAACTTACACATCTGTGAAGGCACCATTAATGCTGAAAGGTACATACAGGTTTTGGAACAACATATGCTGCCATCTAAGCGCCGTCTTTTTCATGGACGCCCCTGCTTATTTCGACAAGACAATGCCAAGCCACATTCAGCACGTGTTTCAACAGCGTGGCTTCGTAAAAAAAGAGTGCGGGTACTTTCCTGGTCCGCCTGCAGTCCAGACCTGTCTCCCATCGAAAATGTGTGGCGCATAATGAAGCGTAAAATACGACAGCGGAGACCCCGGACTGTTGAACGACTGAAGCTCTACATAAAACAAGAATGGGAAAGAATTCCACTTTCAAAGCTTCAACAATTAGTTTCCTCAGTTCCCAATCGTTTATTGAGTGTTGTTAAAAGAAAAGGTGATGTAACACAGTGGTGAACATGCCCTTTCCCAACTACTTTGGCACGTGTTGCAGCCATGAAATTCTAAGTTAATTATTATTTGCAAAAAAAAAATAAAGTTTATGAGTTTGAACATCAAATATATTGTCTTTGTAGTGCATTCAATTGAATATGAGTTAAAAAGGATTTGCAAATCATTGTATTCCGTTTATATTTATATCTAACACAATTTCCCAACTCATATGGAAACAGGGTTTGTATTAGTACACCATTTTTTTCTGCATTTATTAGTAGATTTTTTTTAAACTAAAATGTAAAAAAATATATGGTAGGTTGCAATAATTTCACCTAAAAATGTAGTGTATATTACTGTAATGGAAAAACTGTACTGCTGTTTTTATGATAACAAAAAAAAAGGCAGCTCAGTTGCCAGAATTTTGCTGTAAAATGTACCGTATTTTCCGGACTATAGGGCGCACCAGATTAAAAGGCGCACTGCTGATGAATGGTCTATTTTTTTTTATCTTTTTTCATATATTAGGCGCACCGGATTACAGGGTGCATTAAAGGAGTCATATTATTTTTATTTTTTTTCTTTGTTGTCTACATAACATGTAATGGTGGTTCTTTGCTCAAAATGTTGC
The DNA here is from genome assembly GCF_033978685.3 of Nerophis lumbriciformis. Taxonomy (NCBI): domain Eukaryota; kingdom Metazoa; phylum Chordata; class Actinopteri; order Syngnathiformes; family Syngnathidae; genus Nerophis; species Nerophis lumbriciformis. The sequence continues at coordinate 41,249,246 of NC_084557.2, forward strand.
AGAGATTATGTTTTACAGACCATCTTCGAGCCGTCTTCTCCCTGTGCAAGGACGGGAGTGGAAGAAGTGTCAAAAGATGGAGCTAACTGTTTAAATGACATTCAGACTTTACTTCAATCAATAACGGAGCAGCATCTCCTCATCCGGAAACAACAACACAGGAAATGTGTCTTGTGAAAAACCGTCCGACCGGAACTCTAATAACTAAAGTTTACATTATTCACTCGGGTGAATACGGTAATGTAAACTCACTACACCGGTATGTTTTAGCACTTTGATGGCGAGTTTACTGACAGATATAAGTCAGAACTTTACACTACTTTTTATTAGAAATAGCAACAGTGGAGGATGAATGTCACATAACAAGAAGATAGAGAAAAAGAAGAAGCTTATCGACTACGGCGTCGGTGCGGAAGCGCGCAATTTTTTAGGACTTATACAGATCCCAAATACAGATCAGCAGGTACCAGAAGGTTAGAAAAGTTGCTTGTGCATAATATGGCGAAACAAAACGCCAGATAATATGTGTACCTTATACACACACCATAATAATACTCCTATGTTTAATGGGCCGACAATCCATCAAGCGGTGCGGCTTCATAGCTTACCAAAGTCGTACTAAAACATTTTGATAGATTTTTGAGCGCTGTGTGTAATGTTCTATATTTTCAATGGAACATTTAAAATATTGGTGTTGTTAACTTGTGTCATATTGCCATCATAGTGCAGCCTGCACTTATCTCTTATGTTTGACTGCCATCTACTGGTCACACTTATCATTACACCATTTACCAAATAAAATAGTTTCGAGGTGGGTAAGCTCAACCAAACTTATTCCATACATTAGGCATACCAAGTTATAGGGGGTACTGTCGAGTTTTGAGAAGAAAAAAGGATTTTAAGTACGCCTTACAGTCCGGAAAATACGGTACATCTGTTGTTTTTTTTTACTGTAAATAAAAAAACTGCAATTTTACAGTAACAGTTTGTTTTTCACCGCAAATCAGCAACTGCAGATTTTTCGGTGTATTACTGTAAATGCCAAAAGGCACCACAGTTTATTACAGTAAAAAAAAGTATTGTTTTTTGGGGTTTTTTTAGAGAAAAATGCTGTAAAAACCACAGTATATTTGATGGATAACGTGCTTTAAAATCATTATTATTATCATTATTATTAGTAGTATTTTTTAGTTTAAAAAAAAAATGGTTTGAATGTTTGATAATATATTTTTGCATAATTAGACAATATTCAAGTTACATGGAGTACAAATATTTTTCTTCTCCCAAAAGAGAAAGAAAGAAAGCATTTAGTAAGAAAAGTTACAGTACTTTATTGAAACATATTATTTCCAAGCTTTTGAGGGCCAAAGAAAATGAAGTGGCGGGCTACATCTGGCCCCCGGGTCTTGAGTTTGACACCTGTGTTGTAGACAGAGAGTGAACATACACAAAACCCAAAACTAGTGAAGTCGGCATGTTGTGTAATTCTTAAATAAAAACAGAATACAATGATTTGCAAATCTTTTTCAACTTTTATTCAATTGAATAGACTGCAAAGACAAGATATTTAATGTTCAAACTGAACTTTGCGCCTATAAGAATCCGGATGTTTATTTTCCTCTTTGGTCCGGAGGACACGACATCCACAGTTTCCAAAAACAATTTGAAATGTGGACTCGTCAGACCACAGAAGACTTTTCCACTTTGCATGAGTCCATCTTAGATGAGCTCGGGCCCAGCGAAGCCGGCGGCGTGTCTGGGTGTTGTTGATAAATGGCTTTTGCTTTGCATAGTAGAGTTTTAACTTGCACTTACAGATGTAGCGACCAACTGTAGTTACTGACAGTGGTTTTCTGAAGTGTCCCTGAACCCATGTGGTGATATCCTTTACACACTGATGTCGCTTTTTGATGCAGAACCACCTGAGGGATCGAAGGTCCGTAATATCATCGCTTACGTGCAGTGATTTCTCCAGATTCTCTGAACCTTTTGATGATTCTATGGACCGTAGATGGTGAAATCCCTAAATACCTTGCAATGGCTGGTCGAGAAAAGTTGTTTTTAAACAATTTGCTCACGCATTTGTTCACAAAGTGGTGACCCTCGCCCCATCCTTGTTAGTGAATGACTGAGCATTTCATGGAAGCTGCTTTTATACCCAATCATGGCACCCACCTGTTCCCAATCAGCCTGTTCACCTGTGGGATGTTCCAAATAAGTGTTTGATGAGCATTCCTCAACTTTCTCAGTCTTTTTTGCCACTGGTGCCGACTTGTTTGAAACATGTTGCAGGCATCAAATTCCAAAGTTTACCAGTTTGCACGTTAAAGGGGAACATTATCACAATTTCAGAAGGGTTAAAACCATTAAAAATCAGTTCCCAGTGGCTTATTTTATTTTTCTAAGTTTTTTTCAAGATTTTACCCATCACTCAATATCCCTAAAAAAAAGCTTCAAAGTGCCTGATTTTAACCATCATTATATACACCCGTCCATTTTCCTGTGACGTCACATAGTGATGCCAACACAAACAAACATGGCGCATAGAACAGCAAGCTATAGCGACATTAGCTCGGATTCAGACTCGGATTTCAGCGGCTTAAGCGATTCAACAGATTACGAATGTATTGAAACGGATGGTTGTAGTGTGGAGGCAGGTAGCGAAAACAAAATTGAAGAAGAAACTGAAGCTATTGAGCCATATCGGTTTGAACCGTATGCAAGCGAAACCGGCAAAAACAACACGACAGCCAGCGAGGACGAATTCGGCGATCGCCTTCTAACCAACGATTGGTATGTGTTTGTTTGGCATTAAAGGAAACTAACAACTATGAACTAGGTTTACAGCATATGAAATACATTTGGCAACAACATGCACTTTGAGAGTGCAGACAGCCCAATTATCATCAATTAATATATTCTGTAGACATACCCTCATCCGCTCTCTTTTCCTGAAAGCTGATCTGTCCAGTTTTGGAGTTGATGTCAGCAGGCCAGGGAAGCTAGGGTCGATATTTTTCTCTTGATCATCTTCGGTGGCATAAGGGACGGTGTGAGCCAAGACATCCAGGGGGGTTTAGCTCGCTCGTCTGCGGGAACAAACTGCGGCCATTGCTTGGCGTGCTACCGAGGTCCTTTGTCCCTGAATTGCTCACACACTCCGGCAGATTCAATGGGGGTCTGGCGGCAGATTTCTTTGACTTTATCGTTGGAAATGCATCTGCTTTGAGTGTCGCAGGATATCCACACATTCTTGCCATCTCTGTCGTAGCATAGCTTTCGTCGGTAAAGTGCGCGGAACAGACGTCCAATTTCTTGCCACTTTCGCATCTTTGGGCCACTGGTGCAACTTGAATCCGTCCCTGTTCGTGTTGTTACACCCTCCGACAACACACCGACGAGGCATGATGTCTCCAAGATACGGAAAACAGTCGAAAAAACGGAAAATAACAGAGCTGATTTGACTCGGTGTTTGAGAAATTGGCGGATTGCTTCCCGTTGTGACGTCACGTTGTGACGTCACATCGGGAAGCTCCGAGAGCGAAAAATAGAAAGGCGTATAATTCGCCAAAATTCACCCATTTAGAGTTCGGAAATCGGTTAAAAAAATATATGGTCTTTTTTCTGCAACATCAAGGTATATATTGACGCTTACATAGGTCTGGTGATAATGTTCCCCTTTAAATATCTTGTCTTTGCAGTCTATTCAATTGAATATAGGCTGAAAAGGATTTGCAAATCATTGTATTGTGCCAACTTCACTGGTTTGGGGGTTTGTAAATACATATTTTAAAAGATGAAGCTCAGCAAATGAAGTTTGAATGTTTGTTTACGTATGTTTATCTACTTCATCCGTCAACTTGTGGACACTCATTAACAAACATCCCGACCGTGGATAATGAACATTTTCTGCATTAACCTTGGTGAGAAGCATTCATCATAATGAATCACGTCAGTGAATTAGCTCTTATTTTCTATGCAAATACGCACGTTACGCTGCTGCTGGTCTAATTGCATACTTATTAATGCTCATTCGTCTTTTGGAGTAATGCGTCTTCTTCTTCGTTATTTTGTTACTCAGCCATGTGCGACGGCTTGTGCCAGAACGGCGGGACGTGCCTGTCGCCCAACAACTGCGCCTGCCCGCAAGGATTCACTGGGAAGAGATGTGAGACAGGTATGTGAAAGGTTATGATGTTAGGATGTCGATCTGCTCTCTGCATCCACCTGATGATTAAATGCATGCTCCGCTGTGCTTATTGGGCATGATTTAGTGCAAGCCTGTGTGTGTGTGTGTGTGTGTGTGTGTGTGTGTGTTCCTGTGTGTGTGTGTGTGTGTGTGTGTGTGTACGCTCCTCAGTGAGTAATGGGCTTGTAGCTCTTTTATTGCCACGATGGAGGATTTGAACTGCACATGCAGCAGTATGGGAATTACTCTACATCACACATTAATCAGCGTGGAGGTTCCGCACATAGGCCAAGTTGCAACGGGCCAGACTCCTGCGCTGATTGCCAATGTTGAGCTCACTGAAATTGAGTAGTTTATTGTACAAAGTCTTTGGAGGGGTCACTGCCGTCAACTGACCAAAAACTGTTTTCATCACCTCAGAAATACTTCTAAAGTGAGAAATTTGCTGTCAAAATTGGATCTCGAAAGGATCATTCACACACTTCAAAAACAAGAAAAAAATAAAAATACAAAAATGAGGGGTATTTTATTTGAACTAAGCAAAATTATCTGCCAATAGAACAAAAAAATGTGGCTTGTCAAAATTTTCCAAAACAAGTAAAATGAGCTAACCTCAATGAACCCAAAAATACCTTAAAATAAGTATATTCTCACTAATAACAAGTAGGGATGTCCGATAATGGCTTTTTGCCGATATTCCGATATTGTCCAACTCTTTAATTGCCGTAACCGATATCAACCGATGTATACAGTCATGGAATTAACACATTATTATGCCTAATTTGGACAACCAGGTATGGTGAAGATAAGGTACTTTAAAAAAAAATAATACAATAAAATAAGATAAATAAATAAAAAACATTTTCTTGAATAAAAAAGAAAGTAAAACAATATAAAAACAGTTACATAGAAACTAGTAATTAATGAAAATGAGTAAAATTAACTGTTAAAGGTTAGTACTATTAGTAGACCAGCAGCACGCACAATCATGTGTGCTTACGGACTGTATCCCTTGCAGACTGTATTGATATATATTGATATATAAAGTAGGAATCAGAATATTAATAACAGACGGAAACAACCCTTTTGTGTGAATGGGGGAGTGAGGTTTTTTGGGTTGGTGCACTAATTGTAAGTGTGTGTTTTTTATGTTGATTTAATAAAAACAAAAACAAAAAACGATATCGATAATAAAAAAAACGATACCCATAATTTCTGATATTACATTTTAACGCATTTATCGGTCGATAATATCGGCAGGCCGATATTATCGGACATCTCTAATAACAAGTGCACTTTTCTTGGTAGAAAAAAAAAAAGAGATATTTTTGCTCAATATTTTGAAAAATATTCTTTAAATGAAGTAAATGCTAGTGCCATTATCTTGACATAATGATATGCGTTCGGCATTACATTTCTTAAAAGCAGCAAACTTATACTAAAAACTAATTTATTGTTCTTAATGGAAAGGCAACAAGGCAACCGCTTGTTACTCTCGGGGTCTCCTAGCCGCTCAGGCAAATCATATTGTCTAAAAATGCATTTTTCCATGGATAACATGACATCATCGCGCCAAGTGCGTGCTCTTTCAGTCAATTAGTGCGCATATACACAGCCCGGCCCCTGGCCAAATTGTTTTTAATTGTAATTTTGAAGAATTTACCTGAATGTGCATGAACTATTTCTGTTCAAAATTGTTTGAAATGTCACATGTTAAATGTTTAAATAGTCAGTTTACTGTACTGTGCCAACTGTACTACTATATGAGTACGTCTTTTCTGTTGTTTCAGTGAAAACAAAACAGCAAAGTCCATTTGGCTGTCATCTGTTTTAATTATGAGACACAATTGTGTCAAAATCATGATTGGGTTTTTTTCATGCTTGAAATAAGAAATGATTACTTTAAAAAAAAAAAGTAGTTTTATACTTGTGAGTGTTGATGACACAGCTTTGCAACAGTTGATATTCTAGTTTCAAGCATGTTTTACTCAATATAGGTCATCAAATCTCAGCAACAAGCTGTAATATCTTACTGAGATCATTTAGGACCAAAACACTTAAAACAAGTAAAACACTCTAACATAAAATCTTTTTAGTGAGAAGAATTATCTTATCAGACAGAAAATAAGCAAATATCACCCTTATTTGAGATATTTAATCTTACTTAGATTTCAGTTTTTGCAGTGCACGTTCATTTCGTCTCGTATTGACTATTGAAATTCTCTTTTCACTCTTTCAACAAGTTAACGCTAAAAAGACTCCAGACTGTAGAAAATGCAGCTGCCAGACTTTTGACCGGTGCACCCAGAACAGCCCTTATCACCCCCCCATTTGATCCATGCTTTCAGTTAAATTCCGCATTTAGTTTAACATTTTAGTCCTGACAATCCGTGTGTTGCATGGTGGGGCCCCTCAGTACATCACTGACTTCACTGCAAAAACTGAAATCTAAGTAAGACTAAATATCTCAAATAAGGGCGATATTTGCTTATTTTCTGTCTGATAAGATAATTCTTCTCACTAAGCAGATTTTATGTTAGAGTGTTTTACTTGTTTTAAGTGTTTTGTTCCTAAATGATCTCTCGCAGTTAAGAAACATATTCTTAACTGCTTCCTTTCCATTAAGAAAAATAAACTAGTTTTTAGTATAAGTTTGCTGGTTTCAAGAAATGTAATGCCGAGCGCATATCATTATGTCAAGATAATGGCACTAGCATTTACTTCATTTCAAAATATTTCTCAACATATTGAGAAATATTCTCAATATGTTGAGAAAAAATAAACTAGTTTTTAGTATAAGTTTGCTGGTTTCAAGAAATATAATGCCTTGTAGTGCATATCATTATGTCAAGATAATGGCACGAGCATTTACTTAATTTAAGAATATTTTTCAACATATTGAGAAAAAAGGACTCATATTTTTTTTCTACCAAGAAAAGTGCACTTGTTATTAGTGAGAATATACTTATTTTAAGGTATTTTTGGGTTCATTAAGGTTAGCTAATTTTACTTGTTTTTGGAAAGTCTTGACAAGCCACATTTTCTTGTTCTATTGGCAGATAATTTTGCTTAGTTCAAGTAAAATACTCCTAATTTTTTTTTTTATTCTTTTTTTTTTTTTTTTTTTTTAACACTGACTTTTTGCAGTGCACTGCAAAAACTGAAATCTAAGTAAGATTAAATATCTCAAACAAGGGTGATATTTGCTTATTTTCTGTCTGATAAGATAATTCTTCTCACTAAGCAGATTTTATGTTAGTGTTTTACTTGTTTTAAGGGTTTTGGTCCTAAATGATCTCAGTAAGATATTACAGCTTGTAGCTGAGATTTGATGACCTATATTGAGTAAAACATGCTTGAAACTAGAATATCAACTGTTGCAAAGCTGTGTCATCAACACTCACAAGAATAAAACTACTTTTTTAAAGTAATACTTTCTTACTTCAAGCATGAAAAAAAAAATCATGATGCAGAGCGCATATCATTATGTCAAGATAATGGCACGAGCATTTACTTAATTTAAGAATATTTTTCAACATATTGAGAAAAAAGGACTCATATTTTTTGTCTACCAAGAAAAGTGCACTTGTTATTAGTGAGAATATACTTATTTTAAGGTATTTTTGGGTTCATTGAGGTTAGCTAATTTTACTTGTTTTGGAAAGTCTTGACAAGCCACATTTTCTTGTTCTATTGGCAGATAATTTTGCTTAGTTCAAATAAAATACTCCTAATTTTTTTTATTTTTTTTTTATTGTTTTTTAACACTGACTTTTTGCAGTGCACTGCAAAAACTGAAATCTAAGTAAGATTAAATATCTCAAATAAGGGTGATATTTGCTTATTTTCTGTCTGATAAGATCATTCTTCTCTCTAAGCAGATTTTATGTTAGAGTGTTTTACTTGTTTTAAGTGTTTTGCTCCTAAATGATTTCAGGAAGATATTACAGCTTGTAGCTGAGATTTGATGGCCTATATTGAGTAAAACATGCTTGAAACTAGAATATCAACTGTTGCAAAGCTGTGTCATCAACACTCAAAAGAATAAAACTACTTTTTTAAAGTAATTATTTCTTACTTCAAGCATGAAAAAAGAAACATGATGCCGAGTGCCACAACACAACCAGGCTTATATTTAATATGCCACAAATTAATCCCGCATAACAAACACCTCCCCCCTCCCGTCCATATAACCCGCCAATACAACTCAAACACCTGCACAACACACTCAATCCCACAGCCCAAAGTACCGTTCACCTCCCCAAAGTTCATACAGCACATATATATTTCCACAAAGTCCCCAAAGTTACGTATGTGACATGCACATAGCGGCACGCACGTACGGGCAAGCGATCAAATGTTTGGAATCCGCAGCTGCATGCATACTCACGGTACCGCATCTGCGTATCCAACTCAAAGTCCTCCTGGTAAGAGTCTTTGTTGTCCCAGTTCTCCACAGGCCAATGGTAAAGCTTGACTGTCATCTTTCGGGAATGTAAACAATGAAACACCGGCTGTGTTATCCGGCACAACAGTCAGGGGGTGCATTCTACGGCGGGGTGCGTTATCTGGCACAACACCTGCCGCAATACACCGCTTCCCACCTACAGCTTTCTTCTTTGTTGTCTCCATTGTTCATTGAACAAATTGCAAAAGATTCACCAACACGGATGTCCAGAATACTGTGGAATTTTGCGATGAAAACAGACGACTTAATAGCTGGCCACCATGCTGTCCCAAAATGTCCTCTACAATCCGTGACGTCACGCCCAGACGTCATCATACCGAGACCTTTTCAGCAGGATATTTCGCGCGTAATTTAAAATTGCACTTTAGTAAGCTAACTCGGCCGTATTGGCATGTGTTGCATACCTGCCAACTACTCCGGTTTTCCCGTAATTAGTACGGTTTTCATCAACCTATTCCGGGTTACGGTTGCAGTGATAAAAAATATGGTTTTTCATTAATTAAAAAAACAATTTTTTTTTAAAGTTTTATTCACGAAATCGCGTAACAACAATGACAATCGACACTGCTTCCCGTAACTTCCTATCGAGCCATTCCGAATGCCATGCGCGAGGCTATTTATAGCACCGCTGCCAAGCACGAGGCACCAGTTGCCATTGTTTCCAAACGAGCGAACGATCATGGAATCAGCCGGAGAAAAATCGCAAACGAGTCTTAAACCGAAAAGAAAACTGCAGTCATTCCGTGAAGAATATTCAAAAGCCTATCCGGGAATAATTATCCGTTCCAAAAAGGGTGAAAACTACGCGAATTGCACCTTGTGCAGACAAGATTTTTCGATCGGACACGGAGGAATTAGCGATGTAAAAGACCACGTTGGGACAAAAAAACACAAGTCTAATGCCGTTGCTAGCGATACAAGTGGAAAACTTTCAACGTTTTTCGTCACCCAAACAGATTCTTTGGATGTGATAAATGCCAAAGTTTTATTTACGGAGGCAATAATTGAGCAAACAAAAAGGTAATGACACCAATGTTATCTATTGGAATTGTTTAGTACTGTTATACTGTTAAAAGTGTTTATACTATTTACGCTTTCAAGTCCAAGTTGAAGAAATCTTGTTAAATGTTGACAGCATAACTACCAAAATATAGAAGCATGTCCTTAATATTTTTGCAGTGCTATTTCTGTTGAAAAGTTAAAATGATTACATTAGAGATGTGATGTGCCACTTTTCAAGTGTCTGATGGCTTAAATTAATTTTCATTAATTTTTCATATTTAGAATTATTTTGAAAGGCTTACAAAAAAACTACATTTGAATTGTAATTCCATGCTATTGACAGGACTATTAATTTTAATGAAGTTAGCTTACCATGTTTACAGTATGATAATTGTGATAGAAATGTGAATTTTAGGCACAGAATATTTTTTACAATTGAACAAGGCAGTAGATTATACAAGCTTGGACAGAAAGTTAATAATGACACCAATTTTTTTTTTAATGGAATTGTTTAGTACTGTTTTACCATTTGTTTACTGTAAAAAGTGTTTATACTGTTTATACTTTCAATTAACAAATTGAAGTCTTGTGAAAGGTTGACAGGATAACTGGCATTAACTGTCAAAATAATTTCAAACTATTGAAGTTAGCTTACAGAATAAACATGTCAATCAACCCATATGATTTTTGCTGTAATATTTTTGTTTTGAAAAGTCACTGTGACTGATAGAAAAGTGATGGTTTTAGCAACATTTTAACCTGTCTGAATGCTAATAATCATTTTGCGTCGGGGGGCGAAGCCTGAACCCCCCACCAGGACTTTGTCCTGGACCTACCGGGGCCTGCGGCCCCTGGACCCTGGCTACTAGGTTTTTCTGATTTCAAAAGTTGGCAGGTATATGTGTTGCAATGTTAAGATTTCATCATTGATATATAAACTATCAGACTGCGTGGTCGGTAGTAGTGGGTTTCAGTAGGCCTTTAAAAAAATGTTGGTGGGTGGCTGGGCTGTGTATATGCGCACTAATTGACTGAAAGAGCACGCACTTGGCGCGATGATGTCATGTTATCCATGGAAAAATGCATTTTTAGACAATATGATTTGCCTGAGCGGCTAGTAAACTTGTTGCCTTTCCATTAAGAACAATAAATTAGTTTTTAGTATAAGTTTGCTGGTTTCAAGAAATGTAATGCCGAGCGCATATCATTATGTCAAGATAATGGCACTAGCATTTACTTCATTTAAGAATATTTTTCAACATATTGAGCAAAAAGGTCTATTTTTTTCTACCAAGAAAAGTGCACTTGTTATTAGTGAGAATATACTTGTTTTAATTTTTTATTTTTGGGTTCATTGATGTTAGCTAATTTTACTTGTTTTGGAAAGTCTTGACAAGCCACATTTTCTTGTTCTATTGGCAGATAATTTTGCTTAGTTCAATTTAAAATACCCATAATTTTTGTATTTTTTTTTTTCTTGTTTTTGAACACTGACTTTTTGCAGTGTGCTTGATGAGATAATTAAGGTTCAAAGAAGATAGAGGTGTGCAACCTTATCACGTCGTATATTATAATTGATTATGCAACTATTTAAACAACATGGCTGCATGGTCAGTGTCCTCTCAACAAGTTGCACTGTGGCATTTTGCCCGCATGCCAGGCGAGGATCTAATCTCAACAGCCGTGCCCCGACCACAGTATGTCTAATCAGCCGCAGCAGCACCTTGCTCATATCCCATTTCAACCTCTGCTGGAATGTCCTTCAAGAGACAAACGGCGGCGCTAATAGAAAGTCAAGTCATGACGCTTCCCTCTGCACCCAAGTGAAGGAAAACCCAGCTCCTCAGGCCCGCGCTCATTGGCTCGCCTATTGATTGCACATAAAGGTCCCTTTTTTTTTTTTTTACGAGGCCTTCCTTTTTTACTGCACGTCTTAAAGTAAATGAATTTTCTCCCGGTGCTGCTGTGAGACACTGAGGACGTCTGTGTGCAGCTGTCTTTCTCCTTTCTTTTAGTGCGCTTATCAATTGATGAGTTGTCCTTCAAACGACGAACACCATTCTGTTTCCAACAGTTTGGTTCCAGTCGCTCAATGTCTAATTACTTTTACGTCACTCATTGCAAAAGTTCAGCGAGCATTTCATGACAGATCATCTCCTCCAGGGACAAAACTATACAACCTAAGCTTGGCTGTACAAACCCCAAAACCAGTGAAGTTGGCACGTTGTGTAAATGGTAAATAAAAACAAAATACAATGATTTGCTAATCCTTCTCAACCTATATTTAATCGAATAGACTGCAAAGACAAGATACTTAACGTTTGAACATCAGTGATGTACACCCTGTGAACATTTTTTTAATTCAAGTACCCCCTAATCAGAGCAAAGCATTTTTGGTTGAAAAAAAGAGATAAAGAAGCAATATGTCATCAGTTTCTGATTTATTAAATTGTATAACAGTGCAAAATATTGCTCATTTGTAGTGGTCTTTCTTGAACTATTTGGAAAAAAAGATATAAAAATAACTAAAAACTTGTTGAAAAATAAACAAGTGATTCAATTATAAATAAATATTTCTACACATAGAAGTAATCTAGGGATTGTAATAGAGATCCATCTGGATTCATGAACTTAATTCGAAACATTTCTTCACAAAAAAAGAAATCTTTAACATCAATATTTCGGGAACATGTCCACAAAAAATCTAGCTGTCAACACTGAATATTGCATTGTTGCATTTCTTTTCACAGTTCTTTTTGACAGACATTTTAGTGAGAAACCTGAGCTTGTGCTTCACTGAGTTTATGAACTTAAATTCATATATTGTTGAAGTATTATTCAATAAATATATTTATATAGGATTTTTGAATTATTGCTATTTTTAGAATATTTAAAAAAAATCTCACGTACCCCTTGGCATACCTTCATGTACCCCCAGGGGTACACGTACCCCCATTTGAGAACCACTGGTCCATGGTGTTGCGGGGGAGAACAAGGAACACAACAAATAAGCTGCGTTTGATCATTTTTAGCGTGAAAATAATTATATCGATATTGTGATATTTGCTTAATTCATATCTTGTTTGAAAATACATCGATATATCTTACAAACTCCATATATCGCCCAGCCCTAGTGTCTGTATGCGGAACAAACTGGACTTACAACACAAGCAATGCCAAACTATTACCGTATTTTTCGGACTATAAGTCGCAGTTTTTTTCATAGTTTGGCCGGGGGTGCGACTTATACTCAGGAGCGACTTATGTGTGAAATTATTAACACATTACCGTAAAATATCAAATAATATTATTTATCTCATTCACGTAAGAGACTAGACGTATAAGATTTCATGGGATTTAGCGATTAGGAGTGACAGATTGTTTGGTAAACGTATAGCATGTTCTATATGTTATAGTTATTTGAATGACTCTTACCATAATATGTTACGTTAACATACCAGGCACGTTCTCAGTTGGTTATTTATGCCTCATATAACGTACACTTATTCAGCCTGTTGTTCACTATTCTAGGGGCCAGGGGGCGGGGTTAAGGGGGAGGAGTATATTTATAGCTAGAATTCACTAGTAGAGAGGAGTGTTATGTGTGTGTATGTGTAAATAAATGAACACTGAAATTCAAGTATTTATTTTATTTATATGTATATATATGTATAATAAAATACATATTTATGTATAGCTAGAATTCACTGAAAGTCAAGTATTTCTTTTATATATATATATATATATATATATATATATATATATTTCTTATATATATATATATATATATATATATATATATATATATATATATATATATATATATATATAAGAAATACTTGACTTTCAGTGAATTCTAGCTATATATAAATATGTATTTTATTATATATATACATATAAATAAAATAAATACTTGAATTTCAGTGTTCATTTATTTACACATATACACACACATAGCAGTCCTCTCTATTCATTGTTGTATTTGAATGTGCAATGCTTTGCAGCCAGTAGCACAGCCTTTGAAGGTATGGGCAGTGTAATATTCTGGGTTGAGTCAATAACCAGGCTGTCATGACTTGGTCCTTGGGTTTAGTTTTTCCAGAAGGCAACAGAAAGTTGGCTCGGGCGAGACGGGAATGTGAGTACATATTTTTATTTTTTTTACACTAACAAAGGACAAAATAAGAAGCAAACAAAAGGCGCGCACAGTGGCGGAGAACAAACTATGAAACCAAAAAGACTATAACACAAAGGCAGAAACTGTGAACAATGAAACACACTAACTGTGGCATTAATAAACAAAAACTTACTTGGCATGGACTAAAGGAGCAGCATGAACAATGGAAATGAAAACAAGTGTCAGGAATGTGCAGAGCATAAATGTGGGATGTCGCCAGCAAGACAAACTGAAAACAATGAACTTAAATACTACAGACATGATTAGTAAAAACAGGTGCGTGACTCAAAACGTGAAACAGGTGCGTGACGCATACTTGCCAACCTTGAGACCTCCGATTTCGGGAGGTGGGGGGTGGGGGGTGGGGGGCGGGGGCGTGGTTGGGGGCGTGGTTAAGATATATATATATATTTATATATATATATAAGAAATACTTGACTTTCAGTGAATTCTAGCTATATATATTTTTTTTTAATTATATATACATATATATGCATATATATATATATATATATATATATATATATAAATAAATAAAAGAAATACTTGAATTTCAGTGTTCATTTATTTACACATATACACACACATAACACTCATCTACTCATTGTTGAGTTAAGGGTTGAATTGTCCATCCTTGTTCTATTCTCTGTCACTATTTCAGAACACACACATTATACAAATATACATTATAAAATCAATAAGAAAACAGGAGCTCTAATTTGGGAGTCTGAATTAGGATCAGAAGTTCCTATATAAACATTGCGCACTCATGTCGCCATTTTGTATTGATTACTGCAGCTGTGCACTGGATTCATTCACAAATACAAATTACAACTCACAAACACTTTAGAGTTAGGCTCCACCATCAGAATGTGTACTTAAACTTATAAAGATCACATGGATATTATTCAGTGAGTTGATTCACCAAAACTAACCTGTTGTACAGGAGGAAAAAGCACACAGGACGTTTCAATTGTTCACAGACTGGTCGCGCTCATCAGAATGACAAGACACTTCCGGTCTGCAGGTGATAGCATTCAATTGGGAAGAAACGCCCTACTGCCCCCTAGTGACCAATGTGAATACTGATAAATGTGTAATGACAGCTCCAAAAAACGAATTCAAACCACAAAATAAAATAAATAAATCAACACAAAAATGTGACACATTATGGGTGGGTCACATATGCATGTACAGTAGATGGCAGTATTGTCCTGTTTAAAAGTGTCACAACATTGCTGTTTACGGCAGAAGAACTGCTTTACGGTAGACGAAAACTTGACTGCTGTTGTTGTGTGTTGTTACCACGCTGCTAGGACGTTAATGAAACTGCCTAACAATAAACCCACATAAGAAACCAAGAACTCGCCCTCCATCATTCTACAGTTATAACGTGATTGGCAGGCAGGCTGTTTACATTGTGGGAAAGCGGACGTTAGAACAGGCTGTCAACACGTCACTCAGGACCGCCTGAATTTCGGGAGATTTTCAGGAGAAAATTTGTCCCGGGAGGTTTTCGGGAGAGGCGCTGAATTTCGGGAGTCTCCCGGGAAATCCGGGAGGGTTGGCAAGTATGGCGTGACGTGACAGGTGAAAACTAATGGTTGCTATGGTGACAAAACAAACAAAAGTGCACAAAAAGTCCAAAAACAAAACCGAACATGACTAAAACAAAACATGATCTCACAGACATGACACAGCCGAGGTGACGAAGTTACGTCTCTTTACTTCATACTTCAGAACCGACTCCCACACTTGCCGCCAGGGTGCGCAATACAACGTAAACCGTTGGCCAACGTGGTTACTTTTTAAACCGTTGTATTGTGCACCCCGACGGCAAGTGTGGGAGTCGGTTCTGAAGTATGAAGTAAAGAGCGGATGTGACGACAGGCTGTCCTCACTCAGGTCCGCACGGACCTAGAGGGGGCGTGCCTTAAGTCCGGCTGGAAATCGGGAGAATGGTTGTGTCGGGAGATTTTCGGGAGAGGCACTGAAATTCGTGAGTCTCCCGGAAAATTCTGGAGGGTTGGCAAGTATGGTGTACACACAGAGGTAAAAAAAAAAGTATGCTTTTTATTCCGTTCATGTTTTTTTTATTCACAAGTTGCACAAGCCTTCATTAAAATGTAACCATATTTCTTTATATCTTACATCATATATAATACATGGTGTATATCTGTGAGTTGTAAACAACTCCATCCGATGTTTGCTGAGGGTTATTTACATGAAAACTCCCCCCCCCCCCCCCCCCCCCCCCGCAAAAAGTCCAATATTTAAAAGTTAAATATTGACAAGGCTAAAAATGGCAGCGTAAATTTTGCATGAGAACACGCCAAAGCTCTTCTTAACGCCCCGAGGCGACAAGATGTTTTTCTCTACGACGTCTTATTTCTGCAGCTCGGTGACAGCTACCGTCCCCGTGTGCGCTTTTATTTTCTTATGGTTGCCATGTCCGAGACCACCCCCCCACCAGAGACCCCTCGCTACATGGCCAGAGCCCCTGGCACAATTTAGTGCGATGAAGGGCCTCTTTTTTTTTTTTCTTTTCTCGACGTTACTGTCTCCTTTCAGTGTGGCAGCAGCTCCCTGCAGAGATGGACGGTACTTAATGTGCTGTTGGATGCGGCGAACAGGACTTTGAGGCATGGATGGAGCTGGGAGTGATAGATGGGGGCGACAACTTCCAGAGCGGAGCGGAGGAGACAGAGACATTCCCTAACTGACAGAATGCGAGGGTTCTAGTGGGTCGGGGGTTAGCCTGGTTTCTCCCCGCCAGTTTGGGGGATGAACATGGAAATGCTTTCACGAAAGTCTGAACCCGCCTTTCTTCTCAGCTTTTAAAGGCCTCCCCTGAGAATGGCTGCAGACTGACAGGCTGTCATAAAACACACACACACACACACACACACACACACACACACACACACACACACACACACACACACACACACACACACACACACACACACATTGGTTATCATTTGGAATGGGGACCAAGTTTTTGATCATCACTTGTGCACTGCAAAAACTGAAATCTAAGTAAGATGAAATATCTCAAATAAGGGTGATATTTGCTTATTTTCTGTCTGATAAGATCATTCTCCTCACTAAGCAGATTTTATGTTAGAGTGTTTTACTTGTTTTAAATGGGAACATTATCACCAGACTTATGTAAGCGTCAATATATACCTTGATGTTGCAGAAAAAAGACCTTTTTTTTTTTAACCGATTTCCGAACTCTAAACGGGTGAATTTTGGCGAATTAAACGCCTTTCTATCGGGAAGCAATCAGCCATTTTCTCAAACACCGAGTCAAATCAGCTCTGTTATTTTCCGTTTTTTCGACTGTTTTCCGTACTTTGGAGACATCATGCCTCGTCGGTGTGTTGTCGGAGGGTGTAACAACACGAACAGGGACGGATTCAAGTTGCACCAGTGGCCCAAAGATGCGAAAGTGGCAAGAAATTGGACGTTTGTTCCGCACACTTTACCGACAAAAGCTATGCTACGACAGAGATGGCAAGAATGTGTAGATATCCTGCGACACTCAAAGCAGATGCATTTCCAACGATACAGTCAAAGAAATCTGCCGCCAGACCCCCATTGAATCTGCCGGAGTGTGTGAGCAATTCAGGGACAAAGGACCTCGGTAGCACGATAAGCAATGGCGGCAGTTTGTTCCCGCAGACGAGCGAGCTAAACCCCCTGGATGTCTTGGCTCACACCGTCCCTTATGCCACCGAAGATGATCAAGAGAAGAATATCGACCCTAGCTTCCCTGGCCTGCTGACATCGACTCCAAAACTGGACAGATCAGCTTTCAGGAAAAGAGCGCGGATGAGGGTATGTCTACAGAATATATTAGTTGATGAAAATTGGGCTGTCTGCACTCTCAAAGTGCATGTTGTTGCCAAATGTATTTCATATGCTGTAAACCTAGTTCATAGTTGTTAGTTTCCTTTAATGCCAAACAAACACATACCAATCGTTGGTTAGAAGGCGATCGCCGAATTCGTCCTCGCTGGCTGTCGTGTTGTTTTCGTCGGTTTCGCTTGCATACGGTTCAAACCGATATGACTCAATAGCTTCAGTTTCTTCTTCAATTTCGTTTTCGCTACCTGCCTCCACACTACAACCATCCGTTTCAATACATGTGTAATCTGTTGAATCGCTTAAGCCGCTGAAATCTGAGTCTGAATCCGAGCTAATGTCGCTATAGCTTGCTGTTCTATGCGCCATGTTTGTTTGTATTGGCATCACTGTGTGACGTCACAGGAAAATGGACGGCACTTTGAAGCTTTTTTTAGGGATATTGCGTGATGGGTAAAATTTTGAAAAAAACTTGTAAAATAAAATAAGCCACTCGGAACTGATTTTTAATGGTTTTAACCCTTCTGAAATTGTGTTCCTCTTTAAGGGTTTTGGTCCTAAATGATCTCAGTAAGATATTACAGCTTGTTGCTGAGATTTGATGACCTATATTGAGTAAAACATGCTTGAAACTAGAATATCAACTGTTGCAAAGCTGTGTCATCAACACTCACAAGTATGAAACTACTTTCTTAAAGCAGTGTTAGTAAAAATTGTGTCATGACTTTGACACAATTGTGTCTCATAATTAAAACAGATGACAGCCAAATGGACTTTGCTGTTTTATTTTCAATGAAACAATAGAAAAGATGTACTCTTATAGTAGTACAGTTGGCACAGTACAGTAAACTGACAGTTAATATTTAAACATGTGACATTTCAAACAATTTTGAACAGAAATAGTTCATGCACATTCAGATAAATTCTTCAATATTACAATCAAAACAAATTGGCCGGGGGCCGGGCTGTAAATATGTATGTATATATATATATATATATATATATATATATATATATATATTCCTTGCGCACTAATTGACTGAAAGAGCATGCACTTGGCGCGATGATGTCATGTTATCGGTGGAAAAAATGCCTTTTTAGACCATATGATTTGCCTGAGTGGCTAGGAGACCCCGAGAGTAACAAGTGGTTGCCTTGTTGCCTTTCCATTAAGAACAATAAATTAGTTTTTAGTATAAGTTTGCTGCTTTCAAGAAATGTATTGCCGAGCGCATATCATTATGTCAAGATAATGGCACTAGCATTTACTTCATTTAAGAATATTTTTCAACATATTGAGAAAAAAAGGTCTCATATTTGTTTTTTCTATCAAGAAAAGGGCACTTGTTATTAGTGAGAATATACTGATTTTGAGGTATTTTGGGGTTAATTTAGGTTAGCTCATTTTACTTGTGTTGGAAAGTCTGGACAAGCCAAATTTTCTTGTTCTATTGGCAGATAATTTTGCTTAGTTCAAGTAAAATACCCCTCATTTTTGTATTGTTTTTCTTGTTTTTGAACACTGACTTTTTGCAGTGCACACACACACACACACTGGTTATCATTCGCAATGGGGTCCAAGTTTTTGATCATCACTTGTGGGGACCACCCTTTCTACAGGTTGTGGAGGCAAGAAAAAAAGGAGGTAAAATGTCCACTGCCCAGTTAGCTCATACACGTCTTTAAATCTCTGGATTGATGAAGTAATGTGCTGATCATTCTTACTGGGGACCCTGGGGGAAAAAAGAGTTAATATGGTTCATGGGGACCAAATTTAAATAATTTTGCATAATTCACACAAATTTGTACGTGACTACTGAGGACCATTTAAAAAAAAAAAAAGTTCATATATCAATCAATCAATCAATGTTTATTTATATAGCCCTAAATCACAAGTGTCTCAAAGGGCTGCACAAGCCACAACGATATCCTCGGTACAAAGTCCACATAAGGGCAAGGAAAAACTCACCCCAGTGGGACGTCGATGTGAATGACTATGAGAAACCTATATGACATGATCCTCAGAATACAGCACTACAGCTGTCCTCTTATACAAACCCAGTTTCCATATGAGTTGGGAAATTGTGTTAGATGTAAATATAAACGGAATACAATGATTTGCAAATCATTTTCAACCCATATTCAGTTGAATATGCTACAAAGACAACATATTTGATGTTCAAACTGATAAACTTTTTTTTTTTTTGCAAATAATCATTAATTTTAGAATTTGATGCCAGCAACACGTGACAAAGAAGTTGGGAATGGTGGCAATAAATACTGATAAAGTTGAGGAATGCTCATCAAACACTTATTTGGAACATCCCACAGGTGTGCAGGCTAATTGGGAACAGGTGGGTGCCATGATTGGGTATAAAAACAGCTTCCCAAAAAAGGCTCAGTCTTTCACAAGAAAGGATGGGGCGAGGTACACCCCTTTGTCCACAACTGCATGAGCAAATCAAACAGTTTAAGAACAACATTTCTCAAAGTGCAATTGCAAGACATTTAGGGATTTCAATATCTACGGTCCATAATATCATCAAAAGGTTCAGAGAATCTGGAGAAATCACTCCACGTAAGCGGCATGGCCGGAAACCAACATTGAATGACCGTGACCTTCGATCCCTCAGACAGCATTGTATCAAAAACCGACATCAATCTCTAAAGGATATCACCACATGGGCTCAGGAACACTTCAGAAAACCACTGTCACTAAATACAGTTTGTCGCTACATCTGTAAGTGCAAGTTAAAGCTCTACTATGCAGAGCGAAAGCCATTTATCAACAACATCCAGAAACGCCGCCGGCTTCTCTGGGCCCGAGATCATCTAAGATGGACTCATGCAAAGTGGAAAAGTGTTCTGTGGTCTGACGAGTCCACATTTCAAATTGTTTTTGGAAATATTCGACATCGTGTCATCCGGACCAAAGGGGAAGCGAACCATCCAGACTGTTATCGACGCAAAGTTCAAAAGCCAGCATCTGTGATGGTATGGGGGTGCATTTGTGCCCAAGGCATGGGTAACTTACACATCTGTGAAGGCACCATTAATGCTGAAAGGTACATACAGGTTTTGGAACAACATATGCTGCCATTTAAGCGCCGTCTTGCTTATTTCAGCAAGACAATACCAAGCCACATTCAGCATGTGTTACAACAGCGTGGTTTCGTAAAAAAAGGAGTGCGGGTACTTTCCTGGTCCGCCTGAAGTCCAGACCTGTCTCCCATCGAAAATGTGTGGCGCATTATGAAGCGTAAAATACGACAGCGGAGACCCCGGACTGTTGAACGACTGAAGCTCTACATAAAACAAGAATGGGAAAGAATTCCACTTTCAAAGCTTCAACAATTAGTTTCCTCAGTTCCCAATTGTTTATTGAGTGTTGTTAAAAGAAAAGGTGATGTAACACAGTGGTGAACATGCCCTTTCCCAACTACTTTGGCACGTGTTGCAGCCATGAAATTCTAAGTTAATGATTATTTGCAAAAAAAATATATAGTTTATGAGTTTGAACATCAAATATCTTGTCTTTGTAGTGCATTCAATTGAATATGGGTTGAAAGGGATTTCCAAATCATTTATATTTACATCTAACACAATTCCCCAACTCATATGGAAACTAACACAATTTCCCAACTCATATGGAAACAGGGTTTGTAGGAAGTTTCACCACTTAAATGTTAAAGCAAATCCTGCATGTTCTGTGACATGACTGAAAACTGCTATTTAGCAGTAATGAAGTTGTCTGCAACTCCAACTACCATATATAGAAGGATGGAACATTCTGAATGTGAATCATACTTTAAGGTAATAATGTTTTATAATCATGCTCTATGAAAATGTCATCCTAAGGAACACTAAACCACATTTTGTTTTTGGAAAAATATATTACTTTTAACTAAGGATGGATACCATACAGAATCACAGTACTATTAATGCCAGGATAACAAATGTTTCACTTTTCAAGAAAATGTATTTTCTCTTTTACCAATATTTGAAACACATAAACAAAGTAACCCACATTTCCCAGTAAACATGGTTTATGGGCCAAAGCTTAAACATCACTTAGGCATCTTCAGAATGGATCTGACTATCATTTAAAAAGGTTTCCCTTTAGGGGACCTGTTTTTTTGTCCCCATACGGTCAGAGGTCCCCTAAAGGTGACTGTGTAAACAGAGCGATGTCCCCATTAAGTTAGCATTGCCAGAACACATACACACACACACACACACACACACACGCACACACTGTACCGGTTGCCCTTTGCGATAGTCCTCGCGCTTGTGTTAGTAATAATTATGCACTCACGCGTTGTAAGTTTGTGTTGTTTTGCGACTTGTCATTACCATTGTTTGTGTAGATGTGTGTGTGTGTGTGTGTGTTTGGTGAGGCATAGAAGACACCAGCTAGCGGAGAAGTGTGACACCTCATGAATTATGCAGGACACCGCTGAGGCAGGGCGCGCGCGCGCACACACACACACACACACACACACACACACACACACACACACACACACACACACACAGTGGAGTCATGGATATAAATGTACGCGGGGGCCGCCATGTAACGTGCGCCCCTGACAGGCTGCACAGCCAATATGGCT
Source organism: Nerophis lumbriciformis (assembly GCF_033978685.3). Classification (NCBI taxonomy): domain Eukaryota; kingdom Metazoa; phylum Chordata; class Actinopteri; order Syngnathiformes; family Syngnathidae; genus Nerophis; species Nerophis lumbriciformis. The sequence goes on from NC_084557.2 coordinate 41,271,565, forward strand.
GCCCTAGTCTTGTTATACTATATGTAACCCAGTTGGAGTTTTTCACTTATTTCCTTCATTTATGCATGCGTGTAGGACCTATAGATTCAGGCTTTTAATGTGAAAGGCAAGGCAAGCCATCTTCAAACTCTGTTAACTTCACTAATAAACATTCTTTATAGAGATGTCCGATAATGGCTTTGTTGCCGATATATTCGATATTCTGATATTGTCCAACTCTTTATTACCGATTCTTATATCAACCGATACCAATACATACAGTCGTGGAATTAACACATGATTATGCCTAATTTTGTTGTGATGCCCCGCTGGATGCATTAAACAATGTAACAAGGTTTTCCAAAATAAATCAACTCAAGTTATGGAAAAAAAAGTGCCAACATGGCACTGCTGTATTTATTATTGAAGTCACAAAGTGCATTCTTTTTTTTAACATGCCTCAAAACAGCAGCTTGGAATTTGGGACATGCTCTCCCTGAGAGAGCATGAGGAGGTTGAGGTGGGCAGGGTTGCGGGGGCAGGGTTGAGGTAGGGGGTAGCGGGGGATGTATATTGTAGCGTCCCGGAAGAGTTAGTGCTGCAAGGGGTTCTGGGTATTTGGTCTGTTGTGTTTATGTTGTGTTACGGTGCGGATGTTCTCCCGAAATGTGTTTGTCATTCTTGTTTGGTGTGGGTTCACAGTGTGGCGCATATTTGTAACAGTGTTAAAGTTGTATCACTGTTAAAGGGGAACATTATCACCAGACCTATGTAAGCGTCAATATATACCTTGATGTTGCAGAAAAAAGACCATATCTTTTTTTAACCGATTTCCGAACTCTAAATGGGTGAATTTTGGCGAATTAAACGCCTTTCTATTATTCGCTCTCGGAGAGAAGCAATCAGCCATTTTCTCACTTTCGTCGGTGTGTTGTCGGAGGGTGTAACAACACGAACAGGGACGGATTCAAGTTGCACCAGTGGCCCAAAGATGCGAAAGTGGCAAGAAATTGGACGAAATTTGTTCAAAATACGAGGCTGTGGGGAAAGCCGACAAAATGGTCAGTCGTTTGTTCCGCACAATTTACCGACGAAAGCTATGCTACGACAGAGATGGCAAGAATGTGTGGATATCCTGCGACACTCAAAGCAGATGCATTTCCAACGATAAAGTCAAAGAAATCTGCCGCCAGACCCCATTGAATCTGCTGGAGTGTGTGAGCTATTCAGGGACAAAGGACCTCGGTAGCACGACAAGCAATGGCGGCAGTTTGTTCCCGCAGACGAGCGAGCTAAACCCCCTGGATGTCTTGGCTCACACCGTCCCTTATGCCACCGAAGATGATCAAGAGAAGAATATCGACCCTAGCTTCCCTGGCCTGCTGACATCAACTCCAAAACTGGACGGATCAGCTTTCAGGAAAAGAGAGCGGATGAGGGTATGTCTACAGAATATATTAATTGATGAAAACTTTATTCATTACTCGCGGTTTTACGTAAATTATTATACATAAACTGTGTTTACCAATAATTTAGCTTAAAAACATTTATTTTTTTCAATCATTCGAGTACATTCGGGTAGTCTTGTGTAATGCAGTATTTTGTGTCTATTTAGGTATGGTTAACCTGAGTGCTGAAATCGTGGAAAAATATATGTTCTTAGCGCGCCTGAAATGGGCTGTCTTCACTCTCAAAGTGCATGTTGTTGCCAAATGTAGGCTGTAAACCTAGTTCATAGTTGTTAGTAATTATCTTATCAGACATTGTTAAGCCGCTGAAATCCGAGTCTGAATCCGAGCTAATGTCGCCATACCTTGCTGTTTGTTTGTATTGGCATCACTGTGTGACGTCACAGGAAAATGGACGGGTGTATATAACGATGGTTAAAATCAGGCACTTTGAAGCTTTTTTTAGGGATATTGCGTGATGGGTAAAATTTTGAAAAAAACTTCGAAAAATAAAATAAGCCACTGGGAACTGATTTTTAATGGTTTTAACCCTTCTGAAATTGTGATAATGTTCCCCTTTAAGGACAAAATTCCAATAATAAACATATGTTTAATGTACCCTAAGATTTAGTGTTAAAATAAAGCCAATAATGTCATTTTTTGTGCTCCCCTTTATTTAGAAAAGTAGCGAAATACATTTCGGTATCGGTACCAAAATATTGGTATCAGTCTAATAATGGGCGTGTTTTGGGTGATCTAAGACTTGTCCGTGATTGATAACAAGTGTAAAAGTGGTGCAGACTGCTTTTTTTAAATGAGGATTTTGCATGTACTGTAATGGCGGTCACATATCCTGCCCATCTGACATAACGCTCCCAGCATTTGGTGTTTTGCTATGTTGTTGAACATGCAGCACACATCTATAATCTGCACCGGCGTTTCTGAGCGATACAGGAGCGCGATTTGGACAACAGAACCTATTCTTAGCACGTCGAAGGTGTAGTCTGAGAGACCGCACAACCGGTGTTTTTGACACATCACCGGCAATAACTGCGGTGGTGCACTGTAATGATCCAGGCGCAAGAAAATGCATGGTGCAAGGAGTTATTTAATTTGTCTATAACAGTGATTCTCAAACTGTGCGGGCTCTATCTCGCGGTACGCCAAAGAATCACGTGGTTAAAAAAGAATACCTAGGCCTACTACACTACTGTATTGTAACGTTGGTCATTATGGTGGTGCTTGGCGAGGCGAGTATTTTTTGAGGTGGTACTGGGGGAAAAAAGTTTGAGAACCACTGGTCTATAATGTAAGTCCTATATGGGAAAAAAAACAACTAAAAACGACATCAGACACCATCATTTTGGTGTCTGATTTCTCCAAATCCACCTTTAAGTCATTCATCAGCTCAAACATAGAATAGCTGCACAGAAAATATATCTAATAGAGTATATTATTTCGGACAGAAATATGTACATTTTCTACACAAGCATTGAAAATTCTCTCCCTCCATTGCCTCCTTCTGCTACGGCGCAGCCATTTGTGTGTAACTGTGCCATAAAAATGAGCACTTACCGTATTTTCCAGACTATAAGGCGCGCTTAAAATCCTTTTTTTTCTCGAAACTCGACAGTGCGCCTTATAACCTTAACCTATAAACTTGTTCCTTACGCCTAATGTAAGGAATAAGTTTGGTTGAGCATACCCACCTCGAAGCTATTTTATTTGGTACATGGTGTAATGATAAGTGTGACCAGTAGATGGCAGTCAAACATAAGAGATAAGTGTAGGCTGCACTATGAGGCCAATATGTCTCAGGGAAACAACACCGACATTTTAAATATTCCATTGAAAATATACACATATAATACACACGGCGCTAAAAAATCTATCAAAATGTTTTAGTACGACTTTGGTAAGCTATGAAGCCGCACCACTTGAAGGATTGTTGGCGCATTAAACATACGAGTATTATCATGGTGTGTGCACAAGGTAAGACATATTATCCGGCGTTTTGTTATGCAATATTATGCAAAAGCAACTTTTCTTACCTTCTGGTACCTGCTGATCTGTATTTGGGATCTGCATAAAACCTGAAAAATTGCACGCGCCGTAGTCGATAAGCTTCTTTTTTTTCTCTATCTTCTTGTTATGTGACATTCATCCTCTGCTGTTGCCATTTCTAATATAAAGTAGTGTAAAGTTCTTACTTATATCTGTCAGTAAACTCGCCATGAAAGCGCTAAAACATACCGGTGTAGTGAGGTTATATTATTCACCCAAGGAACTTTAGTTATTATAGTTCCGGTCGGACGTTTTTTCACAAGACACATTTCCTGTGTTGTTTCCGGATGAGGAGATGCTGCTCCGTTATTGATTGAAGTAAAGTCTGAATGTCATTAAAACAGTTAGTGCCATCTTTTGACACTTCTTCCACTCCCGTCCTTGCACGCTACACCGCTACAACAAAGATGACGGGGAGAAGACGCTGCCGAAGTTGATGCCACGTAAATAAGACCGCCCACAAAACGGCACATCCGGAAGCGAATGTCAGAAAGCGACTTGAAGATGATCTGTAAAACATCATCTATGCAACATTTTGACCAAAGAACCACCATTACATGTTATGTAGACCACAAGGAAGTCTTTTACATTTAGAAAAAAAATAAAATAAAAATATGACTCCTTTAATGCGCCCTATAATACGGTGTGCCTAATATATGAAAAAATTCAAAAAATAGACCAATCATCGGCAGTGCACCTTATAATCTGGTGCGCCTTATGGTCCGGAAAATACGGTACATTCCATCCATCCCATCCATCCATCCATTTTCTACCGCTTATTCCCTTTGGGGTCGCGGGGGGACGGTACATTCCAAACATGCTAAATATAGATGCAAAACAGCAGCCGTAAAACAGTTTCAGGCTTGATAAATCACTAAAATGTGCTAAATGATTCAACTATTGTGTGTTCTAATACTCTGCGTATACATGAAGACAGACACGCTTAACGTATTGCGCTTTTTGCTCATTTAAGAGACACAATGTTAGTGCTCACACCCTTTTTGTAGGTCAGGCCTAATGTAATTTACATGAATAAAATAACAATAAAATGCAAATTTACACATTACATAAAATCCGTACATTAAAAATAAATGTTTATTATTGTACATACAAGGCAAATTCTATCTAAGTTAGCTAACAATATGAATAATAATCACCGCTAATGTTGTGTTTTAACAGAGGGGAGATGACGGCTCAGACACCAGGGGGGAAGGGATGTTCAATCATTTATTATATATATAGTCAATATATATAGTAATAATAAACAATACTAACTAATTAACTAAACTAAGGAAATGGAGAGTGTCTAAACCCAAGAGTGTGTGTGTGTGAGGCTATGTGTGTAGTTAGCTGAAGTGTGTGTTACCAAGTGTTGAGAGCGAAGGAACGAGGCAGTCCGTGGGGCAGGCAGGTGGTCCAGGGCAGGAGAGGAGTGACAAGGTCCGTGTCCGGGCGAGGGTCAAGGATCGAGGAAGGCAGTCCAAAGTTCACAGGGGAAAAACACAGAAGAATCACCAAGGGCAAAACTTGGGAGGGCAAACAAGGAAGTCAGGCACGGCGCGAAAACGCAGAGGGAAAACAGAGAGCATCAAGCTAGAGTAGGCTTACGGTACACCATTGAGAAACTAAGTTCCCGCCAGGATCCTTGGGTCCACTGGTCCTTTATTCAGCTCCCTCTCATCAGATCCAGGTGCGCTGATTGCTGATCGCCTCCGGCTGCGGCGGCGCGGTCTGCGCGGCAAGCGTGGGGGCTTGTCTTGCGGAGAAGGGAGAAGCAGACTGCGCGTGCGCCTTAACAGCTGACTTATAATAAAAAGGCTTAGTTTTCTCAATGGCAATTACAATTCGCTCTAAAAGCCTATGCGTCTAATCTAATATTTTTTATTTTTTTTATTTTAATAAATATGTTTTTTTAGATTCAAATTTAGGTCAGTAATTCTCAAACTGTGGTACGCCAAAGGAATACTTGATTAATGTGCAGTATTTTATTTTCCTATACTCAAACCCAGTGTTACTGTTCAAACTGTGCGTAATGTTACAATGGCCAAATATACTAAATAAATACAAAGTAATACACTTTAATTAGTAGATCTTTTGATATGTTTTTGCTTCTTGTTTCTTTATAGTATTTTTTTATGAATGTTATGGGAAAGCTTGTCCAAATCCCTCTTCAAAATGATATTACAATGTAGCTCTTTTATTTGCAAACTTTATTATTTCATAATAAATCTAAATGTTTGCAGCTTCATCATAGTGGGATACATATTTTCTTTCAAGCTAATTTGTCATGACCTGTCAACTACATGTGCTGTTTTGTATTTGTAGGATTTGTTAGTCTATTTTCCTTTCAGCACTCCCTTAGTTCCATCGTAAACTGAGCAAGAAAATAAACATATACATTTTTACGCTTAGATACAGTATGTTACAATGTAGATACTTAATGTCAGCATTCTTACACCGTTCTGCAGTGCTGTTAATGCCCATAAAGGTTGCTCATGTTTTTTGTCTGCTTCATTAAGATAAGTGTGCTGGAGGAAATCGTAAAGTCAGACTCTGCAGTGCTTTTATGGTAAATGGTAAATGGGTTATACTTGTATAGCGCTTTTCTACCTTCAAGGTACTCAAAGTGCTTTGACACTATTTGCACATTCACCCATTCACACACACATTCACACACTGATGGCGGGAGGTGCCATGCAAGGCGCTTACCACGACCCATCAGGAGCAAGGGTGAAGTGTCTTGCTCAAGGACACAACAGACGGGACTCGGTTGGTACATTGCAAAAAGTCAGTGTTCAAAAACAAGAAAAAAAAAATACAAAAATGAGGGGTATTTTATTTGAACTAAGCAAAATTATCTGCCAATAGAACAAGAAAATTCCGCTGGTCAAGACTTTCCAAAACAAGTAAAATTAGCTAACCTCAATGAACCCAAAAATACCTTAAAATAAGAATATTCTCACTAATAACAAGTGCACTTTTCCTGGTAGAAAAAAAATGAGACATTTTTCTTCAATATGTTGAAAAATATTCTTAAATTAAGTAAATGCTAGTGCCATTATCTCGACATAATGATATGCGCTCTGCTTTTTTTTTCATGCTTGAAGTAAGAAATTATTACTTTAAAAAAGTATTTTTATACTTTTACTTTGCATCAGTTGATATTCTAGTTTAAAGCATGTTTTACTCAATATAGGTCATCAAATCTCAGCAACAAGCTGTAATATCTTACTGAGATCATTTAGGACCAAAACCCTTAAAGCAGTGGTTCTTAACATTGTTGGAGGTACCGAACCCCACCAGTTTCATATGCACATTCACCGAACCCTTCTTTAGTGAAAAATAAAATGTTTTTTCAATTCAAGAAAAAGTTACATGTTTTTTTACTGGTGCACAAAATGAACCGTGCATGAACATCACCTTGTTCAAAGAACAAAACCAACACAGTGCATGAACTCACAACAAATTGAATTAATTGATTAACGTGGACCCTGACTTAAACAAGTTGAACAACTTATTCGGGTGTTGCCATTTAGTGGTCAATTGTACGGAATATGTACTGTACTGTGTAAACTGTACTGTTTCATATAATGTATTCTCTTCCTTTGCAATCTACTAGTAAAAGTTTTAATCAATCAAAAAACCTGCAAATTAAATGGAAGATTAGAGGAAACATTGTTTGGGGGTATCCATAGTACGCCAATAGGGAGAAGTTTTTATTTACACGATAAGTCGGATGAGTCTTTACCTCCGTGGCGGAGGCTCCGCCGAACCTCTGAGGCCGACTCACCGAACCCCTAGGGTTAGATCGAACCCAGGTTAAGAATCACTGCCTTAAAACAAGTAAAAGACTCTCACATAAAATCTGCTTAGTGAGAAGAATTATCTTATCAGACAGAAAATAAGCAAATATCACCCTTATTTGAGATATTTAATCTTACTTAGATTTCAGTTTTTGCAGTGTAGATCGAACCAAGAACCCTCAGGTTGCTGGCACGGCCACTCTCCCAACTGCGCCACGCCAAGATGATTGACGAAGAATGAGACGTTTTGTGTGAGACAGAAAAAGACGTGTGTGCATGAGAAAGAATATGTATCGGAATTCAACCTCTTGTCGGCACAAGATTGACAATAAAAGTTAAAAAAAAGTGTTGTACTGTGACTTCTTCTGGACCACACGATGAGCTCAAAAACACATTCAGTAATTCTTTTTAGAGCACACAGAATAATGAAGTACCGCATTTTTCGGAGTATAAGTCTCTCCGGAGTATAAGTCGCACCGACCGAAAATGCACAATAAAGAAGAAAAAAAAACATATATAAGTCACATTTTTGGGGGAAATCTATTTGATAAAACCCAACACTAAGAATAGACATTTGAAAGGCAATTTAAAATAAATAAAGAATAGTGAACAACAGACTGAATAAGTGTACGTTATATGAGGCATAAATAACCAACTGAGAAGGTGCCTGGTATGTTAACGTAACATATTATGGTAAGAGTCATTCAAATAACTATAACATATAGAACATGCTATACATTTACCAAACAATCTGTCACTCCTAATTGCTAAATCCCATGAAATCTTATACGTCTAGTCTCTTACGTGAATGAGCTAAATAATATTATTTGATATTTTACGCTAATGTGTTAATCATTTCACACATAAGTCGCTCCTGAGTATAAGTCGCACCCCCGGCCAAACTATGAAAAAAACTGCTACTTATAGTCCGAAAAATACGGTACACAATATCAGTTTATATATATATATAAAATAGATATTAAAAAATATATATGTAAGTAAAAATATACATACAAAAATATATATAAATTAATATATGTAAACATATGTATATGTAACAAAAGGGACAAGGGGTAGAAAATGGATGGATGGATATATATAAATATATATATTTAAAATATATATATATATACAGGGGCGGTATGGCGTAGTGGGTAGAGCGGCCGTGTCAGAAACCTGAGGGTTGCAGGTTCGCTCCCCGCCTCTTGACATCCAAATCGCTGCCTTTGTGTCCTTGGGCAGGACACTTCACCCTTGCCCCCGGTGCCGCTCACACTGGTGAATGAAAGATGAATGAATGATAGGTGGTGGTCAGAGGGGCCGTAGGCGCAAACTGGCAGCCTCGCTTCCGTCAGTCTACCCCAGGGCAGCTGTGGCTACAAATGTAGTTTACCACCACCAGGTGTGAATGGATGATGGGTTCTCACTTCTCTGTGAGCGCTTTGAATATTTAACAATACAAAAGCGCGATATAAAATCTAATCCATTATTATTATTATTATTATTATTATATATGTAGAAAATATATAAATATATATGTACAAATAAAGTTAGTAAAGATGTGAGAGTAAGAAGTAAACAAACAACATTTATAAAATGTAGCATCATGCAGCGGGGGGTTTTATGAGCAATTTAGTTAAAAGGGGATTTTTTGGTTATACAAACTGAGCTGCTGTCCCAAGTTTCTTTTTTCTTTTTTCTTTTTTCTTTTGCTGCTGCTGTCCTAAGCCAACCAAAGGTTTGCTTCCCACACTGCAAAAACTAAAATCTAAGTAAGATGAAATATCTCAAATAAGGGTGATATTTGCTTATTTTCTGTCTGATAAGATAATTCTTCTCACTAAGCAGATTTTATGTTAGAGTGTTTTACTTGTGTTAAGGGTTTTGGGCCTAAGTGATCTCAGTAAGATATTACAGCTTGTTGCTGAGATTTGATGACCTATATTGAGTAAAACATGCTTGAAACTAGAATATCAACTGTTGCAAAGCTGTGTCATCAACACTCACAAGTATAAAACTACTTTTTTAAGTAATAATTTCTTTTTTCAAGCATGAAAAAAAACATGATTTTGACACAATTGTGTCTCATAATTAAAACATGACAGCCAAATGGCTATTTATTTATTTATTTTCAATGAAACAATAGAAAATACGTACTCGTATAGTAGTACAGTTGGCACAGTACAATAAACTGACAGTTAATATTTAAACATTTAACATTTCTAACAATTTTGAACAGAAATAGTTTGTGCACATTCAGATAAATTCCTCAAAATTACAATTAAAAAAATGTTGGCCGGGGGCCGGGCTGTATATATGCACACTAATTGACTGAAAGAGCACACACTTGGCGTGATGATGTCATGTTATCCATGGAAAAATGCATTTTTAGACAATATGATTTGCCTGAGCGGCTATGAAACTTGTTGCCTTTCCATTAAGAACAATACATTAGTTTTTAGTATAAGTTTGCTGGTTTCAAGAAATGTAATGCCCAGCGCATATCATTATGTCACGATAACGGGACTAGCATTTACCTAATTTAAGAATATTTTTCAACATATTGAGCAAAAAGGTCTCTTTTTTTTCTACGATTAAAAGTGCACTTGTTATTAGTGAGAATATACTTATTTTAAGGTATTTTGGGGTTCATTGAGGTAAGCTAATTTTACTTGTTTTGGAAAGTCTTGACAAGCCACATTTTGTTGTTCTATTGGCAGATCATTTTGCTTAGTTCAAATAAAATACCCCTCATTTTTGTATTTTCTTTTCTTGTTTTTGAACACTGACTTTTTGCAGTATATGAGCCTTCTTGCAGGAAGAGAGCATTTAGATTCAACCTCTCAGCCATCACGGACATCTTTTGGTAAAGTTTGCTGTGAAAGAGGAAGAGCAATACAGATTGGGTTATGGCACTTTTATTAAACTGCCGGCCCGCGGGCCACATTCGGCCCGCCGAACATCACCCAAATAGGGGGCAACAGCGAGGCATTTGTGTCACAGTGACGCAACGGTAGGTTGAGTAGAAGACGATGGCACTATCAACCCAGGAAAAAAATCAAAATAAATCATGAAAATCTGACTTTTAACAGCGACTGGAAAGCAACATTTCTTCGTAATGTCTTTTGCATTCGTGGTCGTATTGTTTTTTTGCTGTTTAACTCTGGCCTTGACTTTGACCAGTCCAGGGCGATAAAGCTACACCTTAGGTTTAATTGTGTTGAGCCATATGTGTGCAATTTTGCTGTGAATGTTTAATTTCTTAATGTGTAAACATATGTACTTTATTGTGTGAATGTATTAAAACTAAACCTTCTATTTTATTTATGTAAAATAAACAATAGGCATTGTTTATGTAACATATGTCTGATATTATCGGACATCTCTAGTAAAGCTAGTGAAAAAATACAGTCAATTTCGGACTATACTACTTTTTTCCTACACTTTGCACCCTGCGGCTTATAAGACGGAGAAGCTAATTTATTGTTGTTGGTTTTTTTTTTCGCTGACAGCGGCAATAAAACGTTATTAAAAAAAAAATTAAAAAAAGCAGACAAAAACCCAAAGAGGGTGTTTTATTGTTTGCGCTATGGTGCCATCTTTTGGACAGGTTCTGCAGTGGGCCTTCCATTTAGTGCTTGCAACACCCGGAAGTAGAAGGGCCCTTCTGTCTTCTAGTCGTATGGATTCTTCATCACTCCAAGCGACGTTTGGAAGTTTTACAATTTAACTACAACTGCTTATACTTACTAAACCGTTCCATGCGTGATGTGTGTGGGAGTGTTTTTATGCATATTTATACGGGCTATCGTAATGTAAGCAAGCTAGCGCCGTTAGCATTAGCTAATATGCTAACACGTTTGTTAATACTTTTGACAGGTTTGCTGGAGGAAGTCGTAAAAGTCAGAGTCTGCAGTGCTTTTATAAAATGTAGCATCATGCACCGGGGGGCTTTATGAGAGTCGAGGTCGCTTCTTAGCGGTACCACTGACATACACTCCACAAGAGCCAGGCGTGCGAAGTTGAACAAAGTTTTAATGTACATAGATATTATCAAATTATTTTCTCCAGCAGAACGTGACTTTTTAGTCACGTCCGTGTCCTCTCTACCCTCCTGCTCCCGGCCGCTTACTGTTAAAGACAACAGATGATTAGATTAACACGCACCACCTGTGAAATCTAATCACCTGCCAGCTGTGTCTCGCCGTCAGCACTGCCATGCCCCCGTCCATACTTGACAACCCTCCCGAATTTTCCGGGACACCCCCGAATTTCAGTGCCTCTCTCGAAAATCTCCCGGGACAACCATTCTCCCGAATTTCTCCCGATTTCCAGCCGGACTTAAGGCACGCCCCCTCCAGGTCCGTGCGGACCTGAGTGAGGACAGCCTGTCGTCACGTCCGCTTGGCCAACCAAAAAGTAACCACAGAACACTATACCGTATAGTGTTCTGTGGTTACTTTTTCGTTGGCCAACGGTTTACGTTGTATTGCGCACCCTGACGGCAAGTGTGGGAGTCGGTTCTGAAGTATGAAGTAAAGAGACGTAACTTCATCACCTCGCTTAGTTATTGACTCCAACCCAGAATATTACACTGCCCATACCTATGCTCCTTCAAAGGCTGGGCTACTGGCTGCAAAGCATTGCACTTTCAAATACAACAATGAGTAGAGAGGAGTGTTATGTGTGTTTAAGTGTAAATAAATGAACACTGAAATGCAAGTATTTATTTTATTTATATGTATGTATGTATATATATATATATATATATATATAATAAAATACATATATATATATATATATATATATATCCATCCATCCATCCATCCATCCTTCTTCTTCCGCTTATCCGAGGTCGGGTCGCGGGGGCAGCAGCATAAGCAGGGAAGCCCAGACTTCCCTCTCCCCAGCCACTTTGTCCAGCTCCTCCCGGGGGATCCCGAGGCGTTCCCAGGCCAGCCGGGAGACATAGTCTTCCCAACGTGTCCTGGGTCTTCCTCGTGGCCTCCTACCGGTCGGACGTGCCCTAAACACCTCCCTAGGGAGGCGCTCGGGTGGCTTCCTGACCAGATGCCCGAACCACCTCATCTGGCTCCTCTCGATGTGGAGGAGCAGCGGCTTTACTTTGAGCTCCCCCCGGATGACAGAGCTTCTCACCCTATCTCTAAGGGAGAGCCCCGCCACCCGGCGGGGGAAACTCATTTCGGCCGCTTGTACCCGTGATCTTGTCCTTTCGGTCATAACCCAAAGCTCATGACCATAGGTGAGGATGGGAACGTAGATCGACCGGTAAATTGAGAGCTTTGCCTTCCGGCTCAGCTCCTTCTTCACCAAAACGGATCGATACAGCGTCCGCATTACTGAAGACGCCGCACCGATCCGCCTGTCGATCTCACGATCCACTCTTCCCTCACTCGTGAACAAGACTCCGAGGTACTTGAACTCCTCCACTTGGGGAAAGATCTCCTCCCCAACCCGGAGATGGCACTCCACCCTTTTCCGGGCGAGAATATTGGTTGCTGATTCTCATCCCAGTCGCTTCACACTCAGCTGCGAACCGATCCAGTGAGAGCTGAAGATCCTGGCTAGATGAAGCCATCAGGACCACATCATCTGCAAAAAGCAGAGACCTAATCCTGCAGCCACCAAACAGAATCCCCTCAACGCTTTGACTGCGCCTAGAAATTCTGTCCATAAAAGTTATGAACAGAATCGGTGACAAAGGGCAGCCTTGGCGGAGTCCAACCCTCACCGGAAACGTGTCCGACTTACTGCCGGCAATGCGAACCAAGCTCTGACACTGATCATACAGGGAGCGGGCCGCCACAATCAGACAGTCCGAAACCCCATACTCTCTGAGCACTCCCCACAGGACTTCCCGAGGGACACGGTCGAATGCCTTCTCCAAGTCCACAAAGCACATGTAGACTGGTTGGGCAAACTCCCATGCACCCTCAAGGACCCTGCCGAAGGTATAGAGCTGGTCCACAGTTCCACGACCAGGACGAAAACCACACTGTTCCTCCTGAATCCGAGGTTCGACTATCCGGCGTAGCCTCCTCTCCAGTACACCTGAATAGACCTTACCGGGAAGGCTGAGGAGTGTGATCCCATGATAGTTAGAACACACCCTCCGGTTCCCCTTTTTAAAGAGAGGAACCACCACCCCGGTCTGCCAATCCAAAGGTACTGCCCCCGATGTCCACGCGATGCTGCAGAGTCTTGTCAACCAAGACAGCCCCACAGCATCCAGAGCCTTAAGGAACTCCGGGCGGATCTCATCCACCCCCGGGGCCTTGCCACCGAGGAGCTTTTTAACTACCTCAGCAACCTCAGCCCCAGAAATAGGAGAGCCCACCACAGATTAACCAGGCACTGCTTCCTCATAGGAAGACGTGTTGGTGGGATTGAGGAGGTCTTCAAAGTATTCCCTCCACCGATCCACAACTTCCGCAGTCGAGGTCAGCAGAACACCATCTGCACCATACACGGTGTTGGTAGTGCACTGCTTCCCCTTCCTGAGGCGGCGGATGGTGGTCCAGAATCGCTTCGAAGCCGTCCGGAAGTCGTTTTCCATGGCTTCCCCGAACTCCTCCCATGTCCGAGTTTTTGCCTCCGCGACCGCTGAAGCCGCACACCGCTTGGCCTGTCGGTACCTGTCCGCTGCCTCAGGAGTCCCATGAGCCAAAAGAACCCGATAGGACTCCTTCTTCAGCTTGACGGCATCCCTCACCGCCGGTGTCCACCAACGGGTTGTAGGATTACCGCCACGACAGGCACCAACTACCTTGCGGCCACAGCTCCAATCAGCCGCCTCGACAATAGAGGTGCGGAACATGGTCCACTCGGACTCAATGTCCAGCACCTCCCTCGTGACATGTTCAAAGTTCTTCCGGAGGTGGGAATTGAAACTCTCTCTGACAGGAGACTGTGCCAGACGTTCCCAGCAAACCCTCACAATGCGTTTGGGCCTGCCAGGTCTGTCCGGCATCCTCCCCCACCATGGCAGCCAACTCACCACCAAGTGGTGATCGGTAGAAAGCTCCACCCCTCTCTTCACCCGAGTGTCCAAAACATGAGGCCGCAAATCCAATGACACAACTACAAAGTCGATCATAGAACTGCGGCCTAGGGTGTCCTGGTGCCAAGTGCACATATGGACACCCTTATGCTTGAACATGGTCTTCGTTATGTACAATCCGTGACGGGCACAAAAGTCCAATAACAAAACACCACTCGGGTTCAGATCCGGGCGGCCATTCTTCCCAATCACGCCTCTCCAGGTCGTTGCCAATATGAGCGTTGAAGTCCCCCAGTAGAACGAGGGAATCACCCGGGGGAGCACCCTCAAGTACTCCCTCGAGTGAATCCAAAAAGGGTGGGTACTCTGAGCTGCTGTTTGGCGCGTAAGCGTAAACCACAGTCAGGACCCGTCGCCCCACCCGAAGGCGGAGGGAAGCTACCCTCTCGTCCACCGGGTTGAACTCCAACGTGCAGGCTCTGAGCCGGGGGGAAACAAGAATTGCCACCCCAGCCCGTCGCCCCTCACTGCTGGCAACGCCAGAGTGGAAGAGAGTCCAGCCCCTCTCGAGAGAACTGGTTCTGGAGCCCTTGCTGTGCGTCGAGTAGAGTCCGACTATATCCAACCGGAACTTCTCTACCTCTCGCACTAGCTCAGGCTCCTACCCCCCCAGCGAGGTGACGTTCCACGTCCCAAGAGCTAGCTTCTGTAGCCGAGGATCGGACCGCCAAGTGCCCTGCCTTCGGCTGCCGCCCAGCTCACATTACACCCGACCTCTATGGCCCCTGCTATGGGTGGTGAGCCCATTGGAGGGGGGACCCACGTTGCCTCTTCGGGCTGTGCCCGGCCGGGCCCCATGGGGACAGGCCCAGCCACCAGGCGATCGCCTTCGTGCCCCACTCCGGGCCTGGCTCCGGAGGGGGGCCCCGGTGACCCGCGTCCGGGCGAGGGAAATCTGAGTCTCGGTTCTTGCATTTCCATAGAAGTCTTCGAGCTGCTCTTGTCCGATCCCTCACCTAGGACCTGTTTGTCTTGGGAGACCCTACCAGGGGGCATGGAAGCCCCCGGACAACATAGCTCCTAGGATCATTGGGACACGCAAACTCCTCTACGTGGCAGCTCAGAGAGGAGAATATATATATATATATATATATATATATATATATATATATATATATATATATATATAGCTAGAATTCACTGAAAGTCAAGTATTTATTTTATTTTATTTTATGTATATATACAGTATATATATATATATATATATATATATATATATATATATATATATATATATATATAATATAATATATATATATATATATAATATATATATATATATATATATATATATATATATATATATATATATATATATATATATATATAGCTAGAATTCACTGAAAGTCAAGTATTTATTTTATTTTATTTTATGTATATATACAGTATATATATATATATACTTAAATTTCAGTGAATTCTAGCTATAAATATACTCCTCCCCCGGACCCGCCCACCCCGACCCCGACCCCGCCCACCTCAACCCCCACCCGAATTTGGAGGTCTCAAGGTTGGCAAGTATGCCAACCTTAATTGCCAACTGTCTGATGGTGCTCTATCCTCAGCACCATGGACAGAGGCGGTGACCTTTGCTCCTGCAGGCAGCGCTGGCCACATCTCCCTCCACAATGAGCAATGTAGTTAAAAGGTGATTTTTGGGTTATACAAACTGAGCTGCTGTCCCAAGGTTCTTTTTTTTTTATAATAATATTTAATAATATTACCACATCTGTGTTAATATTAATAACTTACAATGGCCTTCTTTTTGTATTGCTTCAGTTTCGGCGTATAATAAGTCCCCGAGGGCAGTTTTGTATGGCCAACGGGCGATCCTCTTTTGCAACCAGTCCCATTCGGTAAGTCGCCTTATTAAATGTTCATGTGACATGGTTATTGTTAGCGTTGTTGCAAACATCACAACCTCATCACACTTAGCTAGTGAATATTTAAAAGCGGCCATTGCCCTTCACAGCTCCCATGATGCATCACTGCAGGCGGATGGGGATGTAAGGGCGAGCGTCTGTGACCGTTAAAGCTCAAATGGCTCTTTTAAGCGCAATGATTATGTATTCATTATTTATTTAGAGACCGCCTCACAAAGGGCTTCAATCAATCACTCCTAATTAGTGTGTCTTAATTATTGAGGCCCGCTAATGGCGGGAGCTGTCGTTTAGCCCGAACGCAACCTGCTGCTTCTACCTAAATGACACATCTCGCCCAGGGAGATGCTGCTGGCACCGCTCTCAGCTGTGCAGCTGCATTGAATATATCTTGTCCTGGTACAATACTGTAGAAAGTGAACTTGGGTAGTCATTTAGAATAGTCAGTGTACAGCTTGTATAGCAGACAGTACTTTCCACTGGAAATGAGCAGACACACAGCCATTATTTACTAAATAGCTGGCGACCCAAGTGAGTCTAAAGATGTTTGTGTCTTGCCTCTGCAATGGTCTGGGGCTGCAAGAGTGCTGCCGACGCTGGTACCAAAATATTTTTCTATCCATCCATCCATATTCTTCCGCTTATCCGAGGTCGTGTCGCGGGGGCAGCAGCCTAAGCAGAGAAGCCCAGACTTCCCTATCCCCAGCCACTTGGTCCAGCTCCTCCCGGGGGATCCCGAGGCGTTCCCAGGCCAGCCGGGAGACATAGTCTACCCAACGTGTCCTGGGTCTTCCCCGTGGCCTCCTACCGGTCGGACGTACCCGAAACACCTCCCTAGGGAGGCGTTCGGGTGGCATCCTGACCAGATGCCCGAACCACCTCATCTGGCTCCTCTCCATGTGGAGGAGCAGCAGCTTTACTTTAGCCCCCCGGACACCATCCTTTTTTAAACCAATAGCTACTTCTTGGGTACTGATTAATGCAAAGGGCTACCAGTTTGATACACTTTTAAATAAATTGCCAGAAATAGCCAATTTGCTCAATTTACCTTTAACTCTATGTTATTATTAATAATTAATTATATTTATCTTTGTGGAAACACTGATCATCTTATTGATTTCTCACAATAAATATATATAGAAACAGATAAATATCAATATGCAACACTTTATTTTTATATTTTCTGTTAGTGCACATTTTTCAAATTGAACATTTTCAAATGATCACTTCTAAGACAGTCTTGTGAAATCACAATATCCCATTTTAACTAGCTAGTCACTAACATTTTAAGTGTTTATATATATATATATATATATATATATATATATATATATATATATATATATATATATATATATATATATATATATATATATAGTCATTTGTAAGTTACATGTAAGTGTGATTTAAACAAGATAAATAAATAAATCTATATATATAAAAAATTTCTGTCTGTCATTCCGTCGTACATTTTTTTTCCTTTTACGGAAGGTTTTTTGTAGAGAATAAATGACGAAAAAAACACTTAATTCTACGGCGGGGGTGCGTTATCCGGCACAACACCTGCCGCAATACCCCGCTTCCCACCTACAGCTTTCTTCTTTGCTGTCTCCAGTGTTCATTGAACAAATTGCAAAAGATTCACCAACACAGATGTCCAGAATACTGTGGAATTTTGCGATGAAAACAGACGACTTAATAGCTGGCCACCATGCTGTCCCAAAATGTCCTCTACAATCCGTGACGTCACGCGCAGGCGTCATTCATACCGAGGCGTTTTCAGCAGGATATTTTGCGCAAAATTTAAAATTGCACTTTAGTAAGCTAACCCGGCCGTATTGGCATGTGTTGCAATGTTAAGATTTCATCATTGATATATAAACTATCAGACTGCGTGGTCGGTAGTAGTGGGTTTCAGTAGGCCTTTAATGTGACTTCTTGAACAGGTGCGGTAGAAAAACGAATGGATGGATTAAAATGCTTGACAATGTTTTATATTTTGAACGTTATTTTTAACACTGTGATTCTAGTTACTAGAATAAACAAAATGTAATTATTCATGCTAAAATTAAGATTTGGATATAATGTGAATAACTAGAAATAAGTCAATAGCTCTTAAAACTAGGGAAGTTTCTAAAAATACAAGTTTAAATCTTGGCAAGTGGCAAATAATTTAATCAGTGTTGTACTTGGAGAGCTAATTGTGTTCTGAGATGGTACTTAGTGAAAAAAAGTTTGAGAACCACTGCGCTAAAGAACATCCAAGGTTAAATGATTCTGTATTGTGCCTTGAGAAGACGTACTGTAATAAAATGCTTGCTGAATTTGTCTTTCAATTGCACTTGCTCTGTTTTGTGACCCACGCGGCCAAAAAGAAAAACAATGTCCAGTCATTTACCTTGTCAGAGTAATTGTCTTAAAAGCATTGTCGGGAATTTGGAGCCCCATCACCCCGCATGCTTCAAATCTTGTCTTGTTCTTGTGAAGCCAATATGGCGTGTGACTTAGTGATTTGAGCGTACGGTCACACCCCTGATGTTGACTCAGTCCGTGGCGACACGCGGCCTGCAGGCTTTAGTGATTACTCATCCACTTTCAGTTATAGATTTCAGGGCTCTGGTTTCCTCTTCAGGGACAAAGCACTTAACCCAATTTGCTTGGTGTCTTATGATGGTTGATTGAATATTGGATTATTCATGAAGACTGAAGGGCCGTGTCACAGTACATAAAGAAAGGATAGAATTCATCTTGTGTTTGCTTGCTGGACATTATCATGGACTCTCATGAGGCCATTTTCACTGCAGGAACTTTTTCAGGAACTTCCCCACTTAAATAAAGTTCCCCCTGTGTTTCCACCAAAAACTAGCCGGGTAGATTTAGTTCTTTAGGAACCTTTCGAAGTTCCTCCTAGCTAGGTGGGACTTTTCCAGGCGACCAGGAACCTTTTTGGGCGCGGGCTGTGCTGTTGAAGGATGATTGGTTGAACACAGTTGGGGGCGTTCCTAAAACTTCTCTTTTAAACACACGACCGTCATTAGAATATACGCAACAACTTGTTTATTTCTATGACAACAAACTTGACAACGGAGAGAAAGAAGAACAAAAGGAACTTTCGAAATGCAGCAACTTTAGTAGGACATCTTTGTGTTGAAGAATGCTGATCAGTGGAACTATCTTGCAGTGTTTTTACTCAAAAATAGTCTTTAAACTATATGTAGTTTATTGTTGCTTATTAGCAGTGTTGGGTTAGTTACTGAAAAACAGTAAATAGTTACAGTTACTAGTTACTTTATTTCAAAAGTAACTCAGTTACTAACTCAGTTACTTACACCAAAAAGTAATGCGTTACTGTGAAAAGTAACTATTTAGTTACTTCTTCTACTTTTTTTTTTTAAAGCTCCCATTAATGCCCTTTTAGCCTTCATTTTAGTACTGTTATTGCACTGGAGAATAATACAATCTGTTGATCAACTTGACATACATTTGCATCACTGAACTCTGCTAAGCAATGTGCTCTACATACAACACACAAAGACAAAGATATGTTTCAAAGGGCCAATTTATTTCAGGCCAGAACAAATTGACAAAACTATTTTAAATAGCTGCAACATAACATACATAAGTAACAAACAGCATAGTAACACTAACACTAACCACGTTAAACCCAGATTCCGAACTAATAAAGGTCTTAACTCATTCTCTTTCTATGCCACTTCAATATGGAATGCACTCCCAACAGGTGTAAAAGAAAGGGCATCTCTATCCTCCTTCAAAACCGCACTAAAAGAACACCTCCAGGCAACTACAACCCTAAACTAACACCCTCCCTTCCACATAATACCTCTTCGGATTGTAAATAATCAAATGTAGACACTTTTTCTTATACTTTCTGATCTCTCTCTCTATGTCCACTACTTGCTGTACATATCCTACCAAGTCAGACCTACACTGTTTCAATGTCCATTTCTCTGATGATGCAATTGTTGATGACTGAAGTGTTGATACCAACCAAACCTAACCCCCCCCCCCTCCATATCCCACACCCCGGATTGTAAATAATGTAAATAATTCAATGTATATACCCTGATGATTATCTTGTGTGATGACTGTATTATGATGTTAGTATATATTTGATAGTATATATCTGTATCTGGACCCCGACTTAAACAAGTTAAAAAACTTATTTGGGTGTTACCATTTAGTGGTCAATTGTACGGAATATGTACTGTACTGTGCAATCTACTAATAAAAGTTTCAATCAATCAATCAATCAATCAACAACATAGCTGTAAAGCTGGCTTCACCTAAGGAAGGCACACGTGACATACACAGAGCCTAACCAGGCAGATTTGAATTGTTGTTTTGGGCAGTAGACGGGATCTTTGATCCAAGACACAACTTACATTTAACTAAAATGTTCTTTTCTTTGTGCTCGACAAAAGAAAATAAGTGAGAATATCTCATACTTGCCAACCCTCCCGAATTTCACTGCCTCTCCCTGGGACAACCATTCTCCAAATTTCTGCCGATTTCCAGCCGGACTTAAGGCACGCCCCCTCCCGGTCTGTGCGGATCTGAGTGGGGACAGCCTGTCGTCACGTCCGCTTGGCCAACCAAAAAGTAACCACAGAACACTATACCGTATAGTGTTCTGTGGTTACTTTTTTGTTGGCCAACGGTTGTATTGCGCACACCCCTCCCCTGCCCTCCCCTCCCCTCCCCTCCCCTTCCCACACTCAGACACACAGTCACACGCACACACAGAGAGCGCAGAGGAAGAATCAGAAGCACGTCTCTGCTTCGCTGGAATAAAACACACTCAGATCCTCAGTTTCTAGCCGATACTACATAAAAAATAACGTAAAATAACGCAGTAACGCATCATGTAGTAACGGTAACTGAGTTATTGAATATAAAAAAATAACGCGTTAGATTACTAGTTACCGCCGAAACTAACGGCGTTACAGTAACGCGTTACAAAGTCCCAACACTGCTTATTAGTTTTACAAACTTCATTTCTATACACAAAGCTACGAGAAGTGGATGGACTCTTTTAAACGTATTTTACGGAGGAGTATGAAGCAGGACTTGAAGCAGCGACATCAGCTGCTTACTACTCGGACTTTGTTGGATAAATGTGAACTAAAAGAGGTGAATAACATCATATATTAACTATTGACTTTATTACATGTTGTAAAAGTAGTCAGTGATACTCAATTTGTGTCGTTATTAGCCTCAACCCAAATCAACAGAATGCTAATGCTATCAAGCTAATGCTAAAACAGATGTGTTTGTGTTGTCAGCGTGAGATAAACTAACATTTATTATTTATATATTGTTATTTACAGATAAACACTGACATTTATTATTTATATTTTGTTATTTACAGATAAAAACTGAAATGTATTATTTATATATTGTTATTTACAGATAAACACTGGCATTTATTATTTATATTTTGTTATTTACAGATAAAAACTGAAATATATTATTTATATATGGTTATTTACAGATAAACACTGGCATTTATTATTTATATTTTGTTATTTACAGAGAAACACTGACATTTATTATTTATGTTTTGTTATTTACAGATAAAAACTTAACTGTATTATTTTTATATTGTTATTTACCGATAAACACTGACATTTATTAATTATATATTGTTATTTACAGATAAACACTGGCATGTATTATTTATATTTTGTTATTTACAGATAAAAACTGAAATGTATTATTTATATATTGTTATGTACACATAAACACTGGCATTTATTATGTATATTTTGTTATTTACAGATAAAAACTGAAATGTATTATTTATATATTGTTATTTACAGATACAAATTTAAATTTATTATTTATATATTGTTATTTACCGATAAACACTGACATTTATTATTTATATATTGTTATTTACGGATAAACAGTGGCATTTATTATTGATATTTTGTTATTTACAGATAAAAACTGAAATTTATTATTTATATATTGTTATGTACAGATAAACACTGGCATTTATTATGTATATTTTGTTATTTACAGATAAAAACTGAAATGTATTATTTATATATTGTTATTTACAGATAAAAACTGAAATGTATTATTTATATATTGTTACTTACAGATAAACACTGACATTTATTATTTATATATTGTTATTTACAGAGAAACACTGTCATTTATTATTTATATATTGTCATTTACAGAGAAACACTGTCATTTATTATTTATATATTGTTATTTACAGATAAACATTAACATGTATTATTTATATATCATTTACAGATAAACACTGACATGTATTATTTATATTTTGTTATTTACAAATAAACACTAACATTTATTATTTATATATTGTTATTTACAGATAAACACTGACATTTATTATTTATATATTGTTATTTACATACAAACACTGATGTTTATTATTTATATATTGTTATTTACATATAAACACTTACGTTTTTTATTGATATATTGTTATTTACAACATGAAGTCATCATTTACTAAGAGGATGACTTTCTGACTGTTTGACATTGCGCACAAAAAGCCTGGCTTTTTATGAACAATTCGCTACATTTTTTTTTTATAAATCATATCGTTTTGTATATTATTGCTTTGTATTTCAATGACTTACTTTTTAGTAAAACAACTGTGACCTAATATTGTCTGTTTATGTACATGGTATCAGTGTAGAAATATAGTAATCCACTCCTCCATACGCCATAAGACTGATTTGTATAAACTACCTGAACTGTGAAATGTGGTGGAAACACAAGTCCCACACTTCTACAGGAACACATAGCCAACCAGAGGTTCCAGGAACCAAAGGTGTCAGGTTCAAACACTGATGACATCTATTAAACAAGACAAGAAGCAAGGAATTAAACAGAGACAGAATTAAATTTGACTCATTGAGGAGAAACACGTACACCTGTGCCCTTGTACAGTGTCACCATGCTGTGACGAAAGATTGTACGCCTTCTCTTTTATTTGGACTTTCCCTGATTACATGGCAACGGCTGTTTCTAAAGGAGGGGGGTCGTAAACAGCCATCGCCTTTGATTACAAACAGTTCAAAGAAAAGGTCGTAAAACAGTTCAAAGAAAATGTGCCCGGAGGGGAGTCAGGTCCTGCTTCCTCTTCGCTTTGTAGATCTCGGGTCAAGACAAAATCTTTCTGTGGATTACAATACATCAAAGAAACAGAACACCTTCATGTTGCTTCCCATCCTACACAGTGGAGTTTTACAAGCCTTCTTCTTGGTAGGATCAAAGACAGCTTTTGTCTTCTCGCCGGGAACTCATGGCAACACAAAGTTTTGTGATAACTTAGATCCAATTATTCTGACAAAAAGTTTCTAAACTTTTGGTGGAAAAGGGCCCTATCATGGTTTTAAATAGGATTTCATACGCTCAATTTTTAAATCCACTCGCAGTCAAACCGGACTCTGCAGGAATAGTTCCATTGGAATCCAGGAATGAATCCGGGTAATTCCTGCTGGACTCTATCGGGATTATCTTGCAGGCCTCTATGGGGATGGAAATAAGGCTGCAGGAGGAGTGTTGAGGATGGGAGCGCTAATGAGTTCTGCACTGAATTGCAATCCAGCCGCATCTGGACCCGCAGCACCATCCGTCAGTCACAGCACGGACAGCCAGAAAGGAAATCTTTAACTTTCCAGGAAAAGGGGAACGAGAAAAAAAAAGTGTTGAGGAATGATAAGAGCACCGGAAAAAGAAAATAGATCAAATCGGCTCCTTTCTTTCTTTCTCCTAGAGTGGAGGCAAACTGCAGGGGTGAGCGATGGTGATGAATGTTTTCACTCCGCAGTGATAGACAGCTGAGGTAAAACAGGAGCATGTGGAAAGGTGGAAGAAAAGAAGTAACGACCATTGCTTTATGTAATAGAACTCTGCTGCCACTCAGCATAGTCGAACAGCCTTCCTACGCCACTGTCATGTTTTTTTCTGTGGCCCACGAAAGCCTGGAAATACGTTTCAATGTCTCTACTCCATGTTGACAGAAAAAAGACATGTACTGCATGCAATTGCATATCTTTAAAACTTTAATATATCATTAGTTTCTCATCAGGTGTGGGTTCCAGAGACTTTTATGTGCGTCTCATCATGATGGACGCCTCCTGCGATGTTAGTGTTGATACGTGAAACTGGTAGGAGGGGCTAATTACTTCTCATTTTAAAGGGGGAGCTAGAGAGCCAATTTTGACATTTCATTTTTCATTTTTGCCATACCTAACATAACCCCAAAATATGGGGGCTTTGTGTCTATGTTCAGGGCCTCAAAAAGGCATCCAAACGTGAAGAAGAAAAAAGACGGCTGCTCGGGCCCTAAATAGACAATCTTTGATGAATGCCGAATACCCACTCACCAGTACCTGCATCCTCTTGACTCGGTATTGGGTGCTTGCTTTTCCATTTCAAAATATTACCACTGGAAACACCATCCCTCACTGATTGAGACGTCCTAACAAACAACCACAAGTAAGGAGAACTTGAACTGTCGCATGAAGCGAACAATGGAAACGACAAGACAGGTTTATAACGGGGCTTGATTAGTGGCAGCAGCAGGTGGGGACACAAATCACTAAACAGAAACTGGGGTGTATGATCAGCGCACCGAGCAATCAGAATGTAAACAAAGGAAAGTCGCTGAAACATAAATAGTCTTAAACGTTGAATAACTATAAGAAACACAAAACAGGATATGACCTGGGAACAGGTCATGACACTTTTCATATTTCGATTTATATTATTAAAAAACATTATTTATGTGGGGAGGAATCAGAAAATGTTGAAGATGAAATGGAAGTGTGGAAGTTGCGTCCTCGCAGCCCCACTGTCAGACACAGCACAGGAGCCAAAGCGTGCAGGTTTTAACAAGGTTTTAATAATAATAATGTTTTTAACAAAAGTTTTCTCTCAGTAGAACGTGACTTTACAGTCACGTCCGTATCCTCTCTCTCTTCCTGCTCCCGGTTGCTTAATGTTAAAGACAACAGATGATTAGATTAACATGTACCACCTGTGAAATCTAATCACCTGCCAGCTGTGTCTCGCCGTCAACACTGCCACGCCCCCGTCTGATGGTGCTCTGTCCTCAGCACCATGGACAGAAGCGGTGGCCCCATCTCCCTCCACAGGAAGATTATACAATAGGAAATAAAATGTGTTTACAGGTGTCTACTGTATATAATGACCCAATTTGATATGTGTATATCAGTTTTGAAAATAAATATATTTTAAAAAACAATATTAAAGACGTTAAAGAAAATTATCAACAATTTTCAATAAATGGTTTAAAGGCCCTAAAATATTGTTTTCATATAAAACATATTTGATGCATTTAAAAAAACAAACATTAGCATAATACTGCTAGTATGGTAGCATTAGCATCTAGCTGAAGTGATTGTTGTGACCCAAATGGTATCAACAGCACCCGGAACCCCAACGGTGGTACGGTTAAGCAAACAAAAAGCAAGAGCCCGTTCGGCCACAGCTAAAAAAGTCGAGGCGGCGTCGAGCGCTAACGGTAACTGACAAGCCTGATGCAGACGAAAGAGAAAATGACAATGCTTTTTGTGTAGCAGGTGTAACCTCTTGTTGGCTAAAAATAACCCATTAGCATATTTTTACACATAGGCGTGTGCTATGAATAGTGTCCTAGGAGAAGGGGATGAGGTAATACGAGGTAAACATGCTGTCTTATAGTCTATATGTGTGTGTGTGTGTTTACATATTATAATAATATGGATATTATATAATTAATCATTATTATAATTGAATATTAAGAGTATGTGGTAGGTTGTAAGTTCAACTCCTACCTATGGTGGCTGGCTGCAGCTCTTCAGGCACTGCCCAGCTGTCCAACACCCCTAAGGGATTTGCGTCAAGGGCTTGGATGGGGGGGTGGGGTATGTGTCTATGGCAGGGGTGCTCACACTTTTTCTGCAGGCGAGATACTTTTCAATTGATCAAGTCGTGGGGATCTACCGCATTCATATATATAATTTATATTTACTTATTTATGAAATATATACTCAGTATCAAGGGTTGGAATTGGGGGTTAAATCACCAAAAAATGATTCCCGGGCGCGGCCTCCGCTGCTGCCCACTGCTCCCCTCACCTCCCAGGGGGTGATCAAGGGTGATGGGTCAAATGCAGAGAATAATTTCGCCACACCTAGTGTGTGTGTGACAATCATTGGTACTTTAACTTTAACTTTTATATGTTTTTGTTAACAAGTTAAAGGTGTTTAATGATAATGCAAGCATGTTTAACATATATAGTTAATATTGTTAAAAAATTAAAGGTGTTTAATGATAATACAAGTATGTTTAATACATATAGTTAATATTGTTAACAAGTTAAAGGTGGTTAAAGATAATACAAGCATGTTTAACACATATAGTTAATATTGTTAACAACTTAAAGGTGGTTAAAGATAATACAAGCATGTTTAACACATATAGTTATTATTGTAAACAACTTAAAGGTGGTTAAAGATAATACAAGCATGTTTAACACATATAGTTAATATTGTTAACAACTTAAAAGTGGTTAAAGACAATACAAGCATGTTTAACACATATAGTTAATATTGTTAACAACTTAAAGGTGTTTAAAGATAATACAAGCATGTTTAACACATATTGTTAATATTGTTAACAAGTTAAAGGTGTTTAAAGATAATACAAGCATGTTTAACACATATAGATTCCTTTCTTTCATGAAGACAAGAATATAAATTGGTGTATTACCTGATTCTGATGACTTGCATTGATTGGAATCAGACAGTGGTGCTGATAACGTCCGCATTTTCGAATGGAGGAGAAAAAAAGTCCAATACCACATGAAAATGGTTGGTTTTTGGCATCTTATTTGTCCAGCTTCCGTACTCCTTTGTATACACTTTACAAGAAATACATTGTCGGCAAACTCCGTAGCTTGCTAGCTTGTGCACGCCAGCTTTCTGAGACTCTTATTTTGTTAGCGCAACTGTGCAACTGTGCAGTCGGTCTTTGGAGTTTTGACGACAGGTACGGCGCCAGAGTCTGTTGAAATAAATAAAGTGTTTCTCGCCTTCCTGTCGGTAATTTTAATGAGCTGGCAGCAGCCAGCGTCATCTCAGAAGACCCTCGGGTGCCGTGAATGTCAATCAAGTGACGAAAGTGACGTCATAGTGAAGATTTATGATCGCTCATTTTTAGGATTTTTTTAATGCCTGGCTGGTGATCGACTGACACAACCTCCGCGATCGACTGGTAGCTCGCGATCGACGTAATGAGCACCCCTGGTCTATGGCGTATATATTTTGTGGATGCATGTGTGTGTGACGAGACTCTGTCCCAGGTGGAGGAGTTTAAGTATCTCGGGGTCTTGTTCACGAGTGAGGGAAAGATGGAGAAGGAAATCAGCCGGAGAATCGGAGCAGCTGGGGCAGTATTGCGGTCTCTCTGCCGCACTGTTGTGACGAAACGACAGCTGAGCCAGAAGGCGAGCTATCTACATTCCTACTCTCACCTATGGTCATGAAGTGTGGGTCATGACCGAAAGAATAAGATTGCGGATACAAGCAGCCGAAATGAGTTTCCTCAGAAGGGTGGCTGGCATCTCCCTTAGAGATAGGGTGAGAAGTTCAGTCACCCAAGAGAGACTCGGAGTAGAGCCGCCGCTCCTTCGCTTGGAAAGGAACCAGCTTAGGTGGTTCGGGCATCTCGTGCGGATGCCTCATGAGTAGCCCAATTTCCAGACGACCTCTTTTTGAAGTATTTTAACAAACGTCTTTTTGACGTCTTTTGGACGTGCAACGAGGACCATAGGGAGGTCCTCGTTGCACGTCCCACTGGGAGGAGACCCCCCGGCAGGCCAAGGACCACATGGGGGGATTACATCTCCTCTCTGGCCTGGGAACGCTTCGGGATTCCCCAGGAGGAAATTGCTAATGTTGCTCTGGAGAGGGAAGTCTGGGGGTCTCTGCCGCGACCCGATTCCGGATAAGCAGGTGAAGATAGATGAATGGATGTGTGTGTGTAAGCTGGCCGCGTGTCTCTGTTCCGATGCCTTGGTGTTGTTGCAGCCGCCAGTCAGTCCAAAGTCAACAACAACAGGTGTGTGTCCATGAGAGACAAGAAGGGAGTTTGTTGTGTCTTTGCTGCACTGTCCTTCGGGAGAGTCTCGAAGCCAGGGAAACAATCCAAGTTAGAATGTTTTAAATGCGAGTGAAAATAAAATTGTCTTTTCACTCTAAATTGTCTATGATTGGTCCTCAAATTCATCCTGCGGGGCAGACAGTCCGATGTGATCCAAATCACAAAGTGTCCACAGTTCTGCCCACATCTTCCAATCATTTGTGGCAGCTTTGGGGTACTTTGAGGACTGCCAGCAACTTCCAATTTGTCGACAAACCAGAGCAACGCTTACTCCAATCAGCAGATGTCCTGTTGTCATAATTCCGAATAGGTGGATATCTTCACGTCCTCGACTGAAAGGGTCGCCAGGCACGCGGCACTCATTCTTCTCCCAAGAGTCCGTCGTGTGTCCAGCAACAACCGCTTCGTCACGACAAGCAGGTTCCCCCAAACCCAAGATCTTGTTAATTTCGTTGAGGCCAGTTAAATAGTTCCAATGTTTAGATTTGGAGAGCAGTGCAAAAAGAGGCACCAAGAAAGTTAAGACAAGACGAGACAAAGAAGCAAGCAGGAGAGATAAGGGAGAGAAAAGGGAAGCGTCCGCCCTCGATGAGTGTCAGTCTTTTCTTTAAAGGGGAACATTATCACCAGACCTATGTAAGCGTCAATATATACCTTGATGTTGCAGAAAAAAGACCATATATTTTTTTAACCGATTTCCGAACTCTAAATGGGTGAATTTTGGCGAATTAAACGCCTTTCTAATATTTGCTCTCGGAGCGATGACGTCACATCGGGAAGCAATCCGCCATTTTCTCAAACACCGAGTCAAATCAGCTCTGTTATTTTCCGTTTTTTCGACTGTTTTCCGTACTTTAGAGACATCATGCCTCGTCGGTGTGTTGTCGGAGAGTGTAACAACACGAACAGGGACGGATTCAAGTTGCACCAGTGGCCCAAAGATGCGAAAGTGGCAAGAAATTGGACGTTTGTTCCGCACACTTTACCGACGAAAGCTATGCTATGACAGAGATGGCAAGAATGTGTGGATATCCTGCGACACTCAAAGCAGATGCATTTCCAACGATAAAGTCAAAGAAATCTGCCGCCAGACCCCCATTGAATCTGCCGGAGTGTGTGAGCAATTCAGGGACAAAGGACCTCGGTAGCACGGCAAGCAGTTTGTTCCCGCAGACGAGCGAGCTAAACCCCCTGGATGTCTTGGCTCACACCGAAGATGATCAAGAGAAGAATATCGACCACTAGCTTCCCTGGCCTGCTGACATGAGGGTATGTCTACAGAATATATTAATTGATGAAAATTGGGCTGTCTGCACTCTCAAAGTGCATGTTGTTGCCAAATGTATTTCATATGCTGTAAACCTAGTTCATAGTTGTTAGTTTCCTTTAATACCAAACAAACACATACCAATCGTTGGTTAGAAGGCGATCGCCAAATTCGTCCTTGCTTTCTCCCGTGTCGCTGGCTGTCGTGTCGTTTTCGTCGTTTTCGCTTGCATACGGTTCAAACTGATATGTCTCAATAGCTTCAGTTTCTTCTTCAATTTCGTTTTCGTTACCTGCCTCCACACTACAACCATCCGTTTCAATACATTCGTAATCTGTTGAATCGCTTAAGCCGCTGAAATCCGAGTCTGAATCCGAGCTAATGTCGCTATAGCTTGCTGTTCTTTCCGCCATGTTTGTTTGTGTTGGCTTCACTATGTGACGTCACAGGAAAATGGACGGGTGTATATAACGATGGTTAAAATCAGGCACTTTGAAGCTTTTTTTAGGGATATTGCGTGATGGGTAAAATTTTGAAAAAAACTTCAAAAAATATAATAAGCCACTGGGAACTGATTTTTAATGGTTTTAACCATTCTGAAATTGTGATAATGTTCCCCTTTTAAGGTCTACTATTTTATTTTTCTTGCAATATTATGACTTTATTCTTGCAAAAAAAAACGTTTTTAATCCTTTATAATTTTACCATTTTTGTCATGTCTGAGTGCCTTTTGCTGTCATTGTTCACATTTGGGGCGGTATAGCTCGGTTGGTAGAGTGGCCGTGCCAGAAACTTCAAGGTTCCAGGTTTGATCCCCGCTTCCGCCATCCTCGTCCTTGCCGTTGTGTCCTTGGGCAAGACACTTTACCCACCTGCTCCCGGTGCCACCCGCACTGGTTTAAATGTAACTTAGATATTGGGTTTCACTATGTAAAAGCGCTTTGAGTCACCAGAGAAAAGCGCTATATAAATAGTATAATTCAATCATTCAATTCGAGCCAAAACGCCATAGAGTTGCTAGACTACTGCAACGCACTTCTTGTTGGGATCCCCAGCCAGAACATCTAGAAGCTGCAATACATACAGAATAGTGCTTCTAGGATCCTGATGAGAGTGCGGAAATAGGACCATATCACACCAACTCTCAAATCCCTTCACTGGCTTCCTGTTCCACTCAGGATTGAATACAAAGTCTCCCTACTAACCCACCAGTGCCTCCATGGAAATGCCCCCCTCTACCTCAAAGAACTACTCACCCCCAAATCCTCCACACGACACCTCCGCTCCGGACAGGCTAACCTCCTCCAACCTCTGAGGACAGAGCTACGAACAATGGGAGACCGGGCTTTCTGCTCCGCCGCTCCAAGTCTGTGGAACGCTCTCCCTGACCACCTGAGGGCACCACAGACTGTGGAGGCTTTTAAAAAAGGCTTAAAAAAACGTATTCTTACTTTTTTTTTAGATATATGCATACTAGTTCTAGCTTTATGGCTGTTCAGATATTTTTATTGTCTTTTTATTTATTTATTTTTTTAATACTATGTAGCACTTTGAGGTTGTTTACTTAATATAAAGTGCTTTTTTTTACAAATAAAATCTATTATTATTATTATTAGAGTTCACCTGCAAGCGGACCAAGACCAAAACCCATCTGGGTCCCCTTGCTTGGCGTACACCAGTATTCACATGATGGCGCTCACACTTAACCAAATGAACCGAGCAAACGCACCCTAAATTCATTTCAGTGAATTACACCTGTGAAGGCACCCTTACCCTCCTTTTTGGAATGTAAAAGACTTTATTATAAGTGTTGCAACATTGATTCTTCTTCACTGAACTTGGTCAGGTTGTATTTCTTTGTCCTCCACTCCTGCAATGGCCTGAGACAAATGTAGGGAACTTTTAAATAGATCAACCCTAATCTGTGGCACATTTGATCAACAGTTAATCTGCTCCAGAAATTCTATTAAAAGCCTGGGAGCTCATTAGCCCATTGATCTTAATCCCATTACCGGCTGGGCGGTGGGAGACCTCATCGGGGGGAGGGGGTTGTGGTGTTATACTGCCGCTGCAGCCCCCCGCAGAGAAGGTCACGCTGCCATTTTCATTATGAGAGGAGAACATTGCATGTTGCACAATCATGCAAAAAAAAAAAAATAGACACATTTAATCAGTGCACAGGTCTGACTGAGCCTGATGTATTAGACTGCTTTGTAATAACTGGCTCTAGCCAAGCCCCGCCCACTTCACTTACTTGAATTAAATGTTGGCGCCGAGTCACTGTCTTGTTTTTGTTCTATAGGGACCCATATTAGGACGTTCTTGGAAGTGAATGATTGTTTTATATATGTATATTAGGGCTGTCAAAATTAAACAGCTAACGCCCGTGAGTAAGCACAAAAAGTGTCACATTAATCATGTACACGCTTATCTTAATCATGCAATGTATTTTGACCGTACCAGCTTTTTTACCATACTTGCCAACCTTGAGACCTCCGAATTCGGGAGATTGGGGGCGGGGGAGGAGTATATTTATAGCTAGAATTCACTGAAATTAAAGTATTTCTTATATATATATATATATATATATATATATATATATATATATATTACAGTACACTGTAATGAAAACACAGTTGTTCTACTAACTGTACTGTACTTGCTGTTTACTTAAAAAAAAACAATAACACTTACCTTTCACTATTTGAGTAGCTTTTGTTCTGCCATTTGAGTACTGGCGAGCGATCTCTGAATCCGGAAACATATCCTTCACGGATTTGTTGAAAACATCCGCAAATGAGAACGGGATGTTGCTTGCAAGGTGGCCCATAATACTGCGTTGTCGCCGCCTTGTGCTTCTCTGACCGTTCATGAGTGACTATATCCATTCGGCCACCGTGTTATGAGTTATAGATAAAGCTATGGATAACGGAGACATATATAATAGTCTCCTTTTCAGGTGAGAGAGGACGCTAAAGGCAGTGTCTTTAAGGCACGCCCCCAATTTTGTTTGTCCGGCTGGAAGTTTTGGACATTACTACTTGCCGTAGTTTTGAAGCAATGCATGATGGGAATCCGGTTGTTGTGTGTCAGTGTGTTAACGTGCCGGCTGGAATAAACACACGCTGATAAATAGCTCCGTGCCTGCCTACTTTATGGGTTATAGATAAAACTATGGATAACGGAGACATATATAATAGTCTCCTTTTCAGGTGAGAGAGGACGCTAAAGGCAGTGCCTTTAAGGCACGCCCCCAATATAGTTGTCTAGCTGGAAATCGGGAGAAATTCGGGAAAATGGTTGCCCTTGAAGATTTTCAGGAGAGGCACTGAAATTCGGGAGTTTCCCGGAAAATTCAGGAGGGTTGGCAAGTATAACTTTTACCTTAACGGCTGTACGGTCAGAGGTCAGATCAAGGCATACGTCAGCAAATGTCACTCTAAAACGCAGCCTGAAAGAAAGTTACAAACCCCGTTTCCATATGAGTTGGAAAATTGTGTTAGATGTAAATATAAACGGAATGCAATGATTTGCAAATCATTTTCAACCCATATTCAGTTGAATATGCTACAAAGACAACATATTTGATGTTCAAACTGATAAACATTTAATTTTTTTGCAAATAATCATTAACTTTAGAATTTGATGCCAGCAACACGTGACAAAGAAGTTGGGGAAAGGTGGCAATAAATACTGATAAAGTTGAGGAATGCTCATCAAACACTTATTTGGAACATCCCACAGGTGAACAGGCTAATTGGGAACAGGTGGGTGCATGATTGGGTATAAAAGTAGATTCCATGAAATGCTCAGTCATTCACAAACAAGGATGGGGCGAGGGTCACCACTTTGTCAACAAATGCGTGAGCAAATTGTTGAACAGTTTAAGAAAAACCTTTCTCAACCAGCTATTGCAAGGAATTTAGGGATTTCACCATCTCCGGTCCGTAATATCATCAAAGGGTTCAGAGAATCTGGAGAAATCACTGCACGTAAGCAGCTCAGCCCGTGACCTTCGATCCCTCAGGCTGTACTGCATCAACAAGCGACATCAGTGTGTAAAGGATATCACCACATGGGCTCAGGAACATTTCAGAAACCCACTGTCAGTAACTACAGTTGGTCGCTACATCTGTAAGTGCAAGTTAAAACTCTCCTATGCAAGGCGAAAACCGTTTATCAACAACGCCCAGAAACGCCGTTGGCTTTGCTGGGCCTGAGCTCATCGAAGATGGACTGATACAAAGTGGAAAAGTGTTCTGTGGTCTGATGAGTCCACATTTCAAATTGTTTTTGGAAACTGTGGACGTCGTGTCCTCCGGACCAAAGAGGAAAAGAACCATTCAGATTGTTATAGGCGCAAAGTTGAAAAGCCAGCATCTGTGATGGTGTGGGGGTGTATTAGTGCCCAAGACATGGGTAACTTACACATCTGTGAAGGCACCATTAATGCTGAAAGGTACATGCAGGTTTTGGAGCAACATATGTTGCCATCCCTGCTTATTTCAGCAAGACAATGCCAAAAATGTGTGGTGCATTATGAAGCCTAAAATACCACAACGGAGACCCCCGGACTGTTGAACAACTTATGCTGTACATCAAGCAAGAATGGGAAAGAATTCCACCTGAGAAGCTTAAAAAATGTGTCTCCTCAGTTCCCAAACGTTTACTGAGTGTTGTTAAAAGGAAAGGCCATGTAACACAGTGGTGAACATGCCCTTTCCCAACTACTTTGGCACGTGTTGCAGCCATGAAATTCTAAGTTAATTATTATTTCTTGTCTTTGTAGCATATTCAATTGAATATGGGTTGAAAAGGATTTGCAAATCATTGTATTCCGTTTATATTTACATCTAACACAATTTCACAACTCATATGGATACGGGGTTTGTAGATAAAACTGTTACCAAGTTCTGTGCAAATAATTGACATGCACAGGCCTCGAATTTTCGCTTTTTAAGGTCAAGGAAAGTGTTGCCTTCATGGGTGTCTCATATTTTAGGGCCCCAAGGCAAGTTGGAAGGGCACCAAGGCAAACATTATTTTCTTTCGAGGCAGGGGCTCCAAAGCTGTCATGATCTGTGGTCCGGATCATGTTTTTTGTCATTCTCTGTTAGATTAAGACTCTTTTCGTTCCTGTTTGCACTCCCTTGTTTGTTTAGTTACCATGGCGACTTATTAGTTTCACCTGCCTCATGTGTTCGGGACACGCACTTGCTCTAATCAGAGACTATTATTTAAGCCTGTCTTTGCCAGTTAGTTGTCCTGGCGTCATTGCTTGTGTCATGCGATTGTTTGCTTCACACCATGCCAAGTAAGTTTTGCTCGTTTCTTGCCACAGTAAGTTTTGTTTGTTTCATGTCCATAGTTCAGGCTAAGTGTTAGCATATGTTTCCTGCTTTAAGTTTAGCCTCTCGTGCAATCAGCACGCTTTCCTTTTGTTTTAGTTCCTGACTTTTGTCCTGTGTAGGATTTATTAATTAATAAATATGTTCCTACCTTTAAGTCCTGTCCGGAATAGTCCGTTTGCGTCCTGGGAGAACAATCCTCGCAGTAAGTTGCGAAAACGCCCCCGTTATGACAAAAGCATGCATGCATATATGTATATACAACATTTTAAAACTACATTACACACAAAAAAAAATATATATATATATATATATATATATATATATATATATATATATATATATCATATTGACAGATTGCATCTGATGGCCATAAGTGGCCAAAGTAATAATTAAGATTGTTGTTATCAATATTGAATGATTACTGATTGTTAGGTAAAGCAGTGTTTGGGGGTGACCATCATGTCATTTGTAATGTCTAATAAAAAGACTACAGATAAACGTTATTCATATATTTATAGACAAATATTAAGTTTTTTTGTTCTTTGGTAATTCAACTTGTCAGCTTTTTGTCATTACATGATGTCTTTATCTCTTTATTTACATTTTGATAGAGGAGGTAATCTTTGTTATTTATTTAAGTCAGTGTTTTTCAACCTTTTTTGAGCCAAGGCATATTTCTTTCATTAAAAAAAAATACAGAGGCACACCACCAGCAGAGAAGGTTAAGAAATGAAACTCCACCAAGTTGTCGTGCCTTATTTTGAGTTTGTTGTTGTTTCCTGTGTGTAGTGCTTTAGTTTCTGTCTTGCCCTGTTGATTTGGTGACCCTTCCTGTTTTGTTGGTGTTCTCCTGTAGCAGCGTCACGCCTTCCTTTGAGTTCTATTGTCCGCACCTGCTTTGTTTTCATAATCAAGACTATTTAAGTTGTGCGTACGCTATCCTCCTTTTTGTGGGGACATTGTTGATTCTCATGTCATGTACGGATGTACTTTGTGGATGCCGTCTCCGCTCCACACGCTGCAAGTTTTTGCTGTCGTCCAGCATTCTGTTTTTGTTTACTTTGTAGCCAGTTCAGTTTTACTTTTGTTTTGCATAGCCATCCCTATGCTTCAGTGCCTTTTCCTAGCGGGACTTGCCTTTTGTTAATTTTTGGTTTAAGCGTTACATACCTTTTGCATACCAAAAAAGGTTGAAAAACACTGCAATAGACAACAACACATTATTATATTATTGATTTGCAAAAAATATTTTTTGGACCAATTAGGTGAAGTTGCATAATTTCCCACGGCACACCAGACAATATCTCATGGCACACTCGTGTGCCGCGGCACAGTGGTTAAAAACACTGATTTAAGTTATGTACTTTTATATGTACATGTAGATGGTGTATCTGGACAGATCCATTAAGAGTTTGAGCCGAAATATATCACTAACTATACACAATATCACATTAATAAAATGCTGTCATATGAATGTTTTTTTAAGTAATACCTTTGTGACATGAAAAAAACACAAGTAATTAAAAAAAACCCTGGTGTTTACTTTTTGATATCAAAATAAAACACTAAATAGATTGGCTAATGAAGATAAAGTCAAATAAACAACGCCTCCTATCAGTACAACAGTTTTGCCAACAAATTATAGAGGAGTGACACCTCTTACTTCGAATACATAATCTTCACAGCCTGCATTCAATTTGATGAGATGACAAAACATTTGAGATAATATTGATGTTATTTGAACATTGATACAGTTTGCAGTTGAATAAAGGAGTGAACATCCCAGTAAACAAACTAAAGACTTTATAAACAAGTTGTGACAACGTTCACGACACATCACCTGCTGCATGTTTCCTCACCTCATTAAATCTCAGTCACAGCAGCTGATGGACGCTGTATTGAGAAAATAAAAGTAACATCAAATCGTTTTCTCCTTTGCTGTATACTTTCAGTGTGGGGAGAAGTGCGTCTGTCTCCAATATTGTCCACACTTGTCTCCATCTAAACACATTCGGAAAGCAGGTGCAAACTGGCAGGCTATCGCACTGCAATGGCTGACGACAGGGAGAAGATCCTCTGTCTGTATGCGTCAAAAATGTTTGGACTGTCAGAAACAAAAATTGTCGATTTAGTAATATAATTTTTTACCATCTGAAGAGGCTAATTTGGAGCCAGCAGACACCAAAACAAATTATGTTTATTCATGTTGGTGTCTCCCGGCGTTTTTTTTTTTATGTACTGTATATCTCCTATAAAAGCATGGGTACTTTTCAGATTTGAATCGACCTGGCAATCGATACCGGTGCTTAACGGTACCAATTTACTTTTGTGTGTTAAAAAATGTTAATTGTTAAATGACAAAATCTAATTTTTTGATGGAACATTTAAAAAATAGTTGATTATGATAACTGTGCTCGGTCTCATTCGCAAGTATTATATAGCAGACTTTGCATGCAGTTGCAATTCCGAGACGCCAGATGGCAGCAGTGTATCGACTACGGTGTGTTGCCTAGCTAGGAAGTAGTCTTGCACCTTACAAAGTGTTTAAACTGTAAGTATTGTACTTATTGCACACCAACTCTATTATTGTAGCGTGTATCTTAGTTGTAGTTTTCATTACAAATTTGGAGGTGTTTAAATCGCCATGTAAAATTGCTAATGCTAATCAGTAGCATGTCTATGGTAAAATAGCATCAAGTTGGCGCATTTTCGAAAAGTGTAGCAGGAGTTTACATTTGAGCATTTTCCATCAGGCACGCTTGCTTTGTTGGCATTGAAAATTGCAACTTTACCTAATGGCAGTTTGGCTGAGTCCGCTCTGAGTGCAAAGTCCATTTGGCTGTCGTCTGTTTTAATTATGAGACACAATTATGTCAAAGTCATGATTTTTTTTTCTTGCTTGAAACAAGAAATGAGTACTTTAAAAAAGTAGTATTAATACTTGTGAGTGTTGATGACACAGCTTTGCAACAGTTGATATTCTAGTTTCAAGCATGTTTTACTCAATATAGGTCATCAAATCTCAGCAACAAGCTGTAATATCTTACTGAGATCATTTAGGACCAAAACCCTTAAAACAAGTAAAACACTCTAACATAAAATCTGCTTAGTGAGAAGAATTATCTTATCAGATGGAAAATAAGCAAATATCACCCTTATTTGAGATATTTCATCTTACTTAGATTTCAGTTTTTGCAGCACAGACGCACAATTGAGCAGCACCTTGGCCTGTGTGTGTGTTTGAGGAATTCCCATTACATGACCGATTCATTATATTCAACCCATTTGAAACCATTTGTCCTTCTGTGAAGCACTGCCGCTGTGTGTGACGAATAAGAGGAGTTTGACTCAAACATGCTTTCAAACTGTCCGTGCTGAAAGCCAGAATGGAGCTCAGTAAGCGGCTCCATGCAAAGAACATGATTGAAAAACAACATTTCCTTCTCGTCACCTCAACCTTCTCCTCGTCCTCCTCAGACATCGACGAGTGTGCCGACGGCTTTGTGGAGTGTGACAGTAAATCCACTTGTGTCAACTTGCCCGGATGGTACCACTGCGAGTGCCGCGAAGGCTACCATGACAACGGCTTGTTTTCTGCCAATGGAGAGTCGTGTGTAGGTGAGTGGGACTTTTCTTCTGCCGTCCTTACTTGCACTGAGACACCATCACACTGTCCTCCTCGCCTACATACATACCGATTCAGTTGGATGTGTTTATTTTCATTCATGTACTTCCATTTTTTGTTGTTTTGTATGTCTAAAATAAATTTAAAAAAGGAGAAGCTCACCTGTTTTTGAAGATCTACTGCAAAAATGCTCCTTAGCGATTCTGTATATACAAACCCTGTTTCCATATGAGTTGTGAAATTGTGTTAGATGTAAATATAAACGGAATACAATGATTTGCAAATCCTTTTCAACCCATATTCAGTTGAATGCACTACAAAGACAAGATATTTGATGTTCAAACTCATAAACCTTTTTTTTTTTTTGCAAATAATAATTAACTTAGAATTTCATGGCTGCAACACGTGCTAAAGTAGTTGGGAAAGGGCATGTTCACCACTGTGTTACATGGCCTTTCCTTTTAACAACACTCAGTAAACGTTTGGGAACTGAGGAGACACCTTTTTTAAGCTTCTCAGGTGGAATTCTTTCCCATTCTTGCTTGATGTACAGCTTAAGTTGTTCAACAGTCCGGGGGTCTCCGTTGTGGTATTTTAGACTTCATAATGCGCCACACATTTTTAATGGGAGACAGGTCTGGACTACAGGCAGGCCAGTCTAGTACCCACACTCTTACTATGAAACCACGTTGATGTAACACGTGGCTTGGCATTGTCTTGCTGAAATAAGCAGGGGCGTCCATGGTAACGGTGCTTAGATGGCAACATATGTTGCTCCAAAACCTGTATGTACCTTTCAGCATTAATGGCGCCTTCACAGATGTGTAAGTTACCCATGTCTTGGGCACTAATACACCCCCATACCATCACAGATGCTTGCTTTTCAACTTTGCGCCTATAACAATCCGGATGGTTCGTTTCCTCTTTGGTCCGGAGGACACGACGTCCACAGTTTCCAAAAACAATTTGAAATGTGGACTCGTCAGACCACAGAACACTTTTCCACTTTGTATCAGTCCATCTTAGATGAGCTCAGGCCCAGCGAAGGCGACAGCGTTTCTAGGTGTTGTTGATAAACGGTTTTCGCCTTGCATAGGAGAGTTTTAACTTGCACTTACAGATGTAGCGACCAACTGTAGTTACTGACAGTGGGTTTCTGAAGTGTTCCTGAGCCCATGTGGTGATATCCTTTACACACTGATGTCGCTTGTTAATGC
The DNA here is from genome assembly GCF_033978685.3 of Nerophis lumbriciformis. NCBI lineage: Eukaryota > Metazoa > Chordata > Actinopteri > Syngnathiformes > Syngnathidae > Nerophis > Nerophis lumbriciformis. The sequence goes on from NC_084557.2 coordinate 41,311,457, forward strand.
AGTATAGCCTGAGGCTGTACTGCATTAACGGGCTTAGCTGCTTACGTGCAGTGATTTCTCCAGATTCTCTGAACCCTTTGATGATATTACGGACCGTAGATGGTGAAATCCCTAAATTCATTGCAATAGCTGGTTGAGAAAGGTTTTTCTTAAACTGTTCAACAATTTGCTCACACATTTGTTGACAAAGTGGTGACCCTCGCCCCATCCTTGTTTGTGAATGACTGAGCATTTCATGGAATCTACTTTAATACCCAATCATGGCACCCACCTGTTCCCAATATGCTAGTTCACCTGAGGGATGTTCCAAATAAGTGTTTGATGAGCCTTCCTCAACTTTATCAGTATTTATTGCCACCTTTCCCAACTTCTTTGTCACGTGTTGCTGGCATCAAATTCTAAAGTTAATGATTATTTGCAAAAAAATTTTTTTATCAGTTTGAACATCAAATATCTTTGTAGCATATTCAACTGAATATGGGTTGAAAATGATTTGCAAATCATTGTATTCCGTTTATATTTACATCTAACACAATTTCCCAACTCATATGGAAACGGGGTTTGTAGATAGATAGTTTAGTTTAGTTTATTATTTCTTCGGTCAATGGTCAACAAAATAAACAAACAGTTTTACATAAACAAACAGTTGTACATTCATAAATTGAAAATGTCTGAAGTTGAACACTTATTGCGCCTAACCCTGTAAACAATGTCAAATACAAGATGAGCTTCCAAAAATTATGAAATTTCCTTTGCACAACATATTATAAATACACATTGTGCACAACATAAACGCTGTTCAATTAAGTAATCAGTAAAGGCATGTGAAATATCCTTGTACACATGTTAAACCTTTGCACCAATTATATACTATATACAAACAATTATACTTCCATTATTATTCATATACCACATTTAGTTTGTAATTAACAATGATCATAGTATTAACTACTGTGTTTATTCACGAGTGATATATTTTTTCAAGACATTGGTCTTAAAGTTTTTTTTAAATGTGTGAATGGAACTGGAACATTTTAAGGAATCATCCAAGCTGTTCCACAGTTGAACCCCCCTGACAGAAACACATCTACTTTTTAAGCTCGTTTTAAGCTTGCTTTCTGAAAGACAGCTGAACCTCTGAGGTCATAGGGACTCTCCCTAGGTTTAAACCTCTCCTGTAGACATGAGGCAGCATGTGGTTATGAGCTTTATACGTCACAATAGCAGTGTTGAGGTCAACAAGATCGTGCAGTTTTAATGTTTTTAATTTAATGAACAGAGCATTGGTATGGTCATGATAATCCGCATAATTTACAATTCTAATCGCTTTCTTTTGAAGTAAGAACATAGAGTTGATGTTTGATTTGTAATTGTTACCCCAGATTTCAACACAATAATTAAGATATGGGAGTACGGAAGAATTATATAACATGTTAAGAGCCTTTTGATTTACAGAGTTTTTAATTTTACGTGACATAGCAATAATTTTTGCCATCTTTATCTTGAGTATATTTAGGTACAGTTTCCAATTTAATTTATCATCTATATCAGGGGTCCCCAAACTTTTTGACTCGTGGGCTGAATTGGGTTAAAAAAATTTGGCCGGGGGCCGGGCTGTGTGTATATATATATATATATATATATATATATATATATATATATATATATATATATATATATATATATATATATACATTGTCTTTTTAATCCGTTTTGACATTTAACATTGTCACGTTATCGATGGGAAAATTAATTTTTAGACAATATGATTTGCCTGAGCAGCTAGGAGACACCGAGAGTAACAAGCGGTAGAAAATGGATTAGAAAGGTAAGATTTAAAAAAGAAAAAAAAAGAATTAAAAATAAATTTAAAAACAATTTTAAAAAAATTGACAAAATATTAAAAAAATTTACTTGGGACTTCCCGTGGGCCGGATTTTGGATGCTGGGGGGCCGTAGTTTGGGGACCCCTGATCTATATAGATTCCCAAAAATTTTGTTGAATACACCCTTTCTATCTCCATATCATCAATTCTTATATGACACTGTATGTTATTTTTCCTCTTTCCAAAAAATTATATACCGGTATGTTGTTTTATTTAGGTTGATTGATAGTTTATTGGCATCAAACCATTGCTTTAGTATGTGGAGTTCACTCTCTACAGTCTCTAGGAGTTGGCCAAGGTCTTGCCCAGAACAGTACAGACTTGTATCATCAGTAAAGAGAATACAGTTGAGTTTTTTAAAGATTTTACCGATATCATTAATACACAATAAAAACAATTTTGGTCCCAGTACAGAACCTTGGGGTACTCCATGTGTTATAATCTTTTTATCTGAATCTACATTGTTCATATGCACATACTGTTCTCTGCCACCAAGATAACTTCCCAACCAATTATGAGTCTATTAGTCATGAGTCTATTGTCTATCAGTCTATTGTTTCTTCAGCATTGTCCACACGTTTATAGTCAGGACTTTGGGAAGGCCATTGTAAAACCTTCATTCTAGCCTGATTTAGCCATTCCTTTACCTTGGGGTCATTGTCCTGTTGGAACACTCAACTGTGCCCAAGACCCAACCTCCAGGCTGATGATTATAGGTTGTCCTAAAGAATTTGGAGGTAATCCTCCTTTTTCATTGTCCCATTATATGACAGGAGTACTCTGCTGTTTTGAAGCACCTACCGTATTTTCCGGACTATAAGGCGCACTTAAAATCCTTTTTTTTTCTCCCTCAAAGCTCGACAGTGCGCCCTATGACCCGGTGCGCCTAAAGTAAGGAATATGTTTGGTTGAGCTTACCCACCTAGAAGCTATTTGATTTGGTACATGGTGTAATGATAAGTGTGACCAGTAGATGGCAGTCACACATAAGAGATACCTGTAGACTGCAATATGTCCCAAGTAAACAACACCAACATTTTTAAATGTTCCATTGAAAATATAGAACATTACACACGGCGCTCAAAAATCTATCAACATGTTTTAGTACGACTTTGGTAAGCTATGAAGCCGCACCACTTGATGGATTGTACTGTGCTTCAACATAGGAGTATTATTATGGTGTGTGTATAAGGTAAGACATATTATCTGGTGTTTTGTTTCGCAATATTATGTCGCAACTTATTGTCGCATCTAAAACACAAGATAGATAGATGGATAGTACTTTATTGATTCCTTCAAGACGCAACAAGCAAACTGCGGGCTAAAAATCCCCTTACTATAGTGGAATCATTTACACAAGTTATGTACCGTATTTTCCGACTATAAGGCTCGCTTAAAATCCTTTTTTTCCCCCAAAACTCGACAGTGCGCCTTATATCCCGGTGCGCCTAATGTAAGGAATAAGTTTGGTTGAGCTTACCCACCTCGAATCAATTTTATTTGGTACATCATGTAATGATAAGTGTGACCAGTAGATGGCAGTCAAACATAAGAGATAAGTGTAGGCTGAACTGTTTGATGTGCTTCAACATAGGAGTATTATTATGGTGTGTGTATAAGGTAAGACATATTATCTGGTGTTTTGTTTCGCAATATTATGCAAAAGCAACTTTTCTTACCTTCCGGTACCTGCTGATCTGTATTTGGGATCTGTATAAGTCCTGAAAATTTGCGCGCGTCCGCCTTTGTAGTCCGTGGCGACCGTGTAGTCCAGTGTTTTTCAACCACTGTGCCGCGGCACACTAGGGTGTTGTGAGATACAGTCTGGTGTGCCGTGGGAGATTGTCTAATTTCACCTATTTGGGTTAAAAATATTTTTTGCAAACCAGTAATTATAGTCTGCAAATGATGTGTTGTTGTTGAGTGTCGGTGCTGTCTAGAGCTCGGCAGAGTAACCGTGTAATACTCTTTTCATATCAGTAGGTGGCAGCCGGTGCTAATTGCTTTGTAGATGTTGGAAACAGCGGGAGGCAGTGTGCAGGTAAAATTGTGTCTAATGCTTAAACCAAAAATAAACAAAAGGTGAGTGCCCCTAAGAAAAGGCATTGAAGCTTAGGGAAGGCTATGCAGAACGAAACTAAAACTGAACCGGCTACAAAGTAAACAAAAACAGAATGCTGGACGACAGCAAAGACTTACTGCGGAGCAAAGACGGCGTCCACAATGTACATCCGAACATGACGTGACAATCAACAATGTCCCCAACTAAGAAGGATAAAAAACAACTGAAATATTCTTGATTGCTAAAACAAAGTAGATGCGGGAAATATCGCTCAAAGGAAGACATAAAACCGCTAAAGGAAAATACCAAAAAAAGAGAAAAAGCCACCAAAATAGGAGCGCAAGACAAGAAGTAAAACACTACAAACAGGAAAACAGCAAATAACTCTAAATAAGTCACGGACAAGAGCTATAGTGATGCATGCTTGGTTATGGTTTAAAGTCATATCCAACAATTGCGACAACGACTTTTTACTGTCAACTGAGTTTCGTTTTTTAATGATTTCTGCTGCCTTCGCATTTTTTCAACGCAAAAAATGTGCCTTGGCTCAAAAAAGGTTGAAAAACACAGCTGTAGTCGATAAGCTTCTTCTTTTTCTCCATCTTCTTGTTATGTGACATCCATCCTCCGCTGTTGCCATTTCTAATATAAAGTAGTGTAAAGTTCTTACTTATATCTGTCATTATATGCACAGTAAAGACAAGTGAAATATCCTTGTACACATGTTAAACCTTTGCACCAATTATATACTATATACAAACAATTATACTTCCATTATTATTTATATCCCACATTTAGTTTGTAATTAACATTGATCATAGTATTAACTACTGTGTTTATTCAAGAGTGATATATATTTTTCAAGACATTGGTCTTAAAGTTTTTTTTAAATGTGTGAATGGAACTGGAACATTTTAAGGAATCATCCAAGCTGTTCCACAGTTGAACCCCCCTGACAGAAACACATCTACTTTTTAAGCTCGTTTTAAGCTTGCTTTCTGAAAGACAGCTGAACCTCTGAGGTCATAGGGACTCTCCCTAGGTTTAAACCTCTCCTGTAGACATGAGGCAGCATGTGGTTATGAGCTTTATACGTCACAATAGCAGTGTTGAGGTCAACAAGATCGTGCAGTTTTAATGTTTTTAATTTAATGAACAGAGCATTGGTATGGTCATGATAATCCGCATAATTTACAATTCTAATCGCTTTCTTTTGAAGTAAGAACATAGAGTTGATGTTTGATTTGTAATTGTTAACACAATAATTAAGATATGGGAGTACGGAAGAATTATATAACATGTTAAGAGCCTTTTGATTTACAAAGTTTTTAATTTTATGTAACATAGCAATAATTTTTGCTATCTTTATCTTGAGTATATTTATGTACAGTTTCCAATTTAATTTATCATCTATATCAGGGATCCCCAAACTTTTTGACTCGTGGGCCGAATTGGGTTAAAAGAATTTGGCCGGGGGCCAGGCTGTATATATATATATATATATATGTATATATATATATATATATATGTAATATATATATATATATATATATATATATATATATATACACAAATATATATATATATATATATATATATACGTTTTGACATTTAACATTGTCACGTTATTGATGGGAAAATTCATTTTTAGACCATATGATTTGCCTGAGCAGCTAGGAGACATCGAGAGTAACAAGCGGTAGAAAATGGATTAGAAAGGAAAGATTTTAAAAATAAATTAAAAAAAAAAAGTTTTTAAATTTAAAATTTTTACTTGGGACTTCCCGTGGGCCGGATTTTGGATGCTTGTCAGTAAACCTGCCATGAAAGCACTAAAACATACCGGTGTGGTGAGTTTACATTATTCACCGGTACCAAAATATTGGTATTGGGACAACACTAACGCATAGATATATGTACATACATACACACACACGCAAACACACAAAGAGATCGCCGGACCCGCAGCCAAATTCTTTTAACCCAATGTGGCTCCAAGTCAAAAGGTTTGGGGACCCCTGCTCTATATGTTAGTAGCTTGCTTCTGGGGGCAAACCATTATTCAAAGATCCTCAACAGGATTGCTCTGCTATTTTTAAAGACCGACTGCTTGGTTAAAATTCAGGCCACCAAATGTAAATGGAGTATTGGCGCTTTTAGGATGGTTATTTATCGGATTTTATGGGCGCAATAGTGGAGCTCCCACTGTAAGCACTGCAAAAACTGAAATCTAAATAAGATTAAATATCTCAAATAAGGGTGATATTTGCTTATTTTCTGTCTCATAAGATAATTCTTCTCACTAAGCAGATTTGATGTTAGAGTGTTTTACTTGTTTTAAGGGTTTCGGTCCTAAATGATCTCAGTAAGATATTACAGCTTGTTGCTGAGATTTGATGACCTATATTGAGTAAAACATGCTTGAAACTAGAATATCAACTGTTGCAAGGCTGTGTCATTAACACTCACAAGTATAAAACTACTTTTTTAAAGTAATAATTTCTTATTTCAAGCATGAACAAAAAAAAAATCATGATTTTGACACAATTGTGTCTCATAGTTAAAACAGATGACAGCCAAATGGACTTTGCTGTTTTATTTTCAATGCAACAATAGAAAATACGTGCTCATATAGTAGTACAGTTGGCACAGTACAGTAAACTGACAGTTAATATTTAAACATTTAACATGTGACATTTCAAACAATTTTGAACAGAAATAGTTCATGCATATTCAGATAAATTCCTCAAAATTACAATTAAAAAATGTAGGCCGGGGGCCGGGCTGTGTATATGCGCACTAATTGACTGAAAGAGCACGCACTTGGCATGATGATGTCATGTTATCCATGGAAAAATGCATTTTAAGACAATATGATTTGCCTGAGCAGCTAGGAAACTCGTTGCCTTTCCATTAAGACCAATACATTCGTTTTTAGTATAAGTTTGCTGCTTTCAAGAAATGTAATGCCGAGCGCATATCATTATGTCAAGATAATGGCACTAGCATTTACTTTATTTAAGAATATTTTTCAACATATTGAGCAAAAAGGTCTTTTTTTTTTACCAAGAAAGGTGCACTTGTTATTGATAATGGCACTAGCATTTAAAGTACCAATGATTGTCACACACACACTAGGTGTGCCGAAATTATTCTCTGCATTTGACCCATCACCCTTGATCACCCATGGGAGGTGAGGGGAGCAGTGAGCAGCAGCGGTGGCCACGCCCGGGAATCATTTTTAGTGATTTAACCCCCAAATTCCAACCCTTGTTGAGGTAATGGGTCACATTTTTATAGTCTTTGGTATGACTCGGCCGGGGTTTGAACTCACAACCTACCAATCTCAGGGCAGACAATCTAACCACTAGGCCATTTACTTAATTTAAGAATATTTTTCAACATATTGAGCAAAAGGTCTCTTTTTTGTTTATAACAAGAAAAGTGCACTTGTTATTAGTGAGAATATACTTATTTTAAGGTATTTTTGGGTTCATTGAGGTTAGCTAATTTTACTTGTTTTGGAAAGTCTTGACAAGCCACATTTTCTTGTTCTATTGGCAGATAATTTTGCTTAGTTCAAATAAAATACCCCTCATTTTTGTATTTTTTTTTCTTGTTTTTGAACACTGACTTTTTGCAGTGAGCAGACTTTTATTTACATTTATGTAATATTTAGACTGTTTTTTTTTTTTTTTAAATCCATCCGTCGTCATGTCTCTCATTATGATTGTAACTAGAGATGTCCGATAATATCGGACTGCCGATATTATCGGCCGATAAATGCTTTAAAATGTAATATCGGAAATTATCGGTATCGGTTTCAAAAAGTACCATTTATGACTTTTTAAAACGCTGCTGTGTACACGGACGTAGGGAGAAGTACAGAGCGGCAATGAACCTTAAAGGCACTGCCTTTGCGTGCCGGCCCAATCACATAATATCTACGGCTTTTCACACACACAAGTGAATGCAAATCATACTTGGTCAACAGCCATACAGGTCACACTGAGGGTGGCCGTATAAACAACTTTAATACTGTTACAAATATGCGCCACACTGTGAACCCACAACAAACAAGAAGGACAAACACATTTCGGGAGAACATCCGCACTGTAACATAACATAAACACAACAGAACAAATACCCAGAACCCCTTGCAGCACTAACTCTTCCGGTACGCTACAATATACACCCCCCGCTATCCCCTACCTCAACCCCCCGCCCCCCTCAACCTCCTCATGCTCTCTCATCGTGAGCATGTCCCAAATTCCAAGCTGCTGTTTTGAGGCATGTTAAAAAAAATAATACACTTTGGGACTTCAATAATAAATATGGCAGTGCCATGTTGGCATTTTGTTCCATAACTTGAGTTGATTTATTTTGGAAAACCTTGTTTCATTGTTTAATGCATCACAACAAAATTAGGCATAATAATGTGTTAATTCCACGACTGTATAAATCGGTATCGGTTGATGTCGGAATAGGTAATTAAGAGTTGGACAATATCGGATATCGGCAAAAAAGCCATTTATCGGACATCTTTAATTGTAACGATAAGCAGAATTCCCCCCAAAAAGTGCGCTTCCCCTTTAAAGACAGCAGAGTGCTCCTGTTATATTGATGATCTTTGAGCAGCACACACATGCACAAAGTCTCGCTCATTTTTTTCCGGAAGCATCCACCCCTGCCCCCTTCCAATGCAGCCTGTCTAAAGCCTTGTCGGCTGTCAGCACGCAGGCCTCCATCATTCCAGACTAACATGGAAGGGTTTCCTGTAACAACACCGCAGGCGTCGCTCCACTCGTTGACCCCATCTGGGCTGTCACTCTGACTGAGCGCCTGAAGGAAAGTGTGTGTAATACGTGTGTTTGTTAAAGGGAAAAGTTTTAAAGGGAAAACTGTTTTTCTGTAGTTCCACGTTGCAGGTGGAAGTATTGTCTTGACACCTGCCATTAGGCTTCCAGGAAGTGAAAAATGTTTCTGGGAATTTTTTTCCATTCATCCAGAGAAAAAAACACCTGTAAGGTCAGAGGTCATTGGTGTTAGACCTCAGATGCCCATATTAGGGTTGTACGGTATACCGGTATTAGTATACAGTGTTTCCCCCAGAAAATGTGTTAGTTAAGGTGGTGTCTCTCCGGGGAAGGGGGTGTGTGTGTGTAAGGATTGGCCTGTCGCCATCACGTCTTCACCTCGTTGCTGCCACCACAGTCTGGGGGGCAATAGACTACAGACTGTGGTGAAGTAGGCTGGCTTCGTCGCGTGAAGAAGCCTACAGTTTTTGGTTGTGTTTTCCGCTCCATTTGCTGAATGGCGATATACGATATATATCTCGATATTTTTTCCGTAAAGTAAAAACAAAGCAGTCCTAGTTACCTGAGATACTAAGTATGTCATTATTGTGACTTAGTAAGTCAAAATAATGACTTACTAAGTCAAATGAATGACTTACTGGAAGTAAGCGTTTGAAAAAAAGAGTTAAAAGTGGGGCCACATATGTTCAACTCATCATGCATAATGTATTACAGCATTTACAGAATGCCTGTAGTTGATTTTTATTATGGACATGTTATATTTGTATCAACCTGTGATAGCAGGGACCCTGCCATTCAAAACTAGGCTGCTGCATTACTAACGATAAATGTAACTATAGCTGAAAAAAATTGTACAATAGCAATAGGAGAGACTATGTTTATGTAGGCTTTATGATGCAGTTACATTATTATATCAACTATCAGAGACAGAAACTCTTCATTTAACATAATGTCCTTTTTTGCTGCTTCAACACAGCTCAATCAACACAGAAAAAGGTAAAGTGAAATAACTTAGTTGTTAACTGTAGGTCAATAATGCTTGTCTTTCTCTCAGACAGACAGGGCTTTGCTGTCTGTAACACACACACACACGCACCGCACAGTAAGCTAACGTTACGCTAAAAGCTAATTAGCCTCCACCTCAAGGACTGCGAGCGAGCTGAGCTGCCGCTTATGTTTCTAGAAGGTCAACGGGCTCATAGTGATGTTACTAGTACTACTCCACCGCTGACTCCATGCGCTCTGAATACCCACTGCTGATTGGCTGTTACATGTGCTCTGAATACCCACTGCTGATTGGCTGTTACATGCGCTCTGGATACCCACTGCTGATTGGCTGTTACCGCTCTGCGTGTAACCAATCAGATGGTTGTGTGGGTGGGACAATGCCGGGTCCTGCAGAGACGTACTGACAGACGCAGAGGCAGAACTAAGCGGAGCAGTTTATTAAGACTTTGGTTTAGGCGGTGGCTCTTTGTTGTTAAGGCGGCTTGTTTACGAGCAGAGGAGCATGTTCGGCAGCGCACAATCACAGAGGACTTACAAGCAGACAGTGTAGAATGTGTAGACAGAAAAAGGGAGAATGGACGCATTTTGGCTTAAAACTAACGATAACGAGTACTTCTTCCCTCAGGGAAGTGCTTTAAGACATGGCTAGCTAGCTAGCGGCTAAAGTCCAGATGCAGTTTGCAGTGTTGTAGCTACTTCTAAATCACTAATCCTCACCTCCATGGCGACAAATAAAGTACGTTTCTTACAAGTATCATTATCACTGCAGGACGAGGAATAGCTAAACATGCTTCACTACACACCGTAGCTCACCGGCGTCAAAATGTAAACAAATGCCATTAATGGATCTACACCTGACATCCACTGTAATAATACCAAGTACAGGAGCGTATCTAGTCGATACTACTATGATTACGTTGATGTTTTTTGGCATCACAACATCTTCTTTTGTTTTTTATAATTCATATTGAGTTTTTAAACTCAGGAAATACGTCCCTGGACACATGAGGACTTTGAATATGACCAATGTATGATCCTGTAACTGCTTGGTATCGAATCGATACCTGCATTTGTGGTATCATCCAAAACTAATGTAAAGTATCAAACAACAAAAGAGTAAGTGATTATTCAATTTTAACAGAAGTGTAGATAGAACACGTTAAAAGAAAAAGTAAGCAGATATTAACAGTAAATGAACAAGTAGATTAATCATTCATTTTCTAACACTTGTCCTTAATAATTTTGACGAAATAATAGAATGATAAATGACACAATATGTTACTGCATACGTCAGCAGACTAATTAGGAGTAGAGATGTCCGATAATGGCTTTTTTGCCTATATCTGAATTCCGATATTTTCCAACTCTTAATTACCGATTCCGATGTCAACCGATACCGATACATACAGTCGTGGAATTAACACATTATTATGCCTAATTTTGTTGTGATGCCCCGCTGAATGCATTAAACAATGTAACAAGTTTTTCCAAAATAAATCAACTCAAGTTATGGAAAAAAATTCCAAAATGGCACTACCGTATTTATTATTGAAGTCACAAAGTGCATTATTTTTTTTAACATGCCTCAAAACAGCAGCTTGGAATTTGGGACATGCTCTCCCTGAGATAATCCTGATACCCACTACAATTATGGGAAATACTATACTTTGACTTTCACAAAGTGCATTATTTTTTTTAAATATGCCTCAAAACAACAGCTACAAAAACAATGAAGGCACACAGCTTCAGTCCAGAGTATACTAGAGTAATAAAGTAAACAATAACATAGTCCTCCTTTAGTGCAAGACTGTGTGGTACTACTTTTTTTCGGTGTTTGCTTTTCATCCATCTTCCGCTTGTATTCATCGTGTATCTCCTTATGATTGTTGAAGAGGTAGGAGATCAAATTGCTCTTATTAAAGGAAGACGTCTTGGTTCCTCCTCGCATAACCAACTTTTTGCAGTCATTGCAAATTGCCAGTTTTTTATCCGTCAAACACACTTTAAAATAATCCCAAACCATAGACATGGTGTTGTTAGTCAGTCACCGAGCGAGCTGGCTTGTTAGCCACGGCTACAGCACCGGCAACAACACACTCTTGTTGTTGTTATGCTGCGCTCGCGGCGGTTTGATGAGGTCATCAAGCGTCGCCAGTAAACCTCTCATGCTGCAGTCGTCAACTCCTGTGTTGTGTGTGGGAGAGGGAAGAGGGGAGGGGCTGCTGACTTGGAGACGCAACTGCTCTGTACTTCTCCCTGCGTCCGTATACCGCTCCGTACAGCAGTGTTTTAAAAAGTCATTAATTGTACTTTTTGAAACCGATATAGATAATTTCCGATATTACATTTTAGAGCATTTATCGGCCGATGATATCGGCAGGCCGATTTTATCGGACATCTCTAATTAGGAGTCTTTGTTTGTTTACTTACTACTAAAAGACAAGTTGTCTGGTATGTTCACTATTTTATTTAAGGACAAACTTGCAATAATAAACATATGTTTAATGTACCCTAAGTGTTTTTTGTTAAAATAAAGCCAATAATGCAATTTTTTGTGGTCCCCTTTATTTAGAAAAGTACCGATAAGTACCAAAAAGTATCTAAATAATTTTGGTACCTGTACCAAAATATTGGTATCGGGACAACACTAATAGTCCAGGTAGGTTCGGATATCTTTTTTCCGTTAAAACATTAAATCATCATTAAAAACTGTTATATCATCATTAAAAACTGCATTTTCTTTTTTCTTAGGTTATCTTTGTCTAACATTTACATTTTTGATGGTTAAGATGGTTAAGATTGAAATCGGGAATATGTTAAAAAAAAAATTATAATAATTTTAGACAGGGGGGAAAACCTTTTTCATGGCACTATAACCCCGGTCCTTTTGGCTTAGTAATGAAATACTACTGTTGGTATTTAGTGAGATACAGTCTGGTGTGCCATGGGAGATTATCTAGTTTCACCTATTTCGGTTAAAAATATTTTTTGCAAACCAGTAATTATAGTCTGCAAATTATGTGCCCTTGTTGAGTGTCGGTGCTGTCTAGAGCTCGGCAGAGTAACCGTGTAATACTCTTCCACATCAGTAGGTGGCAGCAGGTAGCTAATTGCTTTGTAGATGTCGGGAACAGCGGGAGGCAGTGTGCAGGTAAAAAGGTGTCTAATGCTTAAACCAAAAATAAACAAAAGGTGAGTGCTCCTAAGAAAAGGCATTGAAGCTTAGGGAAGGCTATGCAGAACGAAACTAAAACTGAACTGGCTACAACGTAAACAAAAACAGAATGCTGGACGACAGCAAAGACTTACTGTTGAGCAAAGACGGCGTCCACAATGTACATCCGAACATGACATGATAATCAACAATGTCCCCACAAAGAAGGATAAAACTAACAGAAATATTCTTGATTGCTAAAACAAAGTAGATGCGGGAAATATCGCTCAAAGGAAGACATGCAACTGCTACAGGAAAATACCAAAAAAAGAGAAAAAGCCACCAAAATAGGAGTGCAAGACAAGAACTAAAACACTACACACAGGAAAACAGCAAAAAACTCAAAAAGTCATGACGTGATGTGACAGGTGGTGACAGTACACCTACTTTGAGACAAGAGCTATAGTGATGCATGCTTGGTTATGCTTTAAAGTCATATCCAACAATTGCGACAACAACTTTTTATTGTCTACCGAGTTTCGCTTTTTAATGATTTCTGCTGGTGGTGTGCCTCCGCATTTTTTCAACGCCAAAAATGTGCCTTGGCTCAAAAAAGGTTGAAAAACACTGCCCTAGGCAGAGCCTAGTGGTCTGCAAAAGGCCTCGCCTACAGCCACAGCTGTTGTCTGACGCATAAAGTAGGGAAGACATCCATCCATCCATTTTCTACCGCTTGTCCTTTTCGGGGTCGCTGGAGCCTATCTCAGCTGCATTCCGGCGGAAGGCGGGGTACACCCTGGACAAGTCGCCACCTCATCACAGGGCCGTAGGGCAGAGACGTGGGCATCCAACACAAGCATGGTGACGTTGTCGTCTTTATTTCCCACTCAGATATCAATGAGTGCAAGACGGGCGGGAACACCTGCGCCAACGACACCGTCTGCTTCAACCTGGAGGGAGGCTACGACTGCCGCTGCCCCCACGGACACAACTGCACCGGCGACTGTATCCATGACAACAAGGTCAAGCACAGCGGACAGGTGTGGGTGCTGGACAGTGACCGCTGCTCCGTGTGCTCGTGCCAGGTAAGAGACAACATACTTTGGAGAGGGCAGTAAATGATGACTCAGCTTGTGCAAATGTTCAACGGCACAGGTACACTGAAAAAAGTCAGTGTTCAAAAACAAGAAAAACTAGAGCTCAATTTTGAGTTTTGGGGTTTGGTTTTTTGACTAAATCGTTTTGTTTGCTAGTACTAATGTGTGTGTCAAATTTGGTGAGTTTTGAAGCATGTTAAAGGGGAACATTATCACAATTTCAGAAGGGTTAAAACCATTAAAAATCAGTTCCCAGTGGCTTATTTTATTTTTCGAAGTTTTTTTCAAAATTTTACCCATCACGCAATATCCCTAAAAAAAGCTTCAAAGTGCCTGATTTTAACCATCGTTATATACACCCGTCCATTTTCCTGTGACGTCACATAGTGAAGCCAACACAAACAAACATGGCGCATAGAACAGCAAGCTATAGAGACATTAGCTCGGATTCAGACTCGGATTTCAGCGGCTTAAGCGATTCAACAAATTACGCATGTATTGAAACAGATGGTTGTAGTGTGGAGGCAGGTAGCGAAAACGAAATTGAAGAAGAAACTGAAGCTATTGAGCCATATCGGTTTGAACCGTATGCAAGCGAAACCGACGAAAACGACACGACAGCCAGCGACACGAGAGAAAGCGAGGACGAATTCGGCGATCGCCTTCTAACCAACGATTGGTATGTGTTTGTTTGGCATTAAAGGAAACTAACAACTATGAACTAGGTTTACAGCATATGAAATACATTTGGCAACAACATGCACTTTGAGAGTGCAGACAGCCCATTTCAGGCGCGCTAAGAACATATATTTTTCCACGATTTCAGCACTCAGGTTAACCATACCTAAATAGACACAAAATACTGCATTACACAAGACTACCCGAATGTACTCGAATGATTGAAAATAATAAATGTTTTTAAGCTAAATTATTGGTAAACACAGTTTATGTATAATAATTTACGTAAAACCGCGAGTAATGAATAAAGTTTTCATCAATTAATATATTCTGTAGACATACCCTCATCCGCTCTCTTTTCCTGAAAGCTGATCCGTCCAGTTTTGGAGTTGATGTCAGCATCTGCTTTGAGTGTCGCAGGATATCCACACATTCTTGCCATCTCTGTCGTAGCATAGCTTTCGTCGGTAAATTGTGCGGAACAAACGACTGACCATTTCGTCGGCTTTCCCCACAGCCTCGTATTTTGAACAAATTTCGTCCAATTTCTTGCCACTTTCGCATCTTTGGGCCACTGGTGCAACTTGAATCCGTCCCTGTTCGTGTTGTTACACCCTCCGACAACACACCGACGAAAGTGAGAAAATGGCGGATTGCTTCCCGATGTGACGTCATCGCTCCGAGAGCGAATAATAGAAAGGCGTTTAATTCGCCAAAATTCACCCATTTAGAGTTCGGAAATCGGTTAAAAAAATATATGGTCTTTTTTCTGCAACATCAAGTTATATATTGACGCTTACATAGGTCTGGTGATAATGTTCCCCTTCAAGGGGGTCAAATTACAGCGCAAAGCTGCGGAATAATAATAATAATAATAATTATAAAGAATAAAACGCACAAAATACAATAGGGTCCTCTGTCCCAAAGAGACATTGCGATCCCTAAAAATACAAAAATTAGGGGTATTTTATTTGAACTAAGCAAAATTATCTGCCAATAGAACAAGAAAATTTGGCTTGTCAAGACTTTCCAAAACAAGTAAAATTAACTAACCTCAATGAACCCAAAAATACCTTAAAATAAGTATATTCTCACTAATAACAAGTGCACTTTTCTTGGTAGAAAAAAAAAGACCTCTTTGCTCAATATGTTGAAAAATATTCTTAAATTAAGTAAATACTCAGTGGCCTAGTGGTTAGAGTGTCCGCCCTGAGATAGGTAGGTCGTGGGTTCAAACCCCGGCCGAGTCATACCAAAGACTATAAAAATGGGACCTGTTACCTCCCTGCTTGGCACTCAGCATTAAGGGTTGGAATTGGGGGTTAAATCACCAAAATGATTCCCGGGCGTGGCACTGCTGCTGCCCACTGCTCCCCTCACCTCCCAGGGGGTAATCAAGGGGATGGGTCAAATGCAGAGGGCAAATTTCACCACACCTAGTGTGTGTGTGACAATCATTGGTACTTTAACTTTAACTTTAACTTTAAATGCTAGTGCCATTATCTTGACATAATTATCTGCGCTCGACATTACATTTCTTGAAACCAGCAAACTTATACTAAAAACTAATTTATTGTTTTTAATGGTAAGGCAACAAGGCAACCGCTTGTTACTCTCGGGGTCTACGAGCCGCTCAGGCAAATCATATTGTCTAAAAATGCATTTTTCCATGGATAACATGACATCATCGCGCCAAGTGCGTGCTCTTTCAGTCAATTAGTGCGCAAGGAATATATATATATATATATATATATATATATATATATATATATATATATATATATATATATATATATACACATACAGCACAGCCCGTGGCCAATTTTTATGCCAAATGAAGAATTTACCTGAATGTGCATGAACTATTTCTGTTTGAAATGTCAAATGTTTAAAAAATATTAACTGTCAGTTTACTGTACTGTGCCAACTGTACTACTATAAGAGTACATCTTTTCTATTGTTTCATTGAAAATAAAACAGCAAAGTCCATTTGGCTGCCATCCGTTTTAATTATGAGACACAATTGTGTCAAAGTCATGATTTTTTATTTCATGCTTTAAATAAGAAATGAGTGTTGATGACACAGCTTTGCAACAGTTGATATTCTAGTTTCAAGCATGTTTTACTCAATATAGGTCATCAAATCTCAGCAACAAGCTGTAATATCTTACTGAGATCATTTAGGACCAAAACCCTTAAAACAAGTAAAACACTCTAACATAAAATCTGCTGAGTGAGAAGAATTATCTTATCAGACAGAAAATAAGCAAATATCACCCTTATTTGAGATATTTAATCTTACTTAGATTTCAGTTTTTGCAGTGTGGAAAGGGCAGTAAATGATGATTCAGCTTGTGCAAATGTTCCACGGCGCAGGTATTTATTTGAGCAATGACGTTAACCAAACAGCCGAAGGAGAGACGTTTCTCTGTCACTCTCTTAAAGCCAGGCATCTGAACAAAGAAGCATGAATGATGTGTCCCATTCCCAGAGCCAATCAGCAGCAAATGTCACCGTGGTTTGTCCCTTTTGTCCCTTCCGGCTGCAGCAATCAGTGACATTTAGAACAATATCCAGGACATTGTTGCCTGCCTGTTTGGCAAGCCCGGTCCTGCTCATCCCTGCGCGCTCTTACAGCGCATGATCTACGATACTATTACTTCTTTACAATCCAAGCGTTATGACCTGTCTTCACAAAATGTCTCACACAGTCTCGCTTCATTTACAATAGTGGCTGCAGAAAGACATACCACCAACCTTCTGTTTCACACGCTGTCCCATTACGCCTCAGACGCACATTAGGCTTGTACGGTATACCGGTACTACCGTATTTTTCGAATTAAAAGCAGTGTTGGGTTGGTTACTGAAAACCAGTAACTAGTTACAGTTACTAGTTACTTTATTTGAAAAGTAACTCAGTTACTAACTCAGTTATTTACACCAAAAGGTAATGCGTTACTGTGAAAAGTAACTACCGTATTTTTCGGACTATAAGTCGCAGTTTTTTTCATAGTTTGGCCGGGCTCCAGTGCGATTTATATATGTTTTTTTCCTTCTTTATTATGCATTTTCGCCAGGTGCGACTTATACTCCAGTGCGACTTATACTCCGAAAAATACGGTATTTAGTTACTTATTTTTTTCTTCTTTTTTTTTTTTAAAGCTCCCATTAATGCCCTTTTAGCCTTCATTTCAGTACTGTTATTGCACTGGAGAATAATACAATCTGTTGATCAGCGCTAGGAATTTTCAAAATGGGGTCCCAGGCACCCCATCAAGTCATAAAAATGGGGTCCTACAGTAAATTTTTGGGGTCCCACTTTTTTGTAAGCGTTTAAAAAAAAAAAAAAAGATAAACGTATGCATTATCCTGTTATATCTCACATTCTATATTGTGTTTTGGAAAAAGGTTGTCATAAACGTTACTTAATTAATTAAAAATAATAATAAAAAAAACAAATTTGTATGCATGTGTAAATGTATTCAGTTATAAACTTTATTCTTTCCTTCATAGATCTAAACTTTACTGCTGCTGGTAGTTTTTTCTATGTTTTTATTTAATAAGTTGGTGTATTTATTTCAGTATAAAAGTGTAAAAAGTGTTTTGCTTGGGTCATGAAATGATGATAATGGTGTGCCAGGGCATACATACATTTTATATTTAAGGCCTTAAATCTCTGGAGTCTACATCAACTTCAGATCTATCCCTCATTTCAAAATGTTTAAATTTTTTTCATGTTGTTTGTTTGTTTTCCGCCCTTTTTTGTCAAACAAAACTATGTTTTTTAATGGCAAACACACAAAATATGCAAAATCTTGCACCAAAAATATTTTTCAAAGTGGAATATTTGATGTGAAGTAATAGGAACCTTTGATAGGTCAATAATTCATAATAACATTGATTTTGATTCAATATTATGTTTTGAGCAATGACAGTTTGAAAAAAATTGATTAACGTGGACCCCGATTTAGACAAGTTGAAAAACGTATTCGGGTGTTACCATTTAGTGGTCAATTGTACGGAATATGTACTGTACTGTGCAATCTACTAATAAAAGTCTCAATCAATCAATCCACTCCCTCGCTCTCTCGCTCTCTTTGTCTCTGCCCCTCCCTCACGATTGCTGCTGCGTGCGCACAATTTGTTTTGTTTTTAAGCCCTTCTTATTGAAAATACACGCAACCCTTACTCAAAATGCCGGACATTTGAGGCATTTAAGAAACTCCGCCCGGACAGCCCCGCAAAAGAAGACAGGACGCATGGTCAGTCTAGAATATCTCCATGTTAAGAAACTCGGCTTCAGCTCCACCATGATGTCTTGTTAGCAGACACAGACACGCCCCCTCCCCTCCCCTCCCCTCCCCTCCCCTCCCCTCCCCTCCCTTCCCCTCCCCACACCCACACCCAGGCACACACACAGCGCCTCTTCTCTTGTCCCCGTTGTGAGACAGGAAGAATCAGAAGGACGACACTGCAACTCTCCAATAAAACACACTCAGATCTTCTGTTTTTAGCCGATACTACGATCTTTGATCCAAGACACAACTTACATTCAACTAAAATGTCCTTTTCTTTGTGGTCGACAAAAGAAAAGTTTTGAGAATATCTCCATGTTAAGAAACTCGGCTTCGTGCTTCGCCATGATGTCTTGTTAGTAAACACAGACACGCCCCCTCCCACACACACACACACACACACACACACACACACAGACAGCGCGCGGCCCGCCTCTTACTTGTCGCCTCTTCCGCAGCACTGCAATAAAACACACTCAGATCTTCTCAGTTTCTAGCCGGTACTACATAAAAAATAACGTAAAATAACGCAGTAACGCATTATGTAGTAACGGTAACTGAGTTACTGAATATAAAAAATAACGCGTTAGACTACTAGTTACTGCCGAAACTAACGGCGTTACAGTAACGCGTTACTTTGTAACAGATTTGACCCAACACTGGCAATAATCATGCCGTTAAATCAGCATCTTGATATGCCAAATCTGTGAGGTGGGATGGATTATCTTGGCAAATAAGAAATGCTCACTAACACAGATTTAGACAGATTCGTCAACAATTTTTGAGGGGAATGGGTCTTTTGTGTATATAGTATAGTCTTACATCTTTGAGTTTAACTTATGAAAAAAAACAAAAATGTTGCATTTATATTTTAGTCCCGTGTACTTACAGTACTTACCGTGTTGCAGTAGAAATGGGTGTTCAAAAAAGCAGTGGGTAGTGAG
The DNA here is from genome assembly GCF_033978685.3 of Nerophis lumbriciformis. Taxonomy (NCBI): domain Eukaryota; kingdom Metazoa; phylum Chordata; class Actinopteri; order Syngnathiformes; family Syngnathidae; genus Nerophis; species Nerophis lumbriciformis. Next base: position 41,331,398 of record NC_084557.2, read on the forward strand.
TAATGTCATTTCAAACCGATCATCCCAAACATGTCACACCCGCTACTATCCAGTGTTCCCCTCAAGCTAATGCCAAGTGTCTGTCGGGAGTGGAAGGTGATTACGGCGGATTAGCGTCGGTGGCGAACGATCAAGCAGCAAATGATTCATTTGATTACAAAGAAGCGGGGGCACAAGTGGCTCCCTAATGGAAAGAGTCATATTAATTGATTCCTGAGATTGAAGAGCTGCCCGTCAAAATTAGTTGCATTGAGCGGGTGGACTCAGCCGAGGGGTAAACAGCAGACATTGTTGTTTGGGAGGACGCAGCTGGATGTTTAGAGGATGGGGTGACAAAGGGGGCGAAGGAGAAGGTCAGGCATCACAGAGACTGGACTGAGGCCAGATGGAGGCAACATGCAATATGCAAATAGTTCATTGTTTCAGTCTGCTCGCTGCCCCAGGTGGGCCACTTCAGCTCATCACTGGATCAGTGGCTTTTAAAGCTACAGCCTTTTGATTGAGTGCCCTGGGATCAGCCTGTGTGTCAAAAGTTTCCATACACTCATGGTGGGACTAAAAGTCACAGCAGTGTTATTTGAATAGGTATTTTTTTTGTATTACAGTGCAACCAAGATCAAACTTAATTGGTTCTTAACCAGGGTTCAAAAATCGAAAAGTTCATCTGTGAAGTAAAGCAAATTTCTCCATAAACAATGTGAATATACATAATGGGTTTCAGCCTCGACAATAGTCCATATTTTAGTGAAGGTTTGTACCCTTTTAACATTATATAAAGTACTATACAGTACTGTATATCTAAGAAACATTTCAAAGGTGTGATGGATCAACTTTCTCTTTATCAACAAGCCAAAAAAAACAGGCTGTTTTGTATGCGCTGCTCTGCCTACACACACACACACACACACACATCACCATGGTGCCCTCACAAACAATCAGAAATCACAAAAATCCTCAATCCATATTGCTACAATAATAAACATTTGAAAAAGTCAAATCCACTTACATTAAAGCAGCAGACAGACAAAGGGGGGGAGGGGCCGGAATGCGTGCATTGAAAGACCAGAACGAGAGTGAAGGAAGTCCACATTGGCATCTTTTTCAGAAAAGTCCAGTCTTACCACAATTAAAACTTGCTGTGGTACGTAGCCTGCTTCGTCGACTCTCCCGTACTTATGAGCGCCATTAGTGTACTCCTCACAAATAGTTGTTTTGGGTTTGTTTTTTTAAACTCCACAGCAATTCCCTCCTTCTTTCCACAGTGGTCTGTTGTCTTTTTGGGACTCTTATTGAGTTAGCAAAATGGACGAAACTTGTTAAAAGTTGAAAAATCACAGAAAAAGGGACACGTGCTGAAACACATGCACTAAATTAGTCCAATTTCTCAAACATCCATCCATTTTCTTCCGCTTATCCGAGGTCGGGTCGCGGGGGAATCAGCCTAAGCAGGGAAGCCCAGACTTCCCTCTCCCCAGCCACTTCGTCCTCCCGGGGGATCCCGAGGCGTTCCCAGGCCAGCCGGGAGACATAGTTTTCCCGACGTGTCCTGGGTCTTCCTCGTGGCCTCCTACCGGTCAGACGTTCCCTAAACACCTCCCTAGGGAGGCGTTCGGGTGGCATCCTGACCAGATGCCCGAACCACCTCATCTGGAGCAGCGGCTTTACTTTGAACTCCCCCTGGATGACAGAGCTTCTCACCCTATCTTTAAGGAAGAACCCCGCCACCCGGCGGAGGAAACTCATTTCGGCTGCTTGTACCCGTGATCTTGTCCTTTCGGTCATCAACCCAAAGCTCATGACCATAGGTGAGGATGGGAACGTAGATCGACCAGTAAATTGAGAGCTTTGCCTTCCGGCTCAGCTCCTTCTTCACCACAAGGGATCGATACAGCGTCCGCATTACTGAAGACGCCGCACCGATCCGCCTGTCAATCTCACGATCCACTCTTCCCTCACTCGTGAACAAGACTCCGAGGTACTTAAACTCTTCCACTTGGGGCAAGATCTCTCCCCCCGGAGATGGCACTCCACCTTTTTCTGGCAAGAACCATGGACTCGGACTTGGAGGTGCTGATTCTCATCCCAGTCGCTTCATACTCGGCTGCGAACCGATCCAGTGAAAGCTGACGATCTTGGCCAGATAAAGCCATCAGGACCACATCATCTGCAAAAAGCAGAGACCTAATCCTGCAGCCACCAAATCGGATCCCCTCAACGCCTTGACTGCGCCTAGAAATTCTGTCCATAAAAGTTATGAACAGAATCGGTGACAAAGTGCAGCCTTGGCGGAGTCCAAACCTCAGTTCAGTTTGAAATACGGAAGTGGAAACACTTTAAACCGATTGTGTTCGGTTTTTTAAAAGTCGGACTACCACACCTGGATTATGCGATTGGAAACCAGATCTCTTGAGGGGGGTGAAGGGACCCTTCGTGTCGTGCATTCGCCAGCCTCACAGTACGGGATCAAACCTGGAAGCAGATACCATTCATTAAACACATAGCAACAATTGTAATGAAGACGAGACTGTTTATTTGCTTCTCAAATTAAAAGAACAGAACATTTTCAAGTGCATCGATGGTAGGAAAAAGAAACAGAGATATATTTAGTAAGGTAACTAAGGAAATGTTGAATGTCGGCTTAATTAGACTTCGATTTAGACTTCCTTTAATGTCACTCAAATTTGAACTTTACAGTACAGATAAGAACACAATTTCGGCGCATTAGCTGGTTGTAGTGCAGGATAAAAGAGCAATAAGGTGCTTGCATTTACCAAAGAAGGTGCAGATATAAATAGTTTACTGTACAGATAAATATTTTGCACCTTTATGGATGTATGTTGTATTGTCTTTAGGGGGGAATTGAGGGGATTATTATGATGCGTTCAAGAGTCTTCTGGCCTGAGGGGAGAAGTTGTTTCAGAACCTGGAGGTTCTGCTATGCAGGCTGCGTAACCTCTTTCCAGAGTCCAGTAGTGAAAACAGTCCTTGGTGGGGGTGGGAGGAGTCTCTAGCCATTTTCTGAGCCCTGGTCAGGCAGCGATCTCCCGGATAGAAGGAAGAGTAGTCCTGATGATCTTTCCCGCCGTCCTCACCACTCTCTGCAGAGACTTCCAGTCTGAGGCACTGCAGGCTCCAGTCCAGACAGAGATGCAGTTGGTCAGTAGGCTCTCTATAGTGCCTCTGTGGATTGTAGAATGTAGAATACGGACTATCGAACGAAATATGAAAGAGAATGAAGCAAGTATTGCAAATCACAAGGGGGATAATAAAGCGTACACAAACATCTTCACACAGCATTTCCAAACTGATTAACAATAACTTTGTATTCCACAAGATAGTCCAGAACAATATCAACCAAGTTCATCTGGAACAGCATCCAATCGGTAACTCTCTTTTCCGTGGGATTTAAAACTCCGTCCGTCAATCCACAGAGCCTTTGCTGCCATGTGAAAGAACTTTTGAGATTTTCAAAAGTTTTCTTTTCATGATTCTCTGTCCAAAGTTATTTAAAAAAAACTCTCTGCCGTCAGTCTTTCTTGACTTTGGACCCGTCTCCGCCCCGATGCATCCTTGGTGGTAGTGTCATGTCCGTAGCGCAATATTAGATAATTTCTTGATACTGTCTGCTATTTAACATCAGCATAGCCATTAGAGACTGTGGAAGACTCTCTCCTCCGGGTTCCTCTGACCACCAATCACTGACATGACAGCGGCGTTCATGGTTCTGAACAATGATTTATTTTGTGATAAGAGTCTCTTTTTATCCATTGAGCACACAAAAGGTTTTCCTTCCAGTGTGTCGTCTGTCTCGCTTCACTCCACCACCAACAACCCGCTCCTTCCCGGCTGCTTCTTTTTAACAGAGCGACAGGTGATTAGATGAGTCGGCCCAGGTGCGCCATCTACGCACCTGTCACTAATCTCAAAGCCGGTCGACACACCCCGCTTCGCTGCAGGTCCGCAGGCCACACCCCCCACAGAGACCTAATATTTGTAATCTGTGCCATTATTACAGCGGACTTTACGACATAGCTAGGCTCTTAACTTGTTAGAAGCGACATACGCCTAGTGTGATGTCATATAGGTCAACCGGAAAATAAATAAACAAAAGGAAATAAGCGCCCCCCAGTGTACAGGAGGCACACTGTGTATGAACAATAGTCGCATTGGAGACAGTGCATGGACACTTGGACTTCACACTTAGGTGTGAAAATACAAAACCACTAACTATTTGAGAAATCAGACTAATTTGATGCATGGAAACATAGTGACTGGAGCAGGGGTGTCAAAGTCATTGTAGCTCAGGGGCCGCATGAAGGAAAACCTATCCCCACCTACCATGAATTGATTAACGTGGACCCCGACTTAAAGAAGTTGAAAAACGTATTCGGGTGTTACCATTTAGTGGTCAATTGTACGGAATATGTACTGTACTGTGCAATCTACTAATAAAAGTCTCAATCAATCAATCAATCAAAACATGGGCCGGACAGGTGAAATCATGGCATAATACCTTAAAAATACGACAACTTCTTTGTTTTACTTTGTCCCAAAATAGTACATTCTGAAAATGTCCATATCGCAAATAATACTCTTGACAAAACACTTCACGTTAGTTGAACATTCTGAGGAAAACATTGGTGCAGTTTCAAAAACACCATGAAGAACACAACGAACTTAGACTTCATCTCAGTGTATCAATGAAGCCATTAAACTTTAAGTCGCAGCCCATCTAGGATGGAAGAAAAACAAAATAAGTCATGAATAAAAACTCTTCTATGTATTAAATATGTCACTTGTCATTTCCACATATTAATCCTGTGCTAAGTCAACAAAGCATACAGACTGAGGTAGAAACTATTCAAGAGTTACTCCCTGCCTTCTAGGCATCATTGTGTATTGATAGGAAAATAAAAGCTGTGCAATGTGTGAACAATTTCAACAAACCAACAATAAAAACTAGACATGTCCGATAATGGCTTTTTTGCCGATATCCGATATTCCGATATTGTCCAACTCTTAATTACCGATTCCAATATCAACGGATACCGATATATACAGTCGTGGAATTAAGACATTATTATGCCTAATTTTGTTGTGATGCCCAGCTGGATGCATTAAACAAATGTAACAAGGGGGTGTATATTGTAGCGTCCCGGAAGAGTTAGTGCTGCAAGGGGTTCTGGGTATTTGTTCTGTTGTGTTTATGTTGTGTTACGGTGGGAATGTTCCCCCGAAATGTGTTTGTCATTCTTGTTTGGTGTGGGCTCACAGTGTGGCGCATATTTGTAACAGTGTTAAAGTTGTTTATACGGCCACCCTCAGTGTGACCTGTATGGCTGTTGACCAAGTATACCCTGCGTTCACTTGAGTGTGTGAAAAGCCGTAGATATTATGTGACTGGGCCGGCACGCAAAGGCAGTGCCTTTAAGGTTTATTGGCACTCTGTACTTCTCCCTACGTCCGTGTACACAGCGGCGTTTTAAAAAGTCATACATTTTACTTTTTGAAACAGATACCGATAATTTCAGATATTACATTTTAAAGCATTTACCGGCTGATAATATCGGCAGTCCGATACTATCGGACATCTCTAATAAAAACTAGAGATGTCCGATAATATCGGCCTGTGCTTTAAAATGTAATATCGTAATTTATCGGTATCGTTTTTTTTATTCTCGGTATCGTTTTTTTTATTCTCGGTATCGTTTTTATTTTTATTTTATTTTTATTTTTTTATTACATCAACATAAAAAACACAAGATACACTTACAATTAGTGCACCAACCCAAAAAACCTCCCTCCCCCATTCACACTCATTCACACAAAAGGGTTGTTTCTTTCTGTTATTAATATTCTGGTTCCTACATTATATATCAATGTATATCAATACAGTTTGCAAGGGATACAGTCCGTAAGCACACATGATTGTGCGTGCTGCTGGTCCACTAATAGTACTAACCTTTAACAGTTAATTTTACTCATTTTCATTAATTACTAGTTTTTATATAACTGTTTTTATATTGTTTTACTTTCTTTTTTATTCAAGATTTTTTTTTTAATTTGTTTATCTTATTTTATTTTATTTTTTCTTTTAAAAAGGACCTTATCTTCACCATACCTGGTTGTCCAAATTAGGCATAATAATGTGTTAATTCCACGACTGTATATATCGGTATCGGTTGATATCGGTATCGGTTGATATCGGTATCGGTAATTAAAGAGTTGGACAATATTGGAATATCGGATATCGGCAAAAAGCCATTATCGGACATCCCTAATAAAAACCTAAAAGACTGACAGTATTGCAGTAAATCACACTCTTCACTTTCTTTAAATTTGCACAGAAGACAATAATTTCCACAGAACTCAATCAATGTGCAGTGTCTCATGCAGCATTTTAAGTCTTTATTATACTCCTCTTTGTTTTACGTTGGGTCGAGTGGGAGGAGTCGCAGCCTCGCTTTACCGTGTACTTCTTGTCGGGATACTTTCCGCCCCGGTATAAACTATTTGCATTCCGGACAGAATTGCTATTGCGACATCCAGTGGACACACTTAGAACAGCAGTTTCCTTTATTTAACCCTTGTGTGGTGTTCGGGTCTGTGGGACCCGTTTTCATTTTTTATTAAAAGAAAAATGATACAATTAATTAATTTTTCAAACTGAGACTCACTGACTTTGGCTCATTTTCTGTGAAGAACATATATCAGAATACATATTTAATGACCACACACCATACACCCCCCCCCTACACATTTCTATTACATATAAGATGTCCAAGTCCACTTGACCCGGGCCTAATAGAAGTGTGGAAATTGATCTTCTGTGTAACACACACACACACACACACACACACACACACACACACACACACACACACACACAGCAGGCCTAGACAGGAGGAGGACAGAGTGTAGGTACACAGAACATCAGAGGGTCAAATGTGCGAGAAAATGAGAGCAGACAGTGTTGACAAACAATGTTGCAACCTTGTGTGGGAACCGCAGGTGCAGAAACACAAAAAAAAGAATCCCTGTAGGATGCAGAAACTGGCAGAGAAATTTTCCGTGCAACGTTCATATTGTTGTTACTCAGCCAGCGTTTGTGGGTCTATTGCAGTGTTTTTCAACCTTTTTTGAGCCGAGGCACATTTTTTGCGTTGAAAAAATGCGGAGGCACACCACCAGCAGAAATCATTAAAAAACGAAACTCAGTTGACAGTAAAAAGTCGTTGTCGCAATTGTTGGATATGATAGGCTCCAGCACACCCCGCGACCTCAAAGGGGACGGGTGGTAGAGAATGGATGGATGGATGGACTTCAAACCATAACCAAGCATGCATCACTATAGCTCTTGTCTCAAAGTAGGTGTACTGTCACCACCTGTCACATCACGCCCTGACTTACTTTGAGTTTTTTGCTGTTTTCCTGTGTGTAGTGTTTTAGTTCTTGTCTTGCGCTCTTATTTTAATGGCTTTTCCTCTTTTTTTGGTATTTTCCTGTAGCAGTTTCATGTCTTCCTTTGAGCGATATTTCCCGCATCTACTTTGTTTTAGCAATCAAGAAGATTTTAGTTATTTTTATCCTTCTTTGTGGGGACATTTTTGATTGTCATGTCATGTCCGGATGTACATTGTGGACGCCGTCTTTGCTCCACAGTAAGTCTTTGCTGTCGTCCAGCATTCTGTTGTTGTTTACTTTGCAGCCAGTTCAGTTTTAGTTTCGTTCTTCGTAGCCTTCCCTAAGCTTCAATGCCTTTTCTTAGGGGCACTCACCTTTTGTTTATTTTTGGTTTAAGCATTAAATAAATTTTTACCTGCACACTGCTTCCCGCTGTATCCGACATCTACAAAGCAATTAGCTACCGGCCGCCACCTACTGATATGGAAGAGTATTACACAGTTACTCTGCTGAGCTCTAGACAGCACCGACACTCAACAACAACACATCATTTGCAGACTATAATTACTGGTTTGCAAAAAATATTTTTTTTACCCCAAATAGGTGAATTAGATCATCTCCCACGGCACACCAGACTGTATCTCACGGCACACTAGTGGTTGAAAAACACTGGTGTAATGGACCCGTTGCATTTTGTGGCTTTTAATGCCTCACAATGGGGGGCGGTATAGCTCGGTTGGTAGAGTGGCCGTGCCAGCAACTTGAGGGTTCCAGGTTCGATCCCAGCTTCTGCCATCCTAGTCACTGCCGTTGTGTCCTTGGGCAAGACACTTTACCCACCTGCTCCCAGTGCCACCCACACTGGTTTAAATGTAACTTAGATTTTGGGTTCCACTATGTAAAAGCGCTTTGAGTCACTAGAGAAAAGCGCTATATAAATATAATTCACTTCACTTCACAATCAAACACTTTTATGTTAAAATACTGAAGATGTTTATTGGGATAAGGTAAACATCTGTTCGGTATTTTAACATAAAAGTGACTTTTAATGCCTCACAATCAAACACTTGTATGTTAAAATACTGAAGATGTTTATTGGGATAAGGTAAACATCTGTTCAGAATTTTGCATTTTGTGGCTTTTAATGCCTCACACTCAAACACTTTTATGTTAAAATACTGAACATATGTTTATTGGGATAAGGTAAACATCTGTTCGGTATTTTAACATAAAAGTGTTTGATTGTGAGGCCTTAAAAGCCACAAAATGCAATGGGTCCATCAGACCCACAAACGCTGGCTGAGTAACAACAATATGAACATTACACAAGGGTTAAAAATGCAGCTCAATTTTACACTTAGCAAAGTCATCTCGTGGGCCTGATACGGCCCACGGGCCGCATGTTGGACATCCCTGGACTAGAGTGTACTATGCAACAAGTGACGTGGAGAAAATGATGCATAAGTGACTTTTCTGTAAACCACTTCTAATAACACTGTTATTATTGACCAATATCTCCTCCTCCCTGCTCTCCATTGTCAAACATGTCCCGATCCTCCTTATGTTAAATGGGTGTCATTTTTTTCCTCGGTCCTCTTCCCCAGGCCGGCCAAGTGATGTGTCGCAGGATGGTGTGCGACTGCGACAACCCCAGCGCCGACCTCTTCTGCTGCCCCGAGTGCGACCCTCGGCTGAGCAGCCAGTGTCTGCACCAGAACGGCGCTCTGACCTATGGCAGCGGCGACACGTGGGTGGAGAACTGTCAGCAGTGCCAGTGCCTGGTAAGTGAAGGACCACATGGTCATTTCTATTGCACAACACAACCACTGGAACAAAAGCATTTGACACAATTAATCACAATATCTTCATGAACAAATTAGAACCATGAGAGTGTCGGTCTTAAACTGGGTAAGAAGCTTTTTGACCAACAGGAAGCGATAGCTTAGGCCGGGCGTCGGCAACCCAAAACGTTGAATGAGCCATATTGGACCAAAAATACAAAAAATAAATAAATGAAAAGCCTAAGTCTATAAGTCTTATAATGAAGGCAACACATGAAGTAAATGTCAATATTAGCTATAATAGCCTACTATCAAAATGACTATTTGTCGCAGGCTGAAGCAAATCTTTGTTGACAGAAATGTAGAAATGTAATTGTGGAAGTCGTTTCCTTGCAGTCCCACTGTCAGACACGGCGGCACAGGAGTCCAGCGTGCAGGGTTAACAAGCTTTTTCATGATCGTATGGTTTTTTTATGCAAAGTTTTCTCCAGACTTTTCAGTCTCACCAATGCTCCTCCTCCTGTTGTTCCTGACCGCTACTGTTAAAGACAACAGGTGATTAGACAACTCGTACCACCTGGGAAATCTAATCACCTGCCAGCTGTGTCTCGCCGTCAGCACTGCCACGCCCCCGTCTGATGGTGCTCTGTCTTCAGCACCATGGACAGAGGCGGTGACCTTTTCTCCTGCAGGCGCGCTGATCACACTCTCCCCCTAACAGTAATATTTATTCTACACATTTGTACAACATTAGAAACCATTAGTAAATCAGAGGCTACTCAGAAAGTGTGATAACTCCTGGAAATTAATGTCTTTTAATGGCCAAAGGTTATATTATATTATATTGCCAAAATTATTTGGCCACCTGCCTTGACTCACATATGAAATTGAAGTGCCATCCCATTCCTAACCCAAAGGGTTCAAATATGATGTCGGTCCACTTTTTGCAGCTAATACAGCTTCAAATCTTCTGGGAAGGCTGTCCACAAGGTTGCGGTTTGTGTTTATAGAAATTTTCGACCTTTCTTCATAAAGTGCATTGGTGAGGTCACACACACACAAAACCATCAGCCCGGAAGTTGGGTCTTGGGCGCAGTTGGGTGTTCCAACAGGACAATGACCCCAAACACACGTCAAAAGTGGTAAAGGAATGGCTAAATCAGGCTAGAATTAAGGTTAAGTCCTGACTTTACGTGTGGACAATGCTGAAGAAACAAGTCCATGTCAGAAAACCAACACATTTAGCTGAACTGCACCAATTTTGTCAAGAGGAGTGGTCAAAAATTACACCAGAAGCTTGTGGATGGCTACCAAAAGTGCCTTATTGCAGTGAAACTTGCCAAATATTAACATTGCTGTATGTATACTTTTGACCCAGCAGCTCACATTTTCAGTAGACCCATAATAAATTCATAAAAGAACCAAACTTCATGAATGTTTTTTGTGATGTATGTGCTCCAATCACTCTATCACAAAAAATAAGAGTTGTAGAAATTATTGGAAACTCAAGACAGCTATGACATTATGTTCTTTACAAGTGTATGTAAACTTTTGACCACGACTGTATATATATGTGTGTGTGTGTGTGTGTGTGTGTGTATATATATATATATATATATATATATATATATATATATATATATATATATATATATATATATATATCTGCGATGAGGTGGCGACTTGTCCAGGGTGTACCCCGCCTACCGTCCAAATGCAGCTGAGATAGGCTCCAGCGACAGCCCCCCCCCCCCCCCCCCCCCCAACCCCCCACCCCCCCCCCCCCCCCGCGACCCCAAAAGGGACAAGCAATAGAAAATGGATGGATGGATATATACAGTATATATATATATATATATATTAGAGATGTCCGATAATATCGGACTGCCGATATTATCGGCAGATAAATGTGAATGCAACTCATACTTGGTCAACAACCATACAGGTCACACTGAGGGTGGCCGTATAAACAACTTTAACACTGTTACAAATATGTGCCACACTGTGAACCCACACCAAACAAGAATGACAAACACATTTCGGGAGAACATCCACACCCTTGATCACCCCCTGGGAGGTGAGGGGAGCAGTGGGCAGCTGCGGTGACCATGCCCGGGAATCATTTTTGGTGATTTAACCCCCAATTCTAACCCTTGATGCTGAGTGCCAAGTTGGATGGGTCCCATTTTTATAGTCTTTGGTATGATTCGGCCGGGGTTTGAACTCCCAACCTACCGATCTCAGGGCGGACACTCTAACCACTAGGCCAATGAGTAGGTTTCACAAGGTTCTCACACACTGTTGCTGCTATTTTGGCCCATTCCTCCATGCAGATCTGCTCTAGATCAGTGATGTTTTGGGGCTGTCGCTGGGAAACACGGACTTTCAACTCCCTCCAAAGATGTTTTGCCCCATTGTATATACAGTATATATAACTAGTGTCATCAAGCAGCCCCTTAAATCATCAACAAGAGAGAAGAAATACAACCATAGGGAAAAAAATTACTTAAAACATTTGCATGTACATACACGGTTTAAGACCTTACAGTAGCATATCAGTACGTGGAGTTAAATGATGGAATTAAGTAAAACAACGCACTAATTTATATGATCCAGTTTTAGAAACTGTTCAAACTCAGTGTTTACAAATACAAATTCTGACAATATTATTATTATAACTTATAAACAACTGTTTTGTTCATGACAATGTTGATAATTTTGTAATTGATTTAGTTAGTGTTACAAATTTAGTGCAGAAAGTGAACAGTTTGCCACTTTTCAAACAATGGGAAACTGAAAACATGTGCTGCACCCTATTGTGTCACCGCATGCATGTTTGAAATCAATCAAAACCACAACCGATGTTGTCCTAGCAATCTGGAGCAAACTGCTTAGTCTGTTGGGTTCTGTCGGTCTTGGACCCCAGGATGCAGAGACGGCAGGCAGGTAAACATGACTTGAATGTCACAAACAGAGTAGGAATATCGCACCTGGGATCAGCAGCACCAGCAACACAACACGTTGCAATGTTCTAGAACATAAAGAAGCCTGATTGGCAATCTGGAAGAGGTGAGGGAGAAAACGCTAGGGCCAGAAGAGGCAAACAGGAAGTAAAAGAAAATAAGAACACTTATTACAGATATAAGGAAAAATACAAAATAAAGTCAGGCCTGACATGACAGTATTAATAGTTCATTGTAAACAATGAAGTGTGCCGCCATTATGTGAATTTATTTTGACAACAACTACATCATCAGGAGGTTGCCTACAGCCACAGCTGTGAATTCAACATCTTTTGAAACTCGTTGGAGACTCAGTGGTTATTTGCTACAGTAGATAATAGCAGATGCATTGAATAATAGATTTATTGAATAGCTGTGTCAATTGAAGGTTTGCGGTAATCCACGCTGCTGCTTTAATGCCACACTGCAAGAAAAGCTCTGAATCAACAAGAGGATCTTCGTCTTTGTGGAAATGCTCGCGTGGGAGAAAGGTGGCAAAGTGAATGGCCAGGAGGAGAACATTTCTCCAGCAGAGTGAAGAGGGAAAGTCATTAGTGGAATGTTAAAAGAATTCCAATGAACTTTGTCGTCTGCTTTGATGGAGCCTAACATTTGTTCTGAAGGACTCTGGAAAGTGTGTGTGTGTGTGTGTGTGTGTGTGTGTGTGTGTGTGTGTGTGTGTGTGTGTGTGTGTGTGTGTGTGTGTGTGTGTGTGTGTGTGTGTGTGTGTGTGTGTGTGTGTGTGTGTGTAGGTGGGTGGGTGGGTGGAACTTGCTATTTGTCTAATGAATCTTCCACACAGAAAAACGTATGCAGTGTTTTCTTTGCGCCTCGTTTCACCTTCTTCTGTTGTTCAAACAGTGCAGAGGCAGCTCATAAGCCTTTTCATATAAACTGTGCGCCACTACATGTCACCATGGGAGTACGATGCAGCCACCCTACACACACACACACACACACACACACTTTATGCGTCTGGTCAGTGATGCATTAACATGGATGTACATGTACACTGCACTTTTTCAAAAGGCTGTTTTTGTCCCCGACACTTTTTCAAAAGGCTATTTTTGTCCCCTGCACTTTTTCAAAAGGCAGTTTTTGTCCCCTGCACTTTTTCAAAAGGCAGTTTTTGTCCCCTGCACTTTTTCAAAAAAACTGCTTTTCTCCCCTGCACTTTTTCAAAAGGCAGTTTTTGTCCCCTGCACTTTTTCAAAAGACTGCTTTTGTCCCCTGTACTTTTCAAAAAACAGTTTTTGTCCCCTGCACTTTAAAAAAAACTACTTTTTGTCCCCTGCACTTTTTCAAAAGACTGTTTTTGTCCCCTGCACAGTTTAAAAAAAACTGTTTTTGTCCACTGCACTTTTTCAAAAAAACAGTTTTTGTCCCCTGCACTTTTCAAAAAACAGTTTTTGTCCACTGCACTTTAAAAAAAAAAAAAAAGTTTTTGACCCCTGCACTTTTTTTAAAAAAAAAACAGTTTTTGTCCCCTGCACTTTTTCAAAAGACTGTTTTTTTCCCTGCACTTTATCAAAAGGCAGTTTTTGTCCCCTGCACTTTTTCAAAAGACTGTTTTTGTCCCCGACACTTTTTCAAAAGGCAGTTTTTGTCCCCTGCACTTTTTCAAAAGGCAGTTTTTGTCCCCTGCACTTTTTCAAAAAAACTGCTTTTCTCCCCTGCACTTTTTCAAAAGGCAGTTTTTGTCCCCTGCACTTTTTCAAAAGACTGTTTTTCTCCCCTGCACTTTTTCAAAAGGCAGTTTTTGTCCTCTGCACTTTTTCAAAAGACTGCTTTTGTCCCCTGCACTTTTTCAAAAGGCAGTTTTTGTCCTCTGCACTTTTTCAAAAGACTGCTTATGTCCCCTGCACTTTTTCAAAAGGCAGTTTTCCTCCCCTGCACTTTTTCAAAAGGCAGTTTTTGTCCCCTGCACTTTTTCAAAAGGCAGTTTTTGTCCTCTGCACTTTTTTAAAAGACTGCTTTTGTCCCCTGCACTTTTTCAAAAGGCAGTTTTTCTCCCCTGCTCTTTTTCAAAAGGCAGTTTTTCTCCCCTGTTTTTTTTTTCAAAAGGCAGTTTTTGTCCCCTCCACTTTTTCAAAAGACTTTTTCTCCCCTGCACTTTTTCAAAAGGCAGTTTTTCTCCCCTGCACTTTTTCAAAAGGCAGTTTTTCTCCACTGCACTTTTTCAAAAGGCAGTTTTTCTCCACTGCACTTTTTCAAAAGGCAGTTTTTGTCCCCTCCACTTTTTCAAAATACTTTTTCTCCCCTGCACTTTTTCAAAAGGCAGTTTTTGTCCCCTGCACTTTTTCAAAAAACTGCTTTTTTCCTCTGCACTTTTTCAAAAGGCAGTTTTTGTCCTCTGCACTTTTTCAAAAGACTGCTTTTGTCCCCTGCACTTTTTCATAAGGCAGTTTTTCTCCCCTGCACTTTTTCAAAAGGCAGTTTTTGTCCCCTGTACTTTTCAAAAAACAGTTTTTGTCCCCTGCACTTTAAAAAAAAAGCCACGGGACGGGTCTTGCCCCCCCTGCTGTTTGTACTGTACACAAATGACTGTCAGAGCACACTTCAGTCAAGGTCCATCATTAAGTTTGCCGACGACTCGGTCATAGTCAGCCTCCTGCAGGGCAAAGAGTCAGACCACGGTCATGTTCTGGAGAACTTCATCAAATGGTGCGATGATTCGTACATAGAGCCTAATGGCAATAAAACGAAGGAGATGTTCATTGACTTTCGCCGTGATCCCCCTGCCAAAACACCCATTCTCATTAATGGCTCTGCTGTTGAGATAGTCAGTGAATACAAGTATCTAGGTACAATTTTAGACAATAAATTGACCTTTGATGCCAACACTGACCGTATTTGCAAGAAGGCCAATGAGAGGCTGTTTTTCTTGAGGAAACTGAGGGGCTTTCAGGTTGATAGGACACTGATGAGGATGTTCTATTCATCTTGTATCGAGTCTATTTTTTAACTTATTCTATCACTTCCTGGTTTGGTAACCTCAGTGTGGCCAATAAAAACAGACTAGGTGGTATAATCAAGGTGTGCCAAAAGACCATAGGCACTACCTTGAACCCCCTGAACCAGATCTATCAGGCCAGAGTCATCCAGAAGGACAAAGGCCATTCTGGTCAACCCTCAGCACCCTCTCTTCTCAGAGTTTAGACTCTTGTCCTCAGGATGCAGGTACGCCCCTACTAATAGGAAGGCTAAAAACAACAGATACACAAGATCCTTTGTTCCCTCAGCTGTTGACTTTATAAATGAGTTTCTTAAACAAGCTGAGCTGCTCTGCACAGTCACTTTAGTGGGAAGCGACGTGTGGTGATTAGTTTTTATTGTATTACAAATGTTTTTTTAGTTTTTAGCTCAATGCCTTCATGATGGTTTGTATGTTGTATGTATTTTATGTATTTTGCACCTTGTTTTTACTGTTGTACCTTGTTTTTAATGACTGCTGCTGCAAACCAAATTGCCCCTCAGGGACAATAAAGATTTTCTAAGTCTAAGTCTAAGTTCGTAGAAAAATAAATATCTTTGTCAAAATATTTTAGTGAGTACATCTCTTTCAAAGTATATTAAGTGGGATTTTTCAGAAAAACAAATATATACAGTAACACAAAAACAACCTGTCTCTGTGATCACTATAGGTGTATAAATAATAATATAGTATTAAATAAAATCAGTCCCTTGGGCACAAAACTGAAAATAATACAGCTCTCCAAAAAGTGCACTTCTGCTGCTATTGGAACATACTAACTACACACACCATGACACTAAGAACACCACAGTCATCAATCAACAATTCTTCCCCCCTTACATGAGAGCGAAGCCTGGCAATAATTGCATAATGCCTGTTCTGCCCTCACTATACGTTTTGAGGTTATACAGCTTGGCAGACATCTAACAAACAATCCAAAGCAGATTAATCCATTTAGGCTCTTTATTGTTGTTGATCTCGCTTTGTCTTTTCCTATCTTTACTTTTGTTTTGCACTGGACTGTTTTTTTATTTTTTTTTAACTGAAATACACACAATGACAAATGTATAAGCTATGTGATTCAATTAACTTACTGACATGTAATACACAATATGTAAATATTAGCTTCACACAAATATACAGTACTATCATCAAACAAATACTTCTGAGTGTTGAAACTATTTCGATGGTGGAAATATACAACTGGCAGCCATTTTAAGTCCTCAAAACATCCATTGAAACAGTGCACAAAAATAGTTTTTCAATAAACATCTTAGTATCAAACTTAACCACTTTCCACCTTAATATTGAGTTACATAAACAAGTTAAACAGTTTACTTACAGACTTATCTTTTCCAAGGCTTGTAAGAGCTAACACAACTTGTCTACTTCTCAATTGTCTCAACACGGAAGTGCCCAAACTAATGACTTGTAGTATTTTCATATCGCCACAAGGTGTCAGTAAGAGTCTACAATCAAATGGGCATAACATTGCAGGTCCCACAGGGCATTTCCTGTACGTGGGAAGGGATTCGTTCCCAGGGATTCGAATAAAGAACCAACTCTTTCTTTACTATAGTGGCCTCGATAACGGGAACCGGCTCTCAAAAAGGGATTTGAGTCCATGGAATCG